>NC_137148.1:3773777-4373777 GCF_951394435.1 Stenella coeruleoalba
GAAGTATGTCAAAAAAACACAAGAGCCAACTGAGAGAGCTCCCAATGGCCAAAGCTGAAACAGTTTGAGCAATGAAATCAATAACATAGTTTGACTCTAACCCAAAATATAAAATGAATATTCACGATTTGTGTCTTAGCTTGAGATTTTATAACAGGATATCATAGACTGTGTGGCTTAAACAATAGACATTGATTTTCTCACTGTTTTGGAGACTAGAAGTTCAAGATCAGGGTGCCAGCACAGTTGAGATCAGGTGAGGGCCATCCTCCAGGTCGCAGATGACCAACTTCTCATTCTACCTTCACATAGTAGAGAGAGGAGAAGCAAGCTTCTCCTGACTTTAGTAAGGGTGCTAATCCCATTCATGTGGGATCCACCCTTCTGGTTTCCTCTTTTCACCTCCCAAAGGCCCCACCAGCTACTACCATCACATTGGAGGATAGAGTTTCAACATATGAATTTGAGAAGGACACAAACATTCAGAAGTTGATACTGATATACATAAATGATTTTTTTAAATTTGAAGTAGAGTTATTTACAATGATGTGCCAATCTCTGCTGTACAGCAAAGGGACTCAGTTTTACACATAGAGACATTCTTTTTTAAACATTCTTTTCCATTATGGTTTATCGCAGGAGATTAAGTATAGTTCCCTGTGCTCTACAGTAGCACCTTATTTTTTACCCATTCTAAATGTATTTTGCATCTACTAGCCCCAAACTCCCAGTGCGTCCCATAAATGATTGAATAAATAGATATATGTGGGAGAAGAGACGAGTAACCTTTGTGGAAGAATCCCAATTAATTAATGTGGATACTTTGCCTCAAGAAGGTGGATCCTGACTCCCCATTACTTAAGTGTTGGCGTGCATTGCTACTTCCTCTCAAAGAGTACAGGGCAGAGAGGAGGGAAAAGACAGTGATTTTGTGGCAGAGAATCCTGATAAATATTACTTTAGCCAAATGATCAATACCAGTAGTGACCAGTTGTGTTGATAGCATGTGCCTTTGATAAGCTGTGAGGAGAATGGTCCTTGACCTTTGAGACCTTCATCACAAAACACATGACCTCAGCCTGATCATGAGCAAAGCATCAGAAAAATCCCTATTGGGGGACCTTCTACAAAATACTTAACCAGTAGGCCCCCAAAACTGTCATCAAAACAAGGGGAGTCTGAGGAACTATCACAGCCAAAAGGAGCTTGAGGAGACATGATGACTAAATGTGATGCTGGGTCCTGCATGGGATCCTGGATCAGAAACATTTTTGATGTCTGTGCTAGAGACTTAAAGTGTGTGTGTTTCAGGGAGTGAGGGGGGTTTCAGGGTCTGTGGACTGTGCACTGGAAAATAAAAATAACGCTGTGTTAAAGGAATTGAGCTCAATAGGCATTTATTTTTAAAAATTTCATGTCTATTGGTTATTACAGAGCTCTTGATTTATCAAAACTTGTATTCATTTTTTACCCTTATCATTGTTATGAAAACCACAGTCTTGGACATCCCGGCTTTGCTCTTCCATACTGTGAATAATTTATACGTTGTCAAGTCAAAGGAGCTTGTCTTTATGTTTTGACCTTTTAACTCTACCTCTGGTTCCTTTCTGACTAAAGATAAAGAGAAAAAGTTTGAGTAATATAAAAGTATATTTAAATAGCCTCCTTTCAGATCTCCTTCACCCAAAGCTTTATTTTCATGTCAATAGTAAGGGCGATCTCTGCCCTTACACACAGTCTCAGATACCAAGAGTTCCACTCAGAGAGCGAGGGTAAGTCATGCTGGCAATGTCATTTAGTTATTTATCATTTACTAAGTATTAGAGCTGCATTTTCTATTTTCATCCAATCAATTTTAGTAAAAAGATGTAGTTCTCTTAAAACATTTGTCAAGGGACTTCCCTGGTGGCACAGTGATTAAGAATCTGCCTGCCACTGCAGAGGACACGGGTTCTATCCCTGGTCCAGGAAGATTCCCACATGGCATGAAGCAACTAAGCCCGTGTGCCACAACTCCTGAGCCTGCTGCTAGAACCCGCAAGCCACAATTACTGAACATGTGTACCTTAACTACTGAAATCCTCACACTTAAAGCCTGTGCTCCCCAACCAGAGAAGACACTGCAATGAGAAGCCCGGCACCGCAACAAAGAGTAGCCCCCCACTCACCGCAACTAGGGAAAGCCCGAGTGCAGCAATGAAGACCCAACACAGCCAAAAATAAATAAATTTTAAAAAATAAAATAAAATAAAAAATTTAAAAAGCCCCAAACATTTGTCAAGTCCTTACTGTGTGTCAGGCTCTGTAGAACCAGGGAAGTTAGAGATGATTAGCCTTTCTTTAAAGGAGTCACTGCAGGTGCATTACAGATGTATCCTGGCAGCTGTGTAACTGAGCAAAGCTACACATGGGGCCCAAGGTGAGGAGGGACAGGCCATAAGGCAAAGGTGCCTGTGAGTCCAAGTGACAGGTGGGACTTATGACACAGTAGGGATTTGGACTTGATCCTATTGACACCACTGTCAGAAGCTGGATGGATGCAAACCTGTGTGTGATCTCCTCAGAGTTTTACTTAATGATAGCCCTGTGGTGGTGGAGTGAAGATGGGATTTGCTTTCTCCCGTTGGAGTCAGCAAGAGGAGATAAGAATCAGGGAAATCAGTTAAAAGGTCACTTCTGTGGCCAAGAACATGGTGAAGATCAGCCCTAAGACAGAGGACAGGGAAAACACAGAAGTCTTAGGTGTTTATGAGGTAACATCACCAGTTCTTGGTTATCAGAGGAAAGGCTGAAAATGAAGACGAGAGTATGAATCCCAGGTTGCTGGCAAGGGAGATGAGGATGGTGCTGGGTGGGTGGTGATGTCATCCGCCACCAGGAGGAGGACCACATGGGCCCATGGGAGGAGGAGGATGAGCTCGACTTGGTTCTTAGTTGAACTAAGATGAACTTGAGAACCAGTATGGGGGAGGGGATGTGATTGCATACCGCTATGTAGTCATGTTTGAATCTATTAGAGGGTACATACTTATTAAAATTTGAGGAAAATGTAAGATGGCATGAAAATGACAACTTATAGATTCAGCAGAAACTTGATGGCTGAGAACTAGAGTGAGTGACCTGAGAAGCATCACCAGCCACGGTGTTTGTGGACGTCAGGCTGGGTGCGTTTGTTCTGGGGGCTCAGATCCAGGCTATGACACCCCAAGACAGAAGCTCATCTCTCTGCATCTAGTTTATTGTGTGTAATTATATCTTATGGAAATCTTCAAATATACATATATGTCTAAAAAACTTATAGATATGACAACATATAAAACTGTACAGTGGAATACTACTCAGCTGTAAAAAAGAACAAACTTTTGCCATTTGTGGCAACATGAGTGGACTTGGAGGACATTATGCTAATTGAAATAAGTCAGACAGACAAATACTGTATGATATCACCTATATGTGGAATCTAAAAAATACAACAACCTAGTGAATATAACCAAAAAGAAGCAGACTCACAGATACAGAGAACGAACTAGTGATTGCCAGTGGGGGAGTAGGAGACACAAAGTATTGGGTGTAAGACAAGCTCAAGGATATATTTTACAAAATGAGGAATATAGCCAATATTTTGTAATAACTATAAATTAAAAACAACCTTAAAAGTTATATAAAATAATAAATAAACAAACAACATCACAGGAAAAAAAAAAACTGTAGCAGTACTTCTCTTTTTAAAAAGAAGTGATAACTGAGGAGTCCCCCAGCTCCAATAAAGGAAGTTTATTTTGGTGGAACAGATGATTCCTACTTAAATGAACTCTCATTTCAGTCCCTTGCAATTCTCCCATGAACTTGACACACTATCAACCTAAACCTAAAATAAAATTTGCCATGTGTTTGTTTGCTGGGATGTGATTTCCTTGCAATATCTTTGTTCCATTCAAAGAATATTGATTCCTTCATATATTTCAATAACTACATGATGCAGTGTTCACCTGTTATAAAGCAGGATTGTCCGTCCACATGGTCACAGGCATAAGTTTGCTTAATGTTGAGGTTATCGATTTTTTTTTAAATCAAAGAAGCCTGAAGAGTTTATCAAGGATATTCATTTAAAGTAGTGTTGGTTTATCGATGCCACTATTTCCATTTGTTTCTATCAAGCCCTGAAGAGTGAGATCAGTAGCATCTTGTATTTCACACTTGTTCTAAACAGTCATAGAAAACCACAAACGGCTTGATACTATCTCCCCATGACCTTTCAGAATCCAGCCCAGCCACCTGACATGTCACTTGGATGAACCACAGAAGGCCTGCAGAAGGACAACTAACAATCTCACACAGACCTTGAAGTAATCAGTCTTCTTTTAAACAAGGCTCTATTTTATTTTCAGGTTACATAAAAAAGAATGCAAGAAACTTGCTAAAGCAATTTTAAAAAGAAGAGCAGAGAGAAACCAAGCACCAGAATCACAGGCTTCAGGCACCAGAAGTCAGGTATCCCCAGGTCCCATTTTCTAGGAAGAGGTTTGAGTATTAGGATTACAGATGACTTATTTTCTACTACTGTAGGGTTTTAAAATTTCATCTAAAAATGAAGTCATATTTTGGAGTGAATAAAATAAGATAAAGGAAAAAATCAATACAACAAAAATATTTCTAGAATCCATCTTCTTTCTTTCTGGTTGACACTGAGCTCCTATTTTTTTTTTTTTTTCTTTTTCGGTACGCTGGCCTCTCACTGCTGTGGCCTCCCCCGTTGTGGAGCACAGGCCCCGGATGTGCAGGCTTAACGGCCATGGCTCACGGGCCCAGCCGCTCCAAGGCATGGGGGATCTTCCCGGACCAGGGCACGAACCCGTGTCCCCTGCATTGGCAGGTGGACTCTCAACCACTGTGCCACCAGGGAAGCCCTGAGCTCCCCTTTTTTTTAGATACTTCTCTGACCTTTGTTCAGATTTATCTTTCCCTCTTTTGCTCTCTCCCCACCTCTACCCTGAAAAAAAAACAAAGCAGAAAATTATCTTCTTAGAAAATGTATATTTCTATTTGATAATCAGCTCAAAATTCACCTTTAAAGTCAAATAAGAAATACACACAGTTAGGTGCTGTTACAGGTTGAATTGTGTTCCATCTAAAATTTATGTTGAAAACCTAATGCATGTACCTTAGAATATGACCTTATTTGGAGGTAGAGTTTTTGAAGATATAATTAATTAAAATGAGGTCATTAGGGTAAGTCAGTCCTAATCTTCTGTAATTGGTATCCTTTTAAAAAGAGGAAATTTGTTCACAGACATGCATGCACACAGAGAGGACACCAGGTGAAGACGGCGGAAGAGATCTGGGTGACACATATACACACTAAGGAACACACCAAAGTTTGCCAGCGAACCACCAGAAGCTAGGCTTCCAGTTCAAGGACTTTGCATTTCTCATTTCTTCCCCATCTTCCAGTGTCTAATCCAGCATCTGTTACACTTAAACGATCAATAATTATTTGTTAAGTTATGTGATTCTTTGGAAACATTTGGGATATTCCATCTCTAGAATATTCTTAGAATGCATAAGAATGTTCTTTCCATGTAGCTTTCTAGTATTCATGCTCTGCTCTGTTAGATCAGGAATCACCTGTACTGCTAATCCTCTCCTAAATACCCACAGGCTTTCGATATTTTGCAGTCAAACATTGTCATCCCCAATTTTTATCCTCCAGTATCTTGTATAACACATGGCAAAGAGTGAGTTCTCAACAACTGTGAAGAATGAGTCTTCCATTTTTTATGTTTGTCGCTTGCATCTCATTTATGTATCGATTGGTATCATATATCTGTGCATAAATATTATATATTTTTCATAGTATAAGTCCCTTGGTGAGACATGCCATTGTCTTGCAGATACTTATGCCTCAGTCTTCTATATTTTCTAGTTTATTTTGAGCTCAAATAGAAGAGCTTCTGTAAAAGCCAAATAAGCATCTATCAAATAGACCCTTCACATATAATGACTACAATCTCTAGATTAATTAAAAAAAAAACAAAACAAAACTCCTTGAGTGAACAAAACGGTTGAATATGGAGCAGGATAAATACATGGAAGGAGAGACTGTTAAGAATAACTGCTATTTTATAGTTTTTGTTTGAGGACAGGCTATATTCAATGTAGTATTTTGTGGCTAAAATCCTCATACGAAATATGCAACTTCTCTACATAGAAAAACCAGATGAATCAGTGATTGGCTTCAAGCCAAAGAATTTTGCCTAAAAAGAATACATTTTGAATAATTACTCTGTTTTCCAAATTTATCTTGAAGCTACAGAAACTAAGACATTATGATATTGATGTAAGCATAGTCATATAGTATCAATATACTTCAATGGGACAGAATTGAGAATACAGAAGCAGACGCACTCACGTAAGTCCAGTTGATTTCCAACAAACTTATTGAGACAACTCAATGAGTAACAGAGGACTTTTTCAGGAGATGATTCTTAAAATGACTATTCATATAGAATAAAAAAACAAATACTGAACCTTACCACACAAGATACCACAAAATCAAATAGATGGAATCAATGAGATGGAATATATAAAACTAAACATAAAAACTAGAACTATAAGATTTTGAGGAGAAAAAAATAAGAGGAACCTTGTTTCAAGGAAGACAAAGATTTCCTAAACATTTCATAAACTGTAACACATTAAGAAAAACTAATATATTGAAATTTATCCAAATTTTAAAAACCCTGCATTTTCAAAGCACTATTAAGGGAAAGAAAAGTCTGTACATGGAGAAATATTTACAAAATATAAATTAGATAAAATATCTTCATAATATATTTAAAAATTCTCACACCCTAATAGAAAAGGGAAAAACAAACCAACTAAAAATGAACAAATATTTGGACAGATACCTGTTCATTGAAGGCATGCAGGGTAGACATGCAATTGAAAAGATGTTCCATATTATTTAACATCAGTGAAATGCAAATTATGAATAAAGTATTCGTAACAGCCCCCAAATGTAAAAAACCCAAATGACCATCCAAAGGTAAATCAATAAACAAAACGTGGTATATTGATATCATAGGGTACTCCTCAACAATTAAAATAAAAAAGTTCTACTGAAAAATGTAACAAGATGATGCTCTTCAGAAGTTTTTCCTTGAACAAAATAAGGAACAAAGGAGTGCATACCATTTGTTTCCATTTATGTAAAATTCTGAAACAGAGAAAACTGATCTTCAATGACAGAAAGCTGAATAGTGATGTTCTGGGCCCAGAAGTGGGCTTTGAGATTGGTTCCCAAGGGGAATAAGAGAACTTTGGGGGTGATAAGAATTTCACTACCTGTTTATAGTTACCTTACATGAATGGACAATTTTCAAAACTCATCAAACTGTACACATAAAACGGGTGCAAAAATTACATGTCAATGTACCTGATTAAATTAAAAATGAAGAGTCAGTCATTTTCCATACACCAAACAGAGAGTTTCCAGAAGAGGCATGAGAATACCACTCTCTTGTCTTATTCTTGATGTTCCTGAAGACTGTTCTCAATAGACTGATATAGAAAGCTGGAGAAACAAAGCTGGGAAAACATTGGTTCCCTGGCTGCTATTCCCTGGGGTCCTGGTTGGGTAGCAAACTTCCAGCCATCTCAACTTCACATTTCTGAGCGCTGTCCTTGTCCCCCTAAGTAAAGCCAATGTGTTAGGGCACTGCTTTTGTAGAAGCCACCAGCATGACCTGCAGCAGGTGGTAAAACCAATATTTCCCCACAGAGACTATGCTCCTGAGCTGACTCAGACAGTTCTCCTGCTCAAGGACAATCAGCCCACTTCTTTTAGTACATTCACAAATATTCCTTTGGTATGACTAAAATACCTGTAATGCACCCTTTATATTTGGCTACATATGCCTATGCACCCTGGAATTCTTCAGAAAACACGCATCCTGTAGGATTTATTCAAGGCAGAACAGAGACATTAACATAAATTTTTAAAAAATATTTCATGGGAGAGACTGACATAATTTTTAAATCTGTTTCATAGCATCCCATTCTTTTAATGTCTGGACAAAAACAATTGTTCATGTTCTGTCCACATGGATGGATGTGTAGTGTCATGAGCTCTCCACTTGCTGGGCTAACAGCTACGGCTACTATGTTGAGTAATAATACATGATAGATCCGTTCTTTTGTGGAATTTTGAACTTAAAAAAGACAAACAAGGGCTTCCCTGGTGGTGCAGTGTTTGAGAGTCCGCCTGCCGATGCAGGGGACACGGGTTTGTGCCCTGGTCCGGGAAGATCCCACATGCCTTGGAGCGGCTGGGCCTGTGAGCCTGTGCATCCGGAGCCTGTGCTCCGCAACGGGAGAGGCCACAAGAATGAGAGGCCCAAGTACCACAAGAAAAAAAAAAAAGATAAACAAATGTTAATTTAACGCATTGAAACAAAAACAAATGTATGGTTGGCTGGGAAGGTAAGGGACTTTGTTGTCAAAATCTTTCTTACGCATATATTTTCAGTCTTGTAATGGTTGTTTATATTATTCCCTCCTACCTCACCTTTTCTTTGCTTTCTTGCAGAGTACTGTTTTCTTTATCATTTTGACCGTATTTTTACCATTTCAGTCTTATCCTAGTTCTATGAGTGAGATAAAAATGCATAACCCTATGTGCATAGTAACAAATGTAGCTATACCATTGTCTGTTATGTTATCTCCCTTAAATTGGGAACAAAATAAATGAAACAAGGCAAAACAAAAAACAAACCCAAAATTCCCCTTTTAGTGACATTTAAGTGTTCTCCTTGCTATGTCTTTTCACATTTCTTGTCTTTTCATCCTTCAGGGAAATCTTTTGGAAAGTACTGATTATTTCACTTTTTTAAGTGTTTTCCTTTTTATAACATATTACCTCAGGTAAGGATTTATTTTTTCACCAATAAACAGAAAGAGATTTGCCAATGACACAAAACCACACTTCAGTGGATTATTCCCAGACTTTTCCAGTAGCTGCTATAATGGTCAACCTCCTTTCAGTTTTCTGAAAGTCCTTTCAAACCTGGTTTTACCAAACCCCTCCCGAAATGGGATTCCAAGTCCTTTCTTAACGATGAGATTTATTTTTCTCATATTCATATTATTCATAATAAAGCAGCATTCTAGCCCTGAAGACTGTTCAAAGGAGAAAACTGACATCGAGGTACTACCTAACTAGAAACAAATTGATAAACTTCTGAAACACTCTTTGAAAATGAATGCCAGAGTCGTCGACTTCCAGAGCAGGTTTTACGCCTCCTGGTACCCCAGAAACTGCTGTCAAGCTCCATTTTATCCCATGTGTGGGCTGACAGTTCTAAAGGGAAAGTGTATCCTAATTCTTCCAAATAAATTAGATTTCAGCCAGTTTAAAATGAAAACACAGCCTCTGCTGAAGTTATAAACAGACCCTGTTGAATAAAGGATCACCAGAGGCTCACAGTGCTATCTCTGGCGGAGGTTCAGAACTGGAAGACAGCAATACGTTCATCATGTCTTTGTAGTCCCAGTAATGCGAATTAATCAACAGCTAAATAGAATGTGAAAGTGGATTTCTTCCATCCAGAGCTCATCACACTTTTCTACCGAAAAGAGAAAGGGAAAATAGGAGGGACGTAAGGATGGAGTGATGAAGAAAAGAGAGAGGAGAAGAGAAGAGAGGAAAGGAGAGGAGAATTTGAGGCAATAAAATTTTTTTAATTCAGATTTAAGATACAAAGGAAATAAAACTAAAATGTTTTTAATAATTAAAATATTCATTTTGGGATGCTATCCAATCACACTGTTTCTTGATGAATGCATATAAATTCTAACTCTTAATGTCTATATTTCAATGTATATAGGCATATGTTAGATGACTAGAATTTGGAAATATGTTAGAAAAATAAAAGAAACACATAATCCAGTAGGATGAGGGAATAAATTTAAATTTTAAGAAAATTAAGTTAGAATCAATTAAAAATATAAATAATAATGCAATGTGATGCTAGCAAGAAAATAACAGAAATAAAGGAGATCATAATTAGAAAAATTGTATTTATTTGTAAACAACATAATCCCATTGTAGACTCATCAAAAAAAAAAACTGTTCAAAATAATAATCAAGTATAGTGAGGTTCTGAGTATATAAGAGCAATATCAAAATATTGTATTTTTATATACAAGCAGTTAAAAATCCAAAAATAAACTGAGGAATACATTTCCATTTTCAATAACATTAAAATAATACTAAACTTGGGTAACAATTTTTAAAAGTGCAAAAGCCTATACACTGAAAATTACAATATTTTGCTGAAAAAAATTAAAGAAGATCTCAATAATTGGAGAGGAATTCCATGTCAATAGACTGGAAGAATAATTATCATTAAGATGGGGGAGGGGTGAGATGGGGTATGGGATTCAGAGATAAAAACTACTATGTATAAAATAAATAGGCAACAAGGATATATTGTACCACACAGGGAAATATGGCCATGATTTTGTAATAATTTTAAATGGAGGGTAAAATATGAAAATATTGAATTATTGTGTTGTAAACTGAAATTAATATAATATTATAAATTAACTGTACTTCAATAAAAAAAGAAAATAAAAATGTATGGCAATTCTCAAATTAATTTGAAAAAATATTTTAATTGGAGAACTTTTGCTTACTGATTTCAAAATTTACTATAAAGCCATAATTATCAAGAGATTGTGGTACTGGCATAGGTTAGAAGTGTAGATGAAGGAAATAGAAATGAGAGTCCAGAAAAAAATTCATATATTACAATTTCTTTTTGACAAAACTGTCTTCAATGAGGACAAATATTTTCTTCAACAAGTTGTGCTGGGACAATTAGGTATCTACATGGGAAAAGGTGAACTTAAACCCTCACCTCACATGACACAAACAAATTAATTCAAAATGGATCATAAAGTTACATGTAAGAACTAAAATGAGGCTTTTAGAATAAAACAAAGGACAAAAATCTTCAAGATTTTGGGTTAAAAAAAAATGTTCCGTAGACACAATATCAAAATCATGGTCCATAAAAGAAAAAGAAATTGGACTGCATAAAAATTCAAAACCTTTTTCTCTTCAAAAGATACAATTATGAAAGTTAAAAAAAAAACAAGCAACAGCCTTGGAGTAAATATTTTTAAAACCACTATCCATTAAAGGACTCATAACAAGAATTTACATAGAACACTTACAGTTCAATAATAATAAGCCAATTCAATCAAATAGTAGGCAACAAATATGAATAAACACATCAACAAAGAAGAGATATGAGTGCAAATTAAGACCACAATCAGATATTTCACTCCCACTAGAGTGGCTATAATAAATAAAAAAGATAATAATAAATGTTAATAAAGATATGGAGAAATGGAAAACTTTCCATCAATGGTGGGAATGTAAATCAGCACAGCCACTTTGAAAAATGATTTGGCAGTTCCTCAAAAAGATATGCATAGTATTACCCTACCATTCAACAACAAGATTTCTCGGTAATTACCCAAGAGAAATAAAATACGTATTTCCAGTAAAGTCCTGCATGTGAATGTTTATAGCAGCATTATTTATAGTAGTCCATGGAACCAGTCTAAAGCACATCAATTGGTGAATGCGTAGACAAATTGTGATATATCCATACCAAAGGATATTATCCAGCTTTAAAAAGGAATGAACTACTAACACATGTTGTGTATGAATGAACCTCAAAAATAGTATTGTAAGTGAGAAAAGTCAGACATGAGAGCACACAGTGGATAATTCATTTATATTAACTGCTCAGGAAAGCCAAGTTTATAGGGACATAAATTTAATTATTAGTTTCCTGTGGCTGGGTAGGAATGGGGATTAACTGTAAATGGGCAAGAGGGATCTTATTCAGGGGATAAAAAATTTCAGAACTGATTTATGGTGATGGTAGCCCCACTTGGTAAAGTCACTGAAAGTCATTGGTTTGTACACTTGAATTTTTTTAATATGTATATGCACCCCAATAAAGCTGTTAAAAAAAGAAGCAAGGTAACAAAAGTGATTTCTCCTTCTGATCAAAATGAAGTAGTAGAGACCATGCTTATCTTCCTGCCTGAAACAGAAAAAAAAAAAAAAAAAAAAAGGAAAAAATTTATGAAATGGTGCTTTGTTTTTTGTTTTTTTTTTTGTTTTTTTTTTGTTTTGTTTTTAAGACACTGATCATCAGACAATAAAGACAGTAATCCCTGAGAGATGAGAAAAAACTGGAGCCCTAAAATTTCTCTCAAAAGCCTTGAGAGAATTTTCAGGTCAAGTCTCAGGAAGGAAGAACTCAAACAAAGCCTAACAAACTTCCTGAGTTGTGAAAATAAAGCCAAGAGTATAAGACTCGGTGATCTATTGATACTTTGCTGGATGGAGTACTGTGCAGGAGAGAGGGGCACAGAAAGAGAACTCTGGAAATCTGAAGAGGGTTACCCTTGAATACTCTTCTGAGTACTTATCTGTTCATGTTTGTGGAAATTACACAGGGTCAGGGAAAAGAGACACTAGAAAGGATTATAGACTAGTAACCTAGTTTATACAGGGCCAGTGATAGTGTCTGTTACCATCAACCAGATTGGAAACCCTCATGTTTCCTGGACAGTGGGTAGAATACACATAAAATTTATGCCTCAGTAGAGGGGAGTACTTAGCCTTAGACTGAGCATTGTTCCAATGTCATATAACAGATCTTAAAAGCAAGATGCCAAAGGTTCAGACTCTTGCCAAGTAATGTAAATGTGCTTGAGAATAAATCTCCAGAATATTTATAGGAATACCCAAAACAGCCAGCATCCAACAAGGTAAGACTCACAATGTCTGGCATCCAATCAAAGATTACCCGGTATGCAATGAAACAGGAAAATGTGAGCCATTACAAGGAGAAAAATCAATCAATAAAATGTCACATATAACTGACACAGCTGGAAAAACAATTTTCAGATGAAGACATTAAAACAGTTATTATAACTGTATCCCATATATTCAAAAGTTAAGTAAAGACAAAGACAGGGACAATACAACAAAAGAGCAACATTGAATTTTAGAGATGAAAACTAAGATGTGTGAGATAAAGTACATGCTATCTGGGACTGATGGCAGATTAGATATTGCAGAATAAAAGCTTAGTAAACTTGAAGACATGGCAAAAAACTATCACAGTTGAAAGAGTGAGATAAAATAATTAAAAACAAACAGTATTAGTGTGTTGTGGGACTTCAAATGGCCTATTATATATTTAATTTAAGTGAGTGAAGGAAAAATATGTAAAATAATAATGGTTGAAAGTTTAAGAATTTGATGAAAATGATAAGCCCAAGGGTCCAAGAACTCAACAAAAGCCAAGCAGAAGAAATATGAAGAAAATTATGCCAAGACACATCATATTCGAATTGCTCAAAACCAACCATAACAAAACACATAAGGACAGCTGCAGAAAGGCAGGTTATATACAGAGGAATACAAATAAGGATGAAACTAGTTTTCTCATCAGAAACAGTGCAAATGAGAAGACAATAAACAATGTTTTTTGTATTACTGAGAGAAAACAAAAATAAACACAAAGTAAAACAAAAACCCTATAAACAGAGAATTCTTTACCAGAAAAAAAGATGCCTGAAAAATGTTCTTAAATATACAAAAGTTGAACTAAGAATCACTGACACATCTGCACTGAAAAAAAAAAAAAAAAGTAAAGGATGCTATTCAGACGAAAGGGAATGAAACCAGACGGATTTATGGATAAAAACAAAAATATGGAGATCACTGGAAATAGTAATTACATGAGTAAATAAAAATGCAAATTGTTATTCATAACATGTAAAGGGAAACCTGTGAAAAATAGCACAAAGTTCAGAGATGGGGACAAAGAAGCATACTATTGCAAGATTTTTCTCTATTTGTGAAGTGTTACAATATCACTTGATGGTAAGTGGTCCTAAGTTAAAACAACCACTGAAATAAGAAACCAGTGAGTTGTAGCTAATAAGCTGCAAAGGGAGCAACATGGAATCATATGGAAATACATCCAAAAAAATAAGTCAGTTATCAGTTTTATTTGGTCATACACTGGAGGCTTTAGCCAGTGCAATAAAGCAAGAATAAAGATATATAGATAAAAAGTAGGACACCTTCAAGGTAGCAGAGGAGTATGATGTGTAGATCACCTTCCTCCCCACAAATACATCAAAACTACATCTACATGTGGAACAACTCCTATAGAACACCTACTGAACACTGGCACTTCAGATTTCCCAAAATGCAAGAAACTCCCCATGTACCTGGGTAGGGCAAAAAAAAAAAAAAGAAAAAACAAGAGACGAAAGGATGGGGATGAGACCTGCACATCTGGGAGGGAGCTGTGAAGGAGGAAAAGTTTCCACACGCTAGGAAGCCCCTTCACTGACAGGGATGGGGGGTGGGCAAGGGGGAAGTTTCAGAGCCATGGAGGAAAGCACAGAAACAGGGGTGCAGAGGACAAAGCAGAGAGAGTCCTGCAGAGAGGATCAGTGGTGACCAGCATTCACCAGCCTGAGAGGCTTGTCTGCTCACCCACTGGGATGGGTGGGGTCTGGGATCTGAGGCTCAGGCTTCGGAGACCAGATACCAGAGACAGGACTGGGATTGGCTACATGAATACACCTTGAAGGGGACTAGTGCATCCCAGCTAGCTAGGAGGAAGTCTGGAAAAAGTCTGGAACTGCCTAAGAGGTAAGAGACCATTGTTTTGGGGTGCACAAGGAGAGGGGATTCAGAGCACCGCCTAAATGAGCTGCAAAGACAGGCATGAGCCACGGCTATCAGCGCAGACACCAGAGATGGGCATGAAATGCTAAGGCTGCTGCTGCAGCCACCAAGAAGCCTGTGTGCAAACACAGGTCAGTATTGACACCTCCCCTCCCAGAAGCCTGTACAGCCCACCACTGTCAGGGTCCCGTGATCCAGGGACAACTTCCCCGGGAGAACACATGGCGTGCCTCAGGCTGGTGCAACGTCACTCTGGCCTCTGCCACTGCAGGCTCACTCCACATATCATATCCCTCTGTCCAACCTGCCTGAGTGAGCCACAGCCACCTAATCAGCTGCTACTTTAACCCCGTCTTGTCTGAGCAAAGAACAGATGCCCTCAGATGACCTACATGCAGAGGAAGGGCCAAATCCAAAGATGACCCCCAGGAGCTGTGTGAACAAAGAAGAGAAAGGGAAATTTCTCCCAGCAGCCTCAGGAAGAGTGGATTAAATCTCCACAATCAACTTGATGTACACTGCATCTGTGGGATAACTGAATAGACAACAAGTCATCCAAAAATTGAGGCAGTTGACTTTGGGAGCAAACCCTTGGGGTTTGCTTTCTGAATCTAATTTGTTTCTGGTTTATGTTTATCTTAGTTTAGTATTTAGAGCTATTTATACTTGGTAGATTAGTTTATTGATTTGGTTGCTCTCTTCCTTTTTTAATTATATATATATATATATATTTTTTTCCTTTTTCTCTTTTTGTGAGTGTGTATGTGTATGCTTCTTTGTGTGATTTTGTCTGCATAGCTATGCTTTTATCATTTGTCCTAGGGCTCTGACTGTCCGTTTTGTTTTGTTTTGTTTTTAGTATAATTTTTAGTGCTTGTTATCATGGTGGGTGTGTTTTTTTGGTTTGGTCGCTCTCTTCTTTCTTTCTCCCTTTTTTTTAATTAGTTTTTAATTCTTTTTCATTTATAATATTTTTTTCTATTTTAATAACTTATTTTATTTTTCTTTCTTTCTTTCTTTCTTTCTTTCTTTCTTTCTTTCTTTCTTTCTTCCTTCCTTCCTTTCTTTCTTTCATTTTTTTTCTCCCTTTTCTTCTGAGCTGTGTGGCTGACAGGGTCTTGGTGCTCTGGACGGGTGTCAGACCTGAGCATGTGAGGTGGAAGAGCCCACTTCAGGACATTAGTCCACCAGAGACCCCCCAGCCCCATGTAATATCAAATGGCAAAAGCTCTCCCAGAGATCTCCATCTCAACACTTAGAGCCAGCTCCACTCAACGACCAGCAAGATACAATGCTGGACACCCTATGCCCAAAAGCTAGCAAGATAGGAACACAAACCCACCCATTAGCAGAGAGGCTGCCTAAAATCATAATAAGTTCAAAAACACCCCAAAACACACCAGTGGACATGGTCCTACCCACCAGAGAGACAAGATCCAGTATCATCCACCAGAACACAGGCACCAGTCCCCTCCACCAGGAAACCTACACAACCCACTGAACCAACCTTACCCATAAGGAGCAGACATTAAAAACTACAGAAACTACAAACCTGCAGCCTGAGAAACAGAGATCTCAAACACAGTAAGTTAAACAAAATAAGAAGACAGAGAAATACACAGCAGATGAAGGAGCAAGGTAAAAACCCACCAGACCAAACAAATGAAGAGGAAATAGGAAGTTTACGTGAAAAAGAATTCAGAGTAATGATAGTAAAGATGATCAATAATCTTGGAAATATAATGGAGAAAATACAAGAAATGTTTAAAAAGGACCTAGAAGAACTAAAGAGCAAACAATGATGAAAAACACAATTAATGAAATAAAAAATTCTAGAGAAGGAATCAATAGCAGAATAACTGAGGTAGAAGAATGGATAAGTGACCAGGAAGATAAAATAGTGGAAATAACTCTTCCAGAGCAGAATAAAGAAAAAAAACTGAAAATAATTGAGGACAATCTCAGACACATCTAGGATAACATTAAATGTACCAACATTTGAATTACAGGTGTCCCAGAAGAAGAAGAGAGAAAAAGGGACTGAGGAAATATTTGAAGTGATTATAGTTGAAAACTTCCCTAATATGATTAAGGAAATAGTAAATCAAGACCAGGAAGCACAGAGAGTCCCATACAGGATAAATCCAAGGAGAAACACACCAAGACATGTATTAATCAAACTATCAAAAACTAAATACAAGGAAAAAATATTACAAGCAGCAAGGGAAAAGCAACTAATAACATGCAAGGGAATCCCTGTAAGGTTAACAGCTGATCTTTCAGCAGACACTCTGTAAGCCAGAAGAGAGTGTCAGGACATATTTAAAGTGATGAAAGGGAAAAACCTACAACCAAGATTACTCTACCCAGCGAGGATCTCATTCAGATTCGACAGAGAAATTAAAACGTTTACAGAGAAGCAAAAGATAAGATAATGCAGCACCACCAAACCAGCTTTACAACAAATGGTAAAGGAACTTTTCTAGGCAGGAAACACAAGAGAAGGAAAAGACTTACAATAAAAACCCAAAACAATTAAGAAAATGGTAATATAGAACATACACATCAATAACTACCTTAAATATAAATGGATTAAATGCTCGAATCAAAAGACTTAGACTGGCTGAATGGATACAAAAACAAGACCCATACATATTCTGTCTACAAAAGACCCACTTCAGACCTAGGGACACATACAAACTGAAAGTGATGGGATGGAAAAAGTTATTCCATGAAAATGAAAATCAAAAGAAAGCTGGAGTAGCAATACTCATATCAGATTAAATAGACTTTAAAATAAAGAATATTGCAAGGGACAAGGAAGGACACTACATAATGATCAAGGGATCAATCTAAGAAGAAGATATAACAATTAGAAGTATATATGCACTCAACATAAGAGCACCTCAATACATAAGGCAACTGCTAACATCTATAAAAGAGGAAATCAACATTAATACAAATATAGTGGGGGTCTTTAACATCTCACTTACACCAATGGACAGATCATCCAAAATGAACATTAATAAGGAAACACAAGCTTTAAATGACACAATAGACCACAGAGATTTAATTGATACTTATAGGACATTCCATTCAAAAAAAAGCAGATTACGCTTTCTTCTCAAGTGCACATGGAACATTCTCCAGGAGAGATCACATCTTGTGTCACAAATCAAACCTCAGTAAATTTAAGAAAATTGAAATCCTATCAAACATCTTTTCTGACCACAGTGCTGTGACATTAGAAATCAATTACAGGGAAAAAGTGTAAAGTACACAAACATATGGAGGCTAAACAATATGTTACTAAATAACCAAGAGAGATTACTGAAAACATCAAAGAGGAAATAAAAAAAAATACGTAGAGACAAATTAAACGAAAACATGATGATCCAAAACCTATGGGATGCAGCAAAAGCAGTTCTAAGAGGGAAGATTATAGCAATACAATCCTACCTCAATAAACAAGAAACATCTCAAATCAACAACCTAACCTTACACCTAAAGCAGTTAGAGAAAGAAGAAGAAAAAAAAAACCCAAAGTTAGCAGAAAGCAAGATCATAAATATCAGATTAGAAATAAATGAAAAAGAAATGAAGGAAACAGTTATAAAGATCAATAAAACTAAAAGCTGGTTCTTCGAGAAGTTAAACAAAATTGATAAAACTTTAGCCAGACTCCTCAAGAAAAAGAGGGAGAGGACTCAAATCAATAAAATTAGAAATCAACAAAATTAGATATGAAAAAGGAAAAGTTACAACAGACACTGCAGAAATACAAAGCATCATAGGAGACTACTACAAGCAACTCTATGCCAATAAAATGGACATCCTGGAAGAAATGGACAAATTCTTAGAAAGGTATAACTTTCAAAGACTAAATCAGGAAGAAACAGAAAATATGAACAGATGAATCACAAGTAATGAAATTGAAACCATGATTTAAAATCTTCCAACAAACAAAACTCGAGGACCAGATGGCTTCACAGGTGAATTTTTTCAAACATTTAGAGAAGCACTAACACCCATCCTTCTCAAATTCTACCAAAAAATTGCAAAGGAAAGAGCAAACCCAAACTTATCCTACAAGCCCACCATTACCCTAATACCAAAAGCAGACAGAGATACTACAAAAAAAGAAAATTACAGACCAATATCACAGGTGAACATAGATGTAAAAATCCTCAACAAAATACTAGCAAACATAATCCAACAGCACATTAAAAGGATCATACACCATGCGTAAGTGAGATTTATCCCAGGAATGCAAGGATTCTTCAATATACAGAAATCAATCAATATGATAAACCATATTAAGAATTTGAAGGAGAAAAAATATATGATCATATCAAAAGATGCAGAAAAAGCTTTTGACTTAATTCAATACCCATTTATGATAAAAAAAACCCTCCAGAAAGTAGGCATAGAGGGAACTTACCTCAACATAATAAAGGCCATATATGACAAACCCACAGCCAACATTGTTCTCAATGGTGAAAAACTGAAACCACTTCCACTAAGGTCAGGAATAAGACGAGGTTTCTCACTATCACCACTATTATTCAACTTAGTTTTGGAAGTTTTAGCCACAGCAATCAGAGAAGAAAAATAAATAAAAGGAATCCAAATTGGAAGAGAAGAAGTAAGACAGTCACTGTTTGCAGTTAATATGTTACTATACACAGACAATCCTAAAGATGTTACCAGAAAACTACTAGAGCTAATCAATGAACTTGGTAAAGTAGCAGGATAAAAAATTAATGCACAGAAATCTCCTACATTCCTATACACTAGTGATGAAAATTCTGAAAGAGAAATTAAGGAAACACTCCCATTTCCATTGCAATAAAAAGAATAAAATACCAAGGAATAAACCTACCTAAGGAGACAAAAGTCCTGTATGCAGAAAAATATAAGACCCTGATGAAAGAAATTAAAGATGTTACAAAACAGATGGAGAGATATACCATGTTTGGGGTTGGAAGAAGCAACATTGTGAAAATGACTATACTACCCAAAGCAATCTAAAGATTCAATATAATCCCTGTCAAACTACCAATGGCATTTTTCACAGAACTAGAAGAAAAAAATTCACAATTTGTATGGAAACAAAAAATATCCCGAATTGCCAAAGCAATCTTGAGAAAGAAAACAGGAGCTGGAGGAATCAGGCTCCCTGACTTCAGACTATGCTACAAAGCTACAGTAATCAAGACAGTATGATACTGGCACAAAAACAGAAATATAGATCAATGGAATAGGATAGAAAGCCCAGAGATAAACCCACACACATATGGGCACCTTATGTTTGATAAAGGAGGCAAGAATATACGATGGAGAAAAGGGAGTCTCTTCGACAAGTGGTGCTGAGAAAACTAGACAGCTACATATTAAAGAATGAAATTAGAACACTCCCTACACTATACACAAAAATAAACTCAAAATAGACTTAAGACCTAAATATAAGGCCATACACTATAAAACTTTTAGAGGAAAACATAGGCAGAACACTCTATGATATAAATCACAGCATGATCCTTTTTGACCCACCTCCTAGAGAAATAGAAATAAAAACAAAAATAAACAAATGGGACCTAAGGAAACTTAAAAGTTTTTGCACAACAGAGGAAACCATAAACAACATGAAAAGATAACCCTCAGAATAGGAGAAAATAGATGCAAATGAAGCAATTGACAAAGGATTAATCTCCAAAATTTACAAGCAGCTCATATAGCTCAGTATCAAAAAAGACAAACAACCCAATCCAAACAACCCAAAAATGGGCAGAAGACATAAACAGGCATTTCTCCAAAGTAGATATAAGATGGCCAACAAACAAATGAAAGCATGCTCAACATCACTAATCATTAGAGAAATGCAACTCAAAACTACAATGAGATATCACCTCAGACTGGTCAGAATGGCAATCATCAAAAAAATATCTACAAACAATAAATGCTGCAGAGGGTTTGGTGAAAAGGGAACCCTGTGGCACTGTTGGTGAGAATGTAAATTGATACAGCCACTATGGAGAACAGTATGGAGGTTCCTTAAAAAACTAAAAATAGAACTACCACACTACCCAGCAATCCCACTACTAGGTATAAACCCTGAGGAAACCATAACTCAAAAACAGTCATGTACCACAATGTTCATTGTAGCTCTATTTACAATAACCAGGACATGGAAGCGACCTAAGTGTCCATCGACAGATGAATGGATAAAGAAGATGTGGCACATATATACAATGGAATATTACTCAGCCATAAGAAGAAATGAAATTTAGTTATTTGTAGTGAGGTGGATGGATGTAGATACTGTCATATAGAGTGAAGTAAGTTAGAATGTGAAAAACAAATACCATATGCTAACACATATATATGGAATCTAAAAAAAAAACAATTTTTAAAAAGTGGTTCTGAAGAACCTAGGGGCAGGACCGGAATAAGATGCAGACATAGAGAATGGACTTGAGGACACTTAGAGGGGGAAGGGTAAGCTGGGATGAAGTGAGAGAGTGGCATGGACATATATATGCTACCAAATGTAAAACAGATAGCTAGTGGGAAGCAGCTGCATAGCACAGGGAGATCAACTTGGCGATTTGTGTCCACCTAGAGGGGTGGGATAGGGAGGGTGGGAGGGAGACACAGGAGGAAGGAGATATGGGGATGTATGTATGTATATAGCTGGTTCACTTTGTTATAAAGCAGAAACTAACATACCATTGTAAAGCAATTATTCTCCAATAAAGATGATAATAAATAAGTAATTAAATGTTCTTACCATTAAAAAAAATAAATAAGTTTAGAATGAAGTAAAACTGTCTTTACTTACAAACAGCACCATCACTTGTGTAAAACATCTGATGGCATCTACAAGAAAACATGCTAAGTCTAACAAGTAAGTTTGGAAGAGCTGTAGGAGATAAGATGAATATATCTCAAAGATCAGTATCATTTCTTCTAGTGTTGAACAATCACAAATTCAAATTAGCAATATGACATACAATATCAACACACATGAAATACTTAGGATATGTGCAAGACCTCTACACTAAAAATTACAGAAATTTGTGGAGAGTAATTAAAAAGACTATACAAAATAAAAAACGAGATATAATATTTCTCAGATGTAAATTTTCCCCAAATTAATCTTACATTTCATAAAATCTGCGTATTTTTATAGAAATTGCCAAACTGATTCTGAAATTAATATGGAAAATGCCAAAACCTTAGTTTTAGCAAGAGTAAAAAATAAAGATAACATCTAACTTCACAATTTATTATAAAGGAACAGTAATCAAAATGTGATAATGATCTATATAGATTAAAAGATCCACGGAGCAAAATAAATAATACATAAATAAACCCAAACTATGTATGGTTAATTGATATTTAACAGAAGAGCAAAAATAATTCAATGGAGAGAGTACAACCATTTTAACAAGTGCTAGAAATTTTAGCTATCCATGTACACACACACACACACACAAAATGAAATGCAGACCACACCATGCACCATGTACAACAACTAACTCAACTGTATTATAGACCTAAATGTAAAATCTAAAATTCTAAAACTTTCAGAAGAAAACACAGGACAAAAACCTCTGTGACCTAGGATTTGGCAAAATTTATTTCAAACACCAAGTACATGATCCATAAAAGAGCACATTCATAAATAGGATTTCATAAAAATTAAAAATGTTGGATTTTAGGAAAATACTATTAAGAGAATTAAAGTCATGGCTCATACTTCGAGACTATATTTGCAAATCATATGTCTGATAGAGAATCTGTATCTAGAATATCTGAAGAACTCTCAAAACTCAACATTTGGGGAAAAAAAAAACAGTTGAAAATTAGTAAATGATTTGAACATTTCATCAGAGAAGATATACAGATAGCAAGCAAGTACACAAAATAATCCTGAACATTATCAATCATTACGTTAATACAAATTAAAACCATGGTGAGATATCATTACACACACATTAGAATGGCTCAGAGTAGCCTTATAAGTTTTGGGTGGGTATGTGGAGGAACTGGAACTCTCATGAACTGCTGGTGGGAATGTGAAATGTACATTGACTTTGGAAAACAGTTTGGCAGTTTGCTAAAAAATTAATCATATACCTAACATATGAACAAGTACTTCTACTCCTAAATATTTATCTAAGACAAAAAAAGCATACATCTACACGATGACTTCTACATAAATGTTCACAGCAGCTTAATTTAATAACCCCAAACTGGAAACATCTCAAATGTACCTCAACAGGAGAATGGATAAACAAATTCTGATATAGTTATGTCACAGAATAGTCCTTAGTACTAACTTAGTAATGCATAAGGATAACATGTTACAGCATGAATGGATTTCACACACACAAAAATTGCTGAGTGAACGAAGCTAGAGGAATAAGTATGAATGCCATATGATTCCATCTATATGAAATTCTAGGAAATGCAAACTAATTTAAAGTGACAGAAGGATATCAGTGGTTTTCTGGGGTCAGGAGGAGGGTTTTGGGCAAGGGGAAGCGGGAGAGAGAGATAAGAAAAAGGCATGAGGAATTTCTGTTGATGATGGAAATGTTTATACTCTTGATTGTTACGATATTTTACAGTGGTATACATATGTCAAAATTTATCACATTGTAGATGCAATTTACAGTATGTGCAGTTTATTTTATGCTCCAATAACCCTTTTTTATATGAAGAAGAGAAACAAGGGAATATGAAACTACTATCTTTGGATTGTCTTTAGTTGCTCTGTCTGCAATATTTTACCTACTGCTCACAAGATTATAAAACAGGTATTACTATCCCTATTTTCTTAAATAAGTAAAGTGAGGACTAGAAACATGAATAATGAAATATTACAGGAGATATGAAAAGAGACTGTATTTGTTAATATATGATACAATTACGACAAAATATATCTTTAGTTAATTTTGCCAGACCCTCTCTAGTGAAATCTGGAAGTTCTTATATGCCACATTTTTTTAACCTATAATTCTGAAAACTTCTATTTGGAGGTTAATAAAAAAAATGGTAAGGAATTGAAAATCCCTTCTGTCATGTCCATCACAATGTACCCCTGTATTTTGTGGGGGGAAGCAATTGAAGATGTATAAAAGATGAAAGGGAAAAAGGGGGGGGGAAGGATTTGGAGCACTGGCACAGTAGAATCCATTTTTGCATGTAGGATTGGAATGAAATCCTCCAAAAGTATGAGCTTCCATATAACAGAGTATGCTGTTATTAGCTTCTAGTCACTTCCATGTTTCTGTAATTCCACCTAAAATTCTTTCCTAGACAAAGTCCCCAAGTCAGTTCTATTTCTCTGCTTCCTCACACCCATGCCTCTGTCTCAACTGGGTGACCACACCTCAAAACTACTTGGTCTGAATAAGAAGTCACATTTTAAATCTGGTTTTCAGTTTATGGGTGAGCTTAAATGGACCTTGGTTGCCTATGAGTTTTTTCAACCATTTTCCCAACTGTTTAAGATCTAGAAATACTTGGCTTTCCCAACCCATTAAGGTCCCACATTTTTTTCACTCCATTTTCTCCCATTTGTCCTTGCAAGTTGGTCAGTAGTCACACAAACACATTGATTTCAAGCACTTCCTCCAGAACTGCTGACTCAGTTAGCTCGTGATTTGCTACTGTGTGATGTGGACCAGTGTCTTTCACCCTCAGATGGTGCTTATTCAAAGTTCACTGCCGAATTGTCAAGCCAAGGCCATGAATTACAAGTTTTTACTTCATTAGCACTCTACTTCAAGGTGCCAATGTCAGTATTAGTCAGGATAAGTAATGCTACACTCCATAACAAATAAACCTCACAAATAAACCTCCTTAACAAATAAACCATGATGGAGGTTTATTTTTCATGGCACAGTTCGTTAGGGTTGATGTGGGTAGATGGGGAGAAGGGAATGCTCTCCTCCATACAGTCTTGTCAGGACCCAATCTGACACCACCTGCAATGTCTTCCAAGATGTGGGTCACAATATTGCCTTAGGTATCAACATCAAAACAACAGTCAGGAGATGAGAGAAAGAAGACACGGAAAAGAGACATTCTCTCCAATCTCCTTGGACCAGAATTGACATGATGCTTACACTCGCACTGGTATGAGCATAGTTGAATGGCCCCACTTAGACGCAAAGTAGCTGGGAGGTAAGTTTGAGTCTTGTGCTCAGGAAGAGGAAGAAGTTTGTTAAGCATCTCTCCAGCAGAGGTATAACTACACTGGCCTAGGTCACCAACCATATTACTACAATCGGATCCAAATGGTCTCTCTGCTTCTCTAAAATCCATTTTCCACAAAGCAACCGGAGTAATCTTTGCAAAAGGTGAATCATAACATGCCAATTCCCTACACAAACCTACCCTAGCTACTTTTGTCATTCCAAGTGAAAGCCAAGACAGCACAGTGGCATAGAGGTATTCCCTTGACATGACCCAACATTTCCCCACTAACCCTGCTAACCATCCCCCTCCCTCTAATCCTCCCCCATGTGTAGGGACTGCTGGGTCAGCCCTCATCTCTGGGTCTTTGCACTCGTTGTATCCTTTGCCTAGATATCTCTTTCTTAAGTCTAACCAAGGTTCGTCACTCATTCTCTCCAGGACAATGTCATCAGAGAGAGGCCTCCCCTAACCACCCTACCCAAAACTGTAACTGCCCTAAATTTGCAGTCCCCTGTTTTCCTTATACTGTTTGATATTTGCCAAAATACTTCTCACCACTATATATATATATATATATATATACGTTTTTATTTGTTTTTGTCTGTTTATTCCATGAGGACATAAGCCCCATGATACAAGGATCTGGGTCTGTTTGGTTCATTGCTAGAAGAGGGACTGGAGCTAGAAAAGAAAGAATGAAATAATAAGTGAATGAACTTCAGGCTAAATTAAATATTGTTTACTCAAAGTCCAGCTGACATTAAGGTCCAGCTGAAATCAAATACTGAAATCAAAAATTCTGAAGTTTAGCTGGGCCTAACCTCAAGGGCCCCTGTATCCCGAGAGCCCCAGAAAGAAACTGAAGACCCACTCAAAGTGAGACAATTTGACAGGATTTAATTAAAGGTTATTTCTAATGGTATAAGTAGATTTCAGGGAATCACAGAGATGATGAAGTTTCCAAAGCTGAGAACAGATGGTGTTGCTTCCCATCTGCAAGGGTTACAGAACCAATGGAAGGCAGGTAATAGAAATCAGATAAAGGATGGCATGTAATGGGCCAGCTCTCTGGATCTATGTCCCTCACTTCAGAACACGTCTAGCCATGGAAACACATGGAAGAATACTCCAGCCTTGCTCTGCGACTTCCTTCCACGTCTCTGTTGGTTGACCCTCTAGCTCATCATCTTGGATGAACTCATGGGAAGCTACAGGGAAGGGAACTCACAGATGCAGTTCAAACTGCTCAGCTTGTCTGGGCACAGGGCAAGCTAGTGTGGTGTGGACAGCAGTGGGGTAAATAAAGAGAAGATTCACAGCACAGTCACATGCTTGTTTGTGCTTAGATGTATCAAGGCCATGTGACATTGGGATGGGGGAAGATTTAAAATTAAGAAAGTGTTGAGAGAAAGAGGCACCTTGGAAAGGCAGTACTGAATTTACCACTTGCTGTAAGAACTTTGTACATCTCAAGAGAGAGAACTGTAAAAGCCAAGGGGAGTGGAACAGAGAGGAAACTATAAAAGAAGAACATTTCTAGAGGTCCTCAACAAGGCTGAGAAGAACAGAAACTCTTCTCCAATCCTGAACTTGACAGCTGCAATGCCTCTAGTCCTGCAGGAGTATAAACTTGCTGGGCATTTGATGGCCTTTGGGTCAAAATGAACAAGCTGAGAATCTCTTATTTATTGGTGTTTATTAATGTCCTTGAATTACATAGAGGAGTCTCATTTGTATTACAGACAAAGTTAAAACTTCCTTCAGGAGTTTTCCAGAGAAGGATGCACTATGGCCAGCCCTGACCAACACATACATTATAGTCAGCACGGCTAAAGCCCCACCTGGCAGCAGCAAAGGACAAGCAGGACCCTTTCCAGAATAATATTGTTAGAAGGAGAAGTTAGATATTTCAGGCACAAGTCCAAGGCCAGACTGATTCAGGCTGGTCGATTATTGTAATTATATAGTTAAAAAGCCTCACACAAGAACTCACAAATACATATGAACAAACTGATGAATACTCTGGGTCCTTGAAAGTAGAAGTTTGGCTTTATCTTCTGAATTTCTGTGAACATGGAAGGAGAGCCATCTTGCAAATATCTCTGAAAAACCAATGGCAACACATATGAAGACTCAGTTGAGAGGGAGGTTGCCTGTCTGGATATTTACACATACAGAGGTGACAAGCTTGCCTTCCTCACAAAAAAACAGACATTCGCAAATTGCAAAAACTTAGAAATACAGCAATACTGCTATTGGTAATGATACTTTTCTCAGAATGTCTACATCTTAAAAAAAAACAAATTTTTATAGAAGGAGACAATTAGGAAAGTCAGACAAGGAAGAAATGATGTGTCTAAGGGGAACTATGAAAACACAATTCCATATTCAACACAAGCCCTTTCAAGTGTCTCTATGCTTGACGTTAGTGCCAAGGTCTACAGCATGCAAATTCTTTAACATTAAAATATTGCACACGTCTAATTTCCCATGACACGTACTCTTTTTGTGCGTACTAGAAGCTGTCAGCTGCTGTAACAGGCCAGCTGGTTACCAGCTTTTGGGGAAGGAGCCTTTTAAACTTTCTCATACTGCTTGCATTTGTATTTCAGAAATAAACACTAAGACAAGAACCAGGCCATAACCTTGTTTATTTTCTCACATCCCTCACATCACTACCTTGTTTTGTTTTGGTTTTTATTCACTATGTTTAGTATATGTATTATGTTCATAATCCTCATTATATTGAGATAAACCACATTACTAAATGTCTGTATATAAATAGTCATTTAAAATTTCCAAGCATTTTGATATAGGTTAATACAGTGTAAGGATAGCAGGGAAATTGTTTCCCTCATTTTATTTTTTTAAATTTATTTTTCACCACGATTCTTTTTTTTTTTTAATTGAAATATAGTTGATTTACAATGTGATTGTTTCAGGTATACAGCAGAGTGATTCAGTTATATATATACATATATATATAATTATATATGTACATAAATTTGTTTTTAGATTCTTCTTCCTTATAGGGTATTCCAAAATATTTAGTATAGTTCCCTGTGCTACACAGGAGGTCCTTGTTGGTTATCTATTTTATATATAGTAGAGTGTATGTGTTAATCCCAAACTCCTAATTTATCCTCCTCCCCACTTTAGCCTTTGGTAAACATAAGTTTGTTTTCTTTGTCTGTGGGTATGTTTCTGTTTTGTATAAAAGTTCATTTGGATCTCCTTTTTTTTAGATTAGATATAAGTGATATCATAGGATGTTTGTATTTCTCTGTCTGGCTTACTTCACTAAGTATAATAAACTCTAGTTCCATCCATGTTGCTGCAAAAGGTATTATTTCATTCTTTTTTATGGCTACGTAGTATTCCATGGTATATATTTATCAGTCCTTTATCCATTCATCTGTTGATGGACATTTATGTTGCTTCCATGTCTTGGTGACTGTAAAAAGGATGGGAGGGAAATTATTTCCACCATTTAAGAAGATGATGAATCTAAAGCTGTAAAATTTTATTTGTTTTTTCTTTTCTTTCTTTTTTTTAACACCTTTATTGGAGTATAATTGCTTTACAATAGTGTGTTAGTTTCTGTTGTATAACAAAGTGAATCAGTTATATGTATACATTCATTCATATCCTCTCCCTCTTGAGCCTCCCTCCCACCCTCCCTATCCCACCCCTCTAGGTGGTCACAAAACATCGAGCTGATCTCCTTATGCTATGTGGCTGCTTCCCACTAGCTATCTATTTTACATTCGGTAGTGTAGAGTTGTTTTTTTCTAAACTGGTATAGAGAACAGAAAATCTCTGGTATAGAGAACAGAAAATCTAAAGATTCAAATTTGTTTTTTTAACACCTTTATTGGAGTGCAATTGTTTTACAATGGTGTGTTAGTTTCTGCTTTATAACAAAGTAAATCACCTATACATATACATGTATCCCCATATATCCTCCCTCTTGCATCTCCCTCCCACCCTCCCTATCCCACTCCTCTAGGTGGTCACAAAGCACAGAACTGATCTCCCTGTGCTATGCGGCTGCTTCCTGCTAGCTATCTATTTTACATTTGGTACTGTGCATATGTCCATGACACTCTCTCACTTCTTTCCAGCTTACCCTTCCCATTCCCCATGTCTTCAAGTCCATTCTCTACTTCTGAGTCTTTACTCCTGTCCTGACCCTAGTTTCTTCAGAACCTTTTTTTTTTCTTTTTAGATTCCATATATATGTGTTAGCATATGGTATTTGTTTTTCTCTTTCTAACTTACTTCACTCTGTATGACAGACTCCAGGTCCAACTACCTCACTACAAATAACTCAATTTTGTTTCTTTTTTTTTGTGGTACACGGGCCTCTCACTGTTGTGGCCTCTCCCATTGCGGAGCACAGGCTCAGGACGCGCAGGCTCAGTGGCCATGGCTCACAGGCCTAGTTGCTCTGTGGCATGTGGGATCTTCCTGGACCGGGGCACGAACCCGTGTCCTCTGTATCGGCAGGCAGACTCTCAACAACTGTGGCACCAGGGAAGCCCAATTTTGTTTCTTTTTATGGCTGAATAGTACTCCATGGTATATCTGGGCCACATTTTCTTTATCCATTCATCTGTTGCTGGACACTGAGGTTGCTTCCACATCCTGGCTATTGTAAATAGAGCTGAAATGAAAATTGTGGTACATGAATCTTTTTGAGTTATGGTTTTCTCAGGGTATATGCTCAGTAGTGGGATTTCTGGGTCATGCGGTGGTTCTATTTTTAGCTTTTTAAGGAACCTGCATAGTGTTCTCCATAGTGATTGTATCAATTTACATTCCCACCAACAGTGCAAGAGGGTTCCCTTTTCTCCACACCCTCTACAGCATTTATTGTTTGTAAATTTTTTGATGATGGCCATTCTGACTGGTGTGAGGTGATAACTCACTGTAGTTTTGATTTGCATTTCTCTAATGATTAGTGATGTTGAGCATCCTTTCATGTGTTTGTTGGCCATCTGTATATCTTCTTTGGAGAAATGTCTGTTTAGGTTTTCTGCCGATTTTTGGATTGGGTTCTTTGTTTTTTTTGATACTGAGCTGCATGAGCTGCTTGTAAATTTTGGAGATTAATCCTTTGTCAGTTGCTTCATTTGAAAATATTTTCTCCCATTCTGAGGGTTGCCTTTTCCTCTTGTTTATGGTTTCCTTTGCTGTGCAAAAGCTTTTAAGTTTCATTAGATCCCATTTGTTTGTTTTTATTTCCATTTCTCTAGGAGGTGGGTCAAAAGGATCTTGCTGTGATTTATATCATAGAGTGTTCTGCATATGTTTTCGTCTAAGAGTTTTATAGTGTCTCCCCTTACATTTAGGTCTTTAATCCATTTTGAGTTTATTTTTGTGTATGGTGTCAGGGAGTGTTCTAATTTCATTCTTTAACATGTAGCTGTCCAGTTTTCCCAGCACCACTTATTGAAAAGGCTGTCTTTTCTCTACTGTATATTCTTTCATGCTTTGTCAAAGATAAGGTGATCATATGTGTGTGGGTTTATCTTTGGGCTTTCTATCCTATTCCATTGATCTATATTTCTGTTTTTTTGCCAGTACCATACTGCCTTGATTACTGTAGATTTGTCGTATAGTCTGAAATCAGGGAGCCTGATTCTTCCAGCTCCGTTTTTCTTTCTCAAGATTGCTTTGGCTATTCAGAATCTTTTGTGTTTCCATACAAATTGTGAAACTTTTCATTCTAGTTCTGTGAAAAATGCCTTTGGTAGTTTGATAAGGATTGCACTGAGTCTGTAGATTTCTTTGGGTAGTATAGTCATTTTCACAATGTTGATTCTTCCAATCCAAGAACATGGTATATCTCCCTATCTGTTTATATCATCTTTAATTTCTTTCATCAGTGTCTTATTGTTTTCTGCATACAGGTCTTTTGTCACCTTAGGTAGGTTTATTCCTGAGTATTTTATTCTTTTGTTTGCAAGGTAAATGGAAGTGTTACCTTAATTTCTCTATCATATTTTTGATCATTAGTGTATAGGAATGCAAGAGATTTCTGTGCATTAATTTTGTATCCTGTTACCTTACCAAATTAATTGATTAGTTCTAGTAGTTTTCTGGTAAAATCTTTAGAGTTCTCTTTGTATAGTATCACATCATCTGCAAACAGTGACAGCTTTACTTCTTTTCTGATTTGGATTATTTTTATTTCTTTCTCTTCTCTGATTGTTGTGGTTAAAACTTCCAAAATTATGTTGAATAATAGTGGTGAGAGTGAGCAACCTTGTCTTGTTCCTGATCTTAGAGGAAATGATTTTTGTTTTTCACCATTGAGAATTATGTTGGCTGTGGTTTTGTTATATATGGCCTTTATTATGTTGAGGTAAGTTCCCTCTATGCCGACATTCTGGAGAGTTTTTATCATAAATGGGTGTTAACTTTTGTCACATGCTTTTTCTACATTTATTGAGATGATCATATTGTTTTTCTCCTTCAATGTATTAATATGGTGTATCACATTGATTGATTTCCATATATTGAAGAATCATTGCATTCCTGGGATAAACCCCACTTGATCATGATGTCTGAATCTTTTAGTGTGCTGTTGGATTCTGTTTGTTAGTATTTTCTTGAGGTTTTTTGCATCTATGTTCACCAAATATTGGCCTGCAGTTTTCTTTTTTGTGGCATCTTTGTCTGGTTTGGGTATCAGAGTAGTGGCCTCATAGAATGAGTTGGGGAGTGTTCATCTCTCTGTTATACTTTGGAAGTGTTTGAGAAGGATGAGTGTTAGCTCTTCTCTAAATGTTTGATAGAATTAGCCTGTGAAGCCATCTGGTCCTGGGTTTTTGTTTGTTGGAAGATTTTTAATCACAGTCTCAATTTCAGTGCTTGTGATTGTTCTGTTTATATTTTCTATTTCTTCATGGAGTAGCAATCCTCATCAGACAAAATAGATTTTAAAATAAAGATTATAGCAAAAAAAATAGATTTTAAAATACAGAATAAAGAAGTACACTACATAATGATCAAGGGATCAATCCAAGAAGAAGTTATAATTGTAAATATTTATGCACCCAACATAGGAGCACCTCAGTACATAAGACAAATGCTAATAGCCATAAAAGGGGAAATCAACAGTAACACAATCATAGTAGGGGACTTTAACACCTCATTTTCACCAATGGACAGATCATCTAAAATGAAAATAAATAAGGAAACACAAGCTTTAAATGATACATTAAACAACATGGACTTAATTTATATTTATAAGACATTCCATCCAAAAACATTAGATTACACTTTCTTCTCAAGTGCTCATGGAACATTCTCCAGGATAGATCACATCTTGGGTCACAAATCAAGCCTTGGCTAATTTAAGAAAATTGAAATCTTATCAAGTATCTTTTCCAACCACAACACTATGAGACTAGATATCAATTACAGGAAAAAAATCTGTAAAAATTACAAACACATGGAAGCTAAGCAATACACTACTAAATAAGCAAGATATCACTGAAGAAATCAAAGAGGAAATAAAAAACTACCTAGAAACAAATGACAATGGAAACACGACAATCCAAAACCTATGGGATGCAGCAAAAGCAGTTCTAAGAGGAAAGTTTATAGCAATGCAATACTATCTCAAGAAACATCTCAAATAAACAACCTAACCTTACACCTAAAGCAGTTAGAGAAATAGGAACAACAACAACAACAACAAAAAAAAAAACAGAGTTAGCAGAAGGAAATAACTCATAAAGATCAGATCAGAAATAAATGAAAAAGAAATTAAGGAAAGAATAACAAAGATCAATTAAACCAAAAGTTGGTTCTTTGAGAAGATAAACAAATTTGATAAACCATTAGCTAGACTCATCAAGAAAAAAGGGAGAAGATTCAAATCAATAGAATTAGATATGAAAAAAGAGATGTAACAACTGACACTGCAGAAAGACAAAGGATCATGAGAGATTACTACAAGCAACTATATGACAATAAAATGGACAATCTGGAAGAAATGGACAAATTCTTAGAAGAAATTCAAATTTTGAGACCCCCAAAGGCCTTGAAATTTCCAATAGTTTATGCTGTTCATTTCTCTTTCTCTTCTTGTGCTCCTCCTCCTGTTCCTCCTCCTGTTCCTGTTTCTTCTTCCTGCTCTTCTTCTTATTATCTTTCATATTAACTGACAAATAGATTACTATCCAGAGTCTAAAGATCTTATAAAATCCCAACAAGTGAATAATCCTAATACTTAGTTCATCAGTCATTTATTAATACACAATGTTTTTGATGAGTTTACAAAAACTTCTCAATACATTACAAAAATAAAAACATTAAAAAACCCAGAGCATTGTAAATAAATTCTAAACATGCCCCTAATTACTGTTTTGATCAGATAGTTGATTAGGTAATGGCTGAAACTGAGTGAGGCAGTTTTTAAATGCAAATCAGTCTCTGAAATATTTTACTAACTACTAACTGGTGTCCTAAGCCTGTTCCAAAGACTGTGAATTACACGGACCAAGGAGACAGGATCACTGAATTAAGCACTTTCCTTCACCTCTAAAATTAAAGCTCTTTTGCTTTGTACAATGTTTTCATTATTCTGGATAAAAAAATAAATGCTTTCAAGGCATGCAGCTTTTCACAGAGGGTTTGGTTTTCAGTTATAGAAAATGAAACAAAAAGAAGCCTTTGCTTTCTAAACAATAGTACAAAAATGTTGTATCAAAATTGCCAGTGGCTCCTTGCACTGGAAGAATTTGCATGTTCTCCAGAATCATGACCCCCAGTTGCCAGTTCTAGAAAGTTCAGTGCAAGCATTTGGCATATTGTTCCCTCTTCTCCTCCTTCCTACTTCTTGGATAAAGTGATGTCAACAGGGTCTTACTGCTTCTGTCTACCTCTGATGTGAATGGTAGACACTTTGGATCACTCAACTTTGGGGCTACAATTAGGTTAGAATATTATGCTCCAGATTATTATTTATTTAAGAAAAAAAAGATTATCATGAGAAGAGTAGAGAAATGGGCATCAGGGAGGGATTTTGTAACATAGATCATTTTTAATTCAGTAGATACAGTTAAATCTCTCTATTTCTGTGTGTATATGTGTGTATGTGTGTCTCACACAGGACAGATAACCCAGTTAGTTGCCTGATCTCTGATCACACTCACAACGATTCACACACCTGCCTTTTTTACACTATTTCCAATTCAACAACAGAAGATTTTATACTTGAATGTTTGGTCCAGCCCAACTACTCAACTATGGATTTACATTTAATACTGTTCTATGTCTTTCTCTTGTAGATATAGCTAAATAATAACACCATGGTTATATTTTTCCCTTTAATTATATTAATTTTAAAAGTTTGGTTCTATAAAATTTTATTTCCATTTAAAGAAGACTGAAAATAAAATAAAGAAGACTGTTCTTAATCATAATGAATGATGAATTTAGGACTCCTGGTTAAATATCAAATCACATCAATAAAGTCTGTTCAAAGAACTTGTTAAAACTAGACAATTCTATCCAACATTATTAAGAAAATAGCAGGAGTCTATAGATTACATTAGGAATATTGCTTTTGCAATTGAATTTGTATCAATTTGTATGTAACAATGATTAAAATACAAATTTCCAATTAAATAGTTTCTTATCGAATCAGAAAGAATACGTTTTCCACAATTACAAACAAGGAGTGGAACTAATCTACCATAAATAGTGTATACACTAAAAGAAAATGGACTGGCTACGGAGGTATACATATTAACCTTTAGGATTTTTTCACTCAGTGGAACTAAAGTTTTTGAGGTTTGTGACAGTACTGTATGAGCCACAATATCTTCTTAATTATTTCAGTGGCCAGTGACAAGATTCAGCTCAGCTTTTGTTTTGGCTGGTTCAAATACTGAAATGGCAGCATACCAAACACACGCTCTTAAATATTATTTTTTAGTATTGTTACTAATATTATTTATAGATAACGATTATAGGAAATTTCTAAAAATTATGAAATAATACTTGCATTTAGAAAAATGTTTCATATGAAGAAAACTCAGAAATACTCTTATGTATGCACTTAATTAGGGGAACTTTTCTATTACAGTTTTCTGAAAGAATTTTGGATTCATCTGAAGCCTTGTTTAGATACCTAAAACACAGAGAATGATCTATCCATTCTATATTCTGTTGGCTGATGTAGCAAACATAAATTTATCATTATAAAGTTATTTTTTTCATTAGATTAAATACGTGTTCTGACCAACCCCAGCCCAACCAATCAGAGGGTGTTTCTGCACTATGAAGCCCTCTGACTGTTTACCACCTTTCTCTCTCATTTGGAGAATGCCCGATTCTGAAACCAAGTTAAAAATTAGAAACAAATGTTTCTTTGTGTTAATAATTGCCAAGAGTTATGTTATTTTTCATTATGTTTCATCATATTATTTTATATCTCACCAAACAGTGAATTTAAAAGGTTGTGTTTTTTTTTCCATATGGAAAGCAAACACAAAGCAAAAGATAAGAGAGTAAATTTGAAACACCCTGGGTGGCCACTTTCTATCTCTGTATTTGGGGATAAATGCACCATCTCCCCCTCCTCCCATGCCCACATCTGCTGCACCCTAGGTAGCTCTTACCCATCACCTTCTGGTCCTTGTCCCTCTGGGGCTGACTCTGACTTTCCCCATTAGCTTATGTTCCCAGTTTTCTTTCTTAACACACTCTACTACTTTCTGTCAATTTGCTCATTTGCTGTTTTCCTCACTTAATTTTTAATTTTCTGAGGACAGATTCCATCCTGACCCTATTTCTCTCCACAGGATCAGCACAAAACTTTGAACAGCGGAGCCACTGGATGAATAATAGATATTTTTGTGAATCGCTAGGCTTTAAAAGTATTAATGTTGGGATGACAATAATAAATGACAACAGTATTTTAAAAATCTAACATTTCATTTAAGGCAGGGGTGTATGAGGATTAATATCTTAGTTATTTTTTTTTCATGTAATTAGTACAAAAATGGTAATGAATATTTTAGATCACCTTCTTGGTTTGTTAACTTTGCTTTACTTTTTGTCCTTGGCCATTGAGTACATCTGTAAACTTTACAAATTAATGTCACCCATCCTAAAAGAAAAGGAACAAAAGTTGTAACTATGTGAGATTAATTTTCACTATTTATAAACCAACCTGAAGAATGTGGTGTGGTGACTTCTTTTACATTAAATACACACACACACACACACACACACACACACACACACACACACGCACTCCTTGACAGTAATATTAAAACAATTCACCAATTCTGATGATGTTTATTTGCATACACTGTCAGCTGTAGTATACACTTCAACATACATTTTCTGATGGCAGCAAGGATATTCGACATGAAAATAATTATTTGAATTGCTGTGGTTCAGAAATGTTAGCCAGTGCTAATACAACACAGCTAGATTCTAAAAAAGTCTTTCCAAATTTATTCTTGACAGCATGTATACCAAAATGTATTTGTACACCCTTCAAGTCATGAAAGAAGAGACAAAGGGACATTCTTTCTGCTTGGAGCACAGGCCAGCCCAGAAATGCTTTTCCTTCTTCCTCTCCTTTCAGGAGAGAGATTTGCACATCACCTTTATTTCATCAAATATGAAGAATCTTGAGAGCGTTCTGAGAGGATTGTGCTGAAGAGATTACCTGGGAGCAAAGATATTTTTGACATGTGATTTTAAGGAAGTACAAGGTTACCTGTGTTAACTTCTGAGAAATATCTCTGTTGTTTTTCTTCACACCAAAAGGTCTCAAGCCATGTCTGTTTGACTGTGTTACTGAACAAGGTGTGCTTGTTCTACCAAGGATATACCGATAATCAGCAGAGTACATTACAGGAGAAAATCTGAACCAACAAGCTGTACAAACAGAATAGCAATCAGAAGATTTAATGCATTTCTGATGTACATTTAAGGCACTGACACTGGGCCACAGATGTACATGTGTTGTGTTTTATATTTCTGAGATATGGCCTGCGAGAACCTATTATAACACATCATCATCCACACTGGAGGGATTGGGAAGGAAAAATTCCATCACACATTACTCCTGCCAATGTATTAGAGAAACAAATTGTACTCGGAATTGAAAAGTCACAAGCTTATTCTGTCTTAATAAATTCCTGCCGAAAGGCTAAGTGTAAGACTAGAAATACTTCCAAAATGTTGTTACTGTATTATCATCTTTGACATCTCCAGGGCTGTTCCAAGAATCATCAGTTATCAGTTCCCAGTTCTCACAATAAATTCTTTTTTTTTTCCGTTTCTTTTTTTCCAAACAGTTCTTGATTTCAGGTAGCCATTTTTAGCTATCTGTACCTGAAATAAAAACCTTCCTTTGGCTAAAAGAAAAGGATACTTTTAAGTAAGATATTTGTCACTTGACTGTTCCCATTGGTTAATCTAAATAGTTTCATAATTCAAGGTGCTAATCCTTACCATAAATTTCCCATCAGACTTGTCTAAAGATTCTCAAGATCTGTTGGGACAGATTATAAATAGAAAAGTAAAAATGCAAATTCTGATTTCTCTGAGGGCAGATTCTGGGTCTTAATCATCTCTGTGGCTGTAGTTGCTAAAACTTAGAGAGGAATACTCTATAAACATCTGTGAAAAAAATGGTAAGATGATGCTATGTTTAAATGCAATTACAGTGCTTTAAAATATCCTAATGATATTAACCTAGTTATTGTTTTATAAACCAAGATACAAGATAAATTCATGACTTAAATTATCCCTTTTTATTTTATGAGTCTACTAAGATGTCGTCTCTTGAAAGTGGGTATTTTTAATCTTGTCATCTCAGCATTGTATATATCAAAATCTAACTTTGATTATAAAACAAACAAAAAAGAACTAGGAAAAACCTACATAAATAAGTGGTTATCTAATCCAAAAGTTTGTAACCTGCTATATGTGTGTGTTAGTTATCTAGGGCTGTGTAACAAATTATATCAAAATATAGAGAGACTAAAACAGCAAAGATTTATTACCTTACAGTTTCTGTGTAACTGGAAACTGGGTATAGTTTATTTGGGTCCTTTGTATGAGATCTCACATGAAGTCACAATCAAGCTGTTGTCCAGAGCTGTGGCATCTCAGGGCTCTGCTAGGACAGGATAATCCACTGTCTGGCCACTCCACAGGGTCCCTGAGTGACCTCATGGCACAGCAACTGGTGATACAAGACAGAATTCCAGACAGTAGTCAAGATGGAAGCCATTGTCTTTTCATGTCCTGATCTCAGACATGAAATCCCACAGCTTCTGCCACGTCTGTTCATAAGAAGTGAACCAATAAGATTATCATACATTTAAGGGGAGGGGATTACACAAGAGCATGAATACAAAAAGGTGGGGGGTCACTGGGAACCATCTTGGAGCATATCTGCCATAAAGAGGGTCAATACATTTCACTTTCAAGGAACAATTTGCATTATGAAATGATTTGTAATAGTTCATATCAAATTATAGAGTAAAAATTAGGAAGATTCTCAAAACCAAGCATTTCCTCTCATTCCAATTGCCACCTATGACTGGCAGATGAATTCATCACATAGAAGTATATTAGAAAGAAGGAAAGGAGTGAAAGCTAAGACAGAGGAAATCTGGTTTTGAGCAATTGCATATCCAGGTGCTGTGCTAGATACTGGTCAGGCCCTACTTTACCTAATCTTCATAGCAAACTTGCAAGGTTGATGTTGCTACCAGATGAGGTATCGGGACTTAGAAAACAAATGTGCTCTTGTCACAGAGCTGGAATTTGAAGCTACACCTATCTTGCTGGAAAATACAGTGCTGACCCTTCTGGACCTAGTGGCTGAAGAGTTAGTTCCTAGGCCCCCCTTTACTTGTTGACACCCTGTGACATTAAACAAGGCAAGCAGCCTTTCTAAGCCTCAGTTTCCTGAACTGCAAGGTCATGGGTTTCTAGTCCAGAATTCTCAGTTTCAGTATACCCACAACTTTGGGTAAGGTCAAGCGGCTACTTTATGGTATCACGACTGCATGATAGTCAAAGGTGGGGTTGTGAACATAGTTATTTTGACTCTTAATCAGCACTTTTAGAGTTCCTGCTGCCTTTGTACAAACTCTTTTGTTCATTCATCCTCACAACAAATATGAATTTCGAACCTGCTTTTTCTAAGAACTGCGCTTGACACAGAGTGTAAGTGGTGATCAAGAGATGCAATCCTTGCCCTAACAGATGCCAATGAGAAGACTAAGTGGAAAGGGCAAAAACGGTAATTGGGACTTAACATAAAAGGCTTAATAGAGTAAAATTTATGAGAATCTTGTACCTAACATCATGTTATGCTACTTATTATGAAAAAAACCTTATTCTATAACCATAAACTTTCATCTTTGCTGATAAAATAATTTAGGGAAATTTTCACTTGATGATATATAACTCTACAAATGACTATGACAAAGAAAAAAAAGTGTTCTGGATTTCAAAAATTAAGCTGTTTATCACTACTAACAAATAAAATATTTTGCAACTAACGATAAAAGACTCTCAAAGTTTAAATAAATAGCATATTAGGTACTTTTGCAAGACAACATGAGCCTGAAATGTGTGAATAATCTAGTAGTGATGAAAGTACCCCCAGACAGAGGAGGCATGTACAATAGGACAACTGCTATGAAATGTATTTTAAAATACCAGAAGGGCAAATAAATAACCTTATTTCAGAGCTAAATGTTCAAGGGCAGCTGTTATAGTCTCTGACAGCCAACAGTACAATAGTAGCAATGACAAGAATACACACCCAAGTCTCCAGGATTAAATCAGTGCAGGTGATGGCAAAGGAGCCGTTAAGGCACATGTTAATCTTCCCACACTGGCCTGAGACAGAACATTCATTATGCTGTTCTCACATCAGAAGTCTACCAGTTCTTATCACGGTCTCTGTCACTTTGCTTTGAGTGTTTTTTAACAGGAGTGGCAAGAAGGAATTATTTCTTTCTACCTTAAAACAAAGGTGGAATTTGATTGGTGCTTCCTCTGTAAGACACACTTAGTGAGGCACTCTAAAAGTGAAGAGTTACTTTGATTGTGTGCCCTCTACCTATTTAATGACTTGTTCTGAGGAATGACTTAGGCTGCAGGAATGCCTGGCATTGGTTTTGGGCAAACACCCCATTTCTTCTTTTTTTTAAGCTTTATTGACAAATAATTGATACATAAAATTTAAGATATTTAAAGTGCACAAGGTGATAATTTGATATACATATACATTGTGAAAGGATTTCTTCCTTCAAGTTAATCAAATCAACATTTCCATCACCACACATATTTACTTTGCGTGTGTATGTGAATGTGTAAGTTCTACTCTCTTAGAAAACTTCAATTATATAATACATTATTATCAAATATAGTCATCAGGCTATATATTAGATGCTCAGACCCTATTCATCTTACAGCTGAAAGTTTGAAAATATTCCATTTCTTTAGAGTAGTAGCTGCCTTATGATCTGAAAGTATTACCAATTCTTTATAAATGGTATGTTAGTAGGCCCTGTAGACTGCTTTCAAAGTCAGAAAATGATAAGTACTTACCCTTGCAGAGAGGATTTTCTGTTCTGTGAAATCATAATATCTTGCTAAATATTTTAAATATGTAATGCCCATGGAAAAAAGTGAGATTATCTCCTGGATCTTTCTTCTCTTTATCTATATGGAGAATTCATTAGCTCAAAGTTCCTCGGAGGTAGATAAACACAGATGTAAAGAATTGCTAATGATCACTCTCATTAATATAGTGTTCATAATAAACACAACCTACTTTCAACTCTATGAAAGAAACAGTGCTACAAATTATTATTCCCTCCTCCTAATGTGTCTCCTCTTATAGAAAGACAACACAAAAATAATTAGAAATTAATTGAAACTACTGTAAGCTAAAGCTGATCTCCCAGGATACATGAAGTTTAACAACAGACCTGAGGCTTTCTGTTCCCTCTCTCTCAAATAAATTTCAGAGTTAGTATTCCTGGCAGAGTGATTTTTTTAAATGGATTTGATGGGAAAAGAACATTCTCTCAAATCAGAGAATATAAAATATTACACAATTGAAACAGGGTTATGTTAGTTGATTTTCCCAGAATAATAATCATGAGAAAGGAACAGAAATATGTAAGGGGGATTATCTGTGATATTTTGCACTTTAAAAAGTTACGTTGAAAAATTCATCTTGGGAAAAACACCAATTTTGTTCACTAGAGAAATGAGGAACGCTTTCTTATCTAAATTAGTCTTGGTAGATCCATGGAGAAACTGAACTCTGCAGGCAACCACTGTAGCAGCTAACGTCTCCTAGTTACCCACCACACATTTTTGTTGTAATTTCCAGGTATTTGTTCCATTAAATCCCAGGGGTATGACTCTACCCACTTTTCAGATAGGGACATTGGCTAGTGTTACACAAAGTGGTTGTATCAGTCAGGATATACTAGGTTATGTTTCAGTAACAAGTGACCTCAACCTCCAAGTGGCTTACAGAACAGAGATTTACTGCAAACTGACATGCTAGTCTAGGTGGTCCACACAAGCAGCTCTCTTCCAAGTGGTAACTCAGGGACTCAGGCTAGCAACAAACAGGAACTTTGCATGTTGGAGTCATTTGCTTCTACCCCAGAGGACTGGGGGTGGAGGTGTGGGGTCTAAGGTATAAATAAGTCACACATAGTCTTAACCGCATTGACCTGGAAGTCACCCATCAGTTCCACTCAAGGTCCGAGGGTAAGAATTCCTGATATGACCCCATTTAGACGCTTAGAGGCTCCAAAACAGAAAAAAGCCATGTGGACAGCTGATGGGACTTTTGGTCTCTGCCACAGTAATGGAATCTGGAAAATTATGCAATTTATGGGAATACCAGTGATAACTTCAGGGAGGTGAACATTTGTTAGTCACCTCTACAGCCTGCTTCTGCCACAGGGCACTGGTATTTGGAAACCTCAGCAGAAGAAACCACACGTAACGCTGTGAAAGACAAGAGGAAGCGGTCCTAGAGCCTTCTCTGGCTCCTTCACTGGCAGAAGCTCTTTGGAAGGATATTCAAATGAGAAGCTCTTTCCCTCAGCTCACAGAAGGGCTGTTGGAAGCAAGAGGTTACTGTTTCCTGCCGTGAAGGATCTGACAGAAAACCAGTGGAGCCAAGCTATGGTCTTTGCCCATTGATAAGAATGTAGAAATATTCTGAGTGTGGGACTTCACCTGGCAAGTGCAAGGTTTTTCCACGCATAAAGGGATAAAATCATTGAAGGGTCCCTAACAGGAAGCAAACTCCTGGGAAAGCTATTAGCAGTTTAACATTTGCAATTCATGTGACAGTGTTCTTGCCTTGAGGAGTATCACAGACAGAGTCCTGTTTGGTTTAAAATGTAACTATCACAGCAGAGTAGGTTGAGCATTCAGATCTCAGCTGGGTTTCTCTTGAATTTATTAACTTAGGAATGGAAACCCGCTTTAAATAGTTTACTATCTTCCAGTAACCCCTTCTTCTCCTTCTCTAGAAGTGGCACCACTCTTCAGGCTTGTAATCCTGGAGTACCTCCGACTTCTCTTCCCTTTGGCCCTCAGAACATCCTCTGTCTACCCCATGCTGTCAATATGTCCTTCCCAAGCATGCTCTGAATCCTCCCTTTCTCTGTATTCCACATCGTATCCACAGCTCCTAACTACTCTTAACTACACTTCATTTCTCCCTCCACTGCTAACTCAAGATCAAACAAGCAGCTTGACTATGCTATTATCTTTCTCCCCAAAGTTTACAGTGATCTGGGGTTTGAGGAAAACCTTGGAACAAGTCATAGTATTGACCTTCCAAACCAAACCAGATTTTTACATGGATTGACAGAATTATTGTGAATAGTGGTGCAATAAACATGGGAGTGTATATATATATATATATATATATATATATATATATATATATAAAGGATTTCAGTAGTGATACAATGGACATAAATTAGCCTAGGAGATCCAGAAAATCTTCTAAATAACATGGGGACAAAGTTCACTTCCCTGATGAATTGCTGGTTGCTTTGAGGGTCTATATTTACCTGTGAAATTTTACTTACCTAAGTCATCAAGATCAATAATCTAGTCTTTATAACTAACTTTACCCGCTTCATTAAAATGCAGGGCCCTGACTGTTTGGTTTTCCATAACTCTTTTCTGTTTTCTAAGATCAAAGAAGGAAGTAATATCTAGTAAAAACTACATAATATATTTTTAACAGACTGGCTGTAATAAGTTATCTCCATGTTCCACTGCTGTTGGCTTCTGTTGTCCCATTTCAAGCATAAAATCGGCCAGCCTAGCAACTAAAAATGGAAGACTATTTGTGGGGATCTTTCCAGATACAATCAACATATACCAACTAGTGAAAAAGGCTCCCTCATGCAAAAAAGGAATACAAAAAACATAATACAAAGGAGTTAAATCTTACTAAAAAAAGGCAACATGAGGGCATACACAACCCAGGATAAGAATCCCTTCAGTTTCTGCAACAGACACAAAGGGAGAAAATATTTTATGGCCAGTGAATGATCACAGGGCTGTTGGGTCTACAAGTAGTCAACCTAATAACAGGAGTACGGAATGAAAAATAAATGGAATGTTAAGTACCCTGATAAGGCTACCTAACACGATTCTCAAAACCCGCAGACCTTCTGCCCACAAACGTGTAAGATGAGAGTCATATGATTACAGCATCCACCTGCAAACCCCATCGCACTTCTCCATCTGTGTATTTTACTGTAGGTCAAGGCAGTTAATCACCAGAAGGCCCCAGGGCAGCCACATAGAATCTTATTTATGGGCAAATCAAGAAACCGAAATACTGAACCGTGCCTGATTAGCTGCACTAATATGCTACTTGTGGCTAATTTCTGAGCTGCTTAACCCACAGGTGTTTGCCCTCCCCCATAAATCACGCGGTCCGCCTCCCCTTTGCACCCCTGGTCCCACCATGCATATAGATGGCCTGTTTAAATGACAGGCAGGAAATAATGGATGAGGCACTAAATCATTCCAGTGTTTAGTCAACTGTCTCTCCTCTGAAACTGGTCCTACCGCGTTCCCACTGCCCAGCTCCTTTCAGATGTTATTGTAACCCTAGCCTTCTGCGCCACTGCATGTAACCTTTCCAAGGTACAAAGTGTACATTTCCCCATTTTTATTTGTTTTCCTTGTAGAGCACACCCTTTGCATAAGACAGAACCATTAAAATTTCCACAACAGCCAGCAGTGCAATGGAGCAGAGCAGAATCCCAATGACTTCAATGGTGAAAGGAAACTCTCGCTGGGAATTTAGCAACTATGGTCCTACATTTACCTTTAATTTATTTTTTTAAATTAAAGATGTTAATTAAATGGCTCACAAAGCAAACAATCTAAACACTAAATATTATGGGCAGGAAATGCCTGGCTTGCATAACATTTGATTCTCTAGACTAGTTCCTTGTTTTAAATCAACTTATAGGTCAATATAAAAACCAGTAGCTATGAAAATACATACTTCACATGTATTTACAATGTATGTCTATGCTTGGAACAGAAGAAAATATAGGACTTGGCAGGAGATCTGTTTCAAGCTCTAGCTAAGAAAACTCTTAGGAGGAAATATCAATCAATGGGTACCAAATGAAATGTTATAAATGAACATAATAGCTGGCAAAATAGGAATGAAAAACAAGATCAAGGCTTCACTACATTGGGACAAGCATAATTATAGTTTTGATGTGATAGGCATAAAATATAAGAACTCTTCAACTCTATTGCTCATTGAAGGAGGAAAATAGTTGTTTGAAATTTTCAGTTGCTTTTAGGAATTTTATATGCCTCACCCTTAGATTAGATTATATGAAAGGAAATACACTCATTTATCTGTTATTTTTAGCACTTCCTAATTGAGCTCAAATAGGCAAATGTAATGCGAGTATTCAAGTCATAAAATAATGTATTCAAGGTTATTCCACTTCAAACTAGGATGAAGTAACAGGAACTAGATTTACCCTTCTGGCAGAAACTATCGAAAACAGGCAAACTATACAAAATAATGGTTTTCAAGACACTGGACACCAGGCAATGAAGATACCCAACAGATAGGAAGTAAACCAGGCCAGCCCTGTGATATGGTCCCAGCTCACCACCTTGAGAAATTTTCCAGGCCAGAGTGTGGGGAATGATCCCTGGTGAAGCCCAGTGGACTCCTCTTGTTAAAGAGTCACAACTGAGCATCCTGGGCGATCAAGGTGACAAGAATTTCCCAGAGCTGGGTACCAGGGAGAAGAGAGCTGCATTGAGATTGAGTCCCTCTGGGGACCTTCAGGAGGTCCTTCTGAGTATTTACCTGAGCACTAAACAGAACATACAAGCACATAACCTCCCCGAGGCTGGGAAAGAACTGCAAGAAAAGATAAGAGCTAACAATGCTAAGCATTCACCCAGATCCTGGAAGGGCACCTGTTTTCACCAGACCAGAAAAACCCATGATTCAAGAGCACTGAATAGAATTCTTAGGAAAGTCTCATCTGAGTAGGGAAGTAACTAGCCATAGACTGAAAACTGCTCCCATCCCACCTACCAGACTTTAAAAGCAGGACCTAAGAGGATCAAACTGCTTTCAAGGAAAACAACTGTAACCTAGAGGGGGAAATATGCTAAGAATATTTATAGAAATTCAAAAATATCCAACCACCAAAACAGTAAAAAAAAAACAATTGGCAGACAAGGACATTTAAGAAGTTTTAAAACTGTACTCCATATGTACAAAAAGTTAAATAGAGACATGGAAGACATAAAGAATAACCAAATTGAATTTTGAGAGGTTAAAAGTCTGTGTATGAGATGAAAACTTCAGTGGATGGAATTAATTTCAGTTTAGACATTGCAGAAGAAAACCTGTATAAACATGAAGACAGAAAAATAAACTACAATGAAAAAGAAAAGATAATTTTAAAAAATAAAAAGAGCATCTGTGGTCTATGGGGCAACTTGAAATGGCTTAACATACATGTACTTAGACACTCTGAGAATGAGGAAAGAGAAATAAAAAAAAAAATAATAATTAAGAAATAATGGCTATATTTTTTTCAAATTTCATAAATATCACAAATCAACAGATCCAAGAAACTCAACAAATCCCAAACATAAGAAAAATGAAAAAAAAACCTACACCAAGTCTCATCATAATCATATTACTCAAATCAGCTGACAAAAAAATAACATATAAGCAAAGGAAAAATAAAACCACATTACATACAGAGGAGCAAAGATACAGATGACCACAAGTTTCATATTGAAAACAACCCAACATCTTTAAATTACTGAAAGGAAAAACAAACAAACAAACCTGTCAACATAGAATATTCAAAAAAAAAATCTTTCAAAACCACAGGTGAAATAAAGAATTGTTGATTCATACAAAGCTGAAATAAATACCAGCAGATCTGCACTAAAAATAATGTTACAGGAAGCCTTTTAGCAGAAAGAAAATGATACCACAAAAATGTGATGTTACACAATGAAACTAAAAAGCAAGGGAAATAGAAATTACATAGGTAGTTTTTCTTATTTAAGTATCTTTAAAAGACGAATGTTTATTTATATAAAAATAGCAACACTATACCACAGTGTTTATAATATAAGTAAAAGTCGAAAATGATAACAATAGCACAAGTTTTGGGGGACGATGAGAAATGAAAGTTTACGATCATGAGAGTCTTACACTGAAATAATATAATGTCATGTAAAGTGGGACTTTAAAACATTTAAAATGTATGGTATTGACCCTAACGCAACCACTAAATTAGTAAAACAAAAAATTATAACTAATAAGCCAAAAAGAAGATAAAATGGAATCATAAAAAATAATTATTTCAAACAAAGTTAGAAAAAGAAGATAAAAGAGACAAAGAACAGAGGGAATAATTAGAAAGCCAATAGCAAGATGATAGATTTAAGCCTTATCAAATCAAGAGTTACTGTAAGTATAAATGATCCCAACACCCAAAGTAAGAGGCAGATATTGTCAAAGTAAAAAAATAAAAATAAAATAAATAAATAGAGAAATACTGATCTATGCTCAGCCTATGATGAACACTTAAATATAAAGACACAAATAGGTTAAAAATAAAAGGATGGAAAAAGACCATTTAACACTAATCAAAAAAAAAGTATATAGCAGAGAAGTCATATTACCATGTATAAAAAAAGTCATTCCACAATTGTAAAGGAATCTATTTATCAAGCAAAACTAACAATCTTTAAATTTTATGAACCTAACAACATAGCTTCAAAATATACGAAGCAAAAAAATGATAGAACTATAAGGAGAAATAGGTAAATCAATAATTATATTCAAAGATTTTACTACCCCACTTTCAAAAAGTAGAGAGAAAATCAATAGGGATACACACTACTTAAAAAAACACTATCAACTAATTGCACCTGAGTGCCATTTCCAGAACACCATATCCAACAAAAGGACTAATCAGGCAAGTTTTTATATCCTGGAATAATCTCAATTTGTTGGAAGTTGAAAATCCCTCCAGACTTGTTAAAGTACCTTTTTTTTTTTTCAAAATAATTGTAATTGCTTTGTAGCTTTAAAGATCTTGCACTGAAATTATTAAATGGCTGTTAAAAGGTATATTGTATTCAGGACCTTACCCTATACAAATTTATCAAATATGTATGTATCAGAACTCTGTATTATTTTCTCAGGATAGTAATAATATAGTGTCTTAGAAGAAAACAGAATTCTTGAGAATTCTTGAAGCTTATCTTTATTTTTAACTAATTCACCTAATATTTGACAAAGTTGTTTCCTTGACTCAAGTAATTACTTGTAATTGTTCAGTCATGGAATACATCAGGATTATGAGATCTATTTTTAAAAATCATAATTAGTCAAAGTAATTCACATGTGTTTTGTATACTTCAAATAATTTTTTCTATGTTAAAAAGGGTGATTCTGTAATTAATTTGAATATTCTTCTTGTAAAAATATAAAATGTGTCTTGAGGTCCAACTTAGAATGTGTAACACATAGAATCTCATCTCCCATAGACACTAAGTATAATTACTTTATCTTAAACCCCAGAAGCCCTGACTTAACTATAACCTAAAACATCTGTGGTGCTTCATAACAGTTTTCGTTCTCCATCCATGACAATTTTATACAGTCTACTTAAATCTACTTGCATAATGTAGTTTTAATGACCCATGTGAGATTCTGTAAATATGCTAACTCTATAAATTTATTAACCATTGCACAAAGGAACTTTTCTTTGTCAATCTTTGTCTTTTCCTAAGCCTCAACAATTTCTTGTATTTGTTGTATTTCAGGAGTTTTAGTATACATTTGCATTCACATTATTCTTTTCATTCATGATGGTAAAAACTTTGAATGCATTTTTTTATCTCTCCATAATGAAGGCTGCTTCTCAATTATGATCTCTCTTCCTTCCACTGATACGTTAGGTCACAAACGGAAGAGTCTACTGTCTTAAAATAAATAACACATCACATTCCTTACAACCAGAGAATGTGTTTTTGCTACCAAGCAATACACACTAAGCCTGCCATGCTCCAGGAGTTGGTGAAACAAAACACCAACCAACCAACAAGACAGCCACACTCAGAGGCCACAATAGGTTGAAGGTGACCATGTTCATAAAACACGGATCATGAAAGCAGATATCAGGGGAGATGACAGTCTTTCCACTGATGTGGAGAGGCAGGGAGGAGAAGAAATCACATGTCTGTGAGACGCTATCTGAATAAGAAATGAAATCTAGATCCATCTGGTCAACACAAAATCATTTACTCATTTCACCATTTTGACTTTTATGTAAATAATATCTTTGGTGAAATATCACAAAGGACACATAAGTTGGTTTATATAGCTCATTACATAGCTTGCTTGTATTGTGATATGTAAAACCTATACTCACTTGAATACATTTCTATATTTACTATACTATGATATAAAGACAACTAAAAATACTTTAAAGCTTCTGGAAATGATTATTTTTAATGAATGAACTTCTAATAATATAATAAATGCTTATGTGATATGCCTTAAGATAAACTATTCAGTACATCACAGTATAAAGATTCAAAGTATGCATGCATTCAGGGAAGTTTAATTGGCAGTGGTGGCTTCATTTGGCTGTAGTGAAAGCCTATTGCATACCAACATTATCAACATTCACTAGAGCTGTGCTTGGAAGAAAAATAATATTGATCAAAACAAAAATAGAGAAAGATATGTTTAATATAGTACATTTACAGTCATAGATTGTTTTCTTGCAAGTTGTTTTCCCAAGTAACAATCCATATTTATATGAAGAATTAATTAGACAGTTTATCTTTTGCTTCTTAAGGTCTTTTGCTTCGCTGACTGCTTTTCCTCCAACCCTTGGTGGTATTTTCTTTACAACTTCTAGCACCAAACCCTCAATACTAAAATAGTATCTTCTTCTCGGTAGAAATTTTGTCATATTCGTCATCAGAGTAACCCAGTGAATAATTTTGGATGAGTGAATGGAAGCAAACCATCTAAGGTAAAACGTTTTAGCAATGGTCATCATCATTTCTTGCCTATATCACCAGAATTCTCTCCTATCAGCTCTCTTTTTTTCCAGACTCCAGCCTACTACCTCTTTTTTTTATGATAATTCTGAAAATTCATCTCAAAAATACAGCTCTCACAGACTTAAAAAACAAAGTTATGGTTACCAAAGGGGAAAGGTTGGTGGGGAGTGATACATTAGGAGGATGAGATTAACATATGCACACTGCTATATGTAAAATACATAACCAACAAGGACCTACTCTATAGCACAGGGAGCTATACTCAATAGTTTTTAAGCGCCTATAAGGGAAAAGAATATAAAGAGGATTGATATATGTATACATATAACTGAATCACTTTGCTGTACACCTGAAACTAACACAGCAGTGTAAATCAACTACACTCCAATATAAAATATTTTTTTTTTAAATAATTACAACTCTCATGTATTTCTATCTACTCTAATCTCACCAATATCTTTTCACTACCCTAGAGATTAGGTTCCAATTCCTAACATTGGCCTCAGGGTCTGTTCCGATAAGGCCTTCCTGGTTGCATCATCACACGCTTGCTCCTGCTGACCCCATCCTGCTGCTCCTCTTTCTGTTTGTGGAGTTTGTCATGCTCTCCACTTTTCCTCAGGCCCTTTGTTAATTGAGATTCTACTGTCTGGAAATCCCTCCCTCCCTCTTCACCACTTTATTTATGAGTCCTTTGACAACATCATCTTTTATACCTCCCTTAGACACTGGACTTTTTACATTATCTTGGTGTGGTAGGCAGAATAATGGCTTCTGATGATATCCATGTCCCAGCCTCCAGAATCTGTGAATATTTTTCATTACATGGCAAACAGGAATTAGGGCTGCAGTTGGAATTAAGTTTGCTAATCAGCTGAATTTAAAATAGGGAGATTAACCTAGATTATCCAGGTAGGTTTAATGCAATCACAAGGATCCTTAAAGTGGAAGGGAAAGTCAGAAGAGAAGGTCAAAGTGATGAGATGTGAGAAGGACTTTAAAGATGGAGGAAGGGGCCAAAGAATATGGGTGGTCTTTGGAAGTTGGAAATGGCAAGAAAACAGATTCTCCTCTGGAGCTACAGAAAAGGAACTCGACCTCACTGAGAGCTTAATTTTGGCCCAGTGAAGCCTGCGTGAGACTTCTAACCTACAGAACTGTAAGACAATACATTTGTAATGTATTATACTTCTGAATGTGCAGTAAACTGTTACGGCAGCAATAGAAAAGCAATACAGGGAAGTAATTCCTCTTCCCAGGTGGCACTGTGGCTGGGTCCCTCCTCAGCACTAGACTGTTATTTCCATGAAGCCAGAGACTTTGTCTGTCCTGAGTACTACTGTCCACCCAGCATGGTACCCAGTACATGGTAAAATCTACCTGGATATATGTGGGTTGAAGTAAATTTATATTTCAGAGTTTTTTGAGATTGTATTTCCTATTCTTTTAAATTGTGAAACAAAAGGTTTTGCATCTTTATTTTTTATGATAGGAGTCCTTCCCAGGGCCATGAAATCACAGAGTCAACATGAAGAGGGCTCTAAAAGGAGTCAGGAGCCTGAACTTGGGAGACCTCCTGTGTTTCTACTACAAGGACCATCTTGGTCTCATGTGCCCCCAAAATAGTTACTCATTTGCAGTGCTTTTGCACATGCCCTTTCTTTCCAGATGGTCCACTCAGCAAATTTCCACCTGCTTTGTTCTCACTGCCCTCTGCAGCTTCTCTTCACTCTCCACATAGAGACAGCTGGCTCCCCATCTATGCCACTCCCGTTCCTGCTATAGAACGGTGTTATGGCATCAACACAGCTCGCTCTCACAGCAGATGTAGATGGTTTCAATTACAGATCCTATGAAAGTAAGTTCTGGGAAGTAAGAGGCACTCCATTCATATTTAGTAGACCAATCTGTGTGCCTGTGCGTGTGTGTGGTATATCTTTTAGTTAAAAAGCAACTTTATATTTTAGTTAGTGTTGTATGTTCTAGATCTAATCTTGTAAACTAACACTTCAAGGGAGGATTGACTAATGCAGGCTACCATCTAGGATCCTGGGATCAGAATAAAGTAAAAGAATGCTCATTCTCTAGAAAATTTAAAACGATCTTCAAGAAACAGTGAGCTTTTCTTCTTTGTAACAAATCTCTATTTTTTAGTTGACATGGTCAGCATAACTCAAGACCTCCAGATGTGTCAGTACTTACAGTGGGGACTAATGGCTCCGCCATTCCTTCAGTGAATGTTTGCCCAGTGCCTGGTCTGCCAGGTGCTTTCTAACTGTCAGGACTGAACGCTAGGTGATAAATCACCCTCCTCAAGGGGCTTACACTCTGATGGAGGAGGCTGTGGGCTGGTCTAGTGGCTGCAAAGAAACATAAGGCACAAAGATAAATAAAACATGACCTATTTACATAAGAAATGAAGTTCAGAGGAGGTTCACTGATACAAATCCATGAATTATTTAATACACAAATTGATAGAATTATGCTGAAATGCAGAAAAATCAGTGATCTCTTTGAATAAGAGCAACTAAGGACACTTTTTATAAGGAAAGACTTTAAGTTGATGCTTAAAGAATGAGTAAAAATGTAGTAGGTGGGTGAAAATGAGAACACAACTTCTTACAGAAAGAACAGCTTATGAGAAGAAAAACATGGAGATTCTTGGTGTATTGAAACTAGTCTAACTTCTTCCTCATCTATCCATGTTCATAGTCACCCCATCATTTCCATGGTGTAGTTATCACTTTAGTGGAGATCTGCTCAACACAGGAGCCAGTGTCCTTCCTCTGAGAATCACTTTCTTCTTCTCAAGGATGGCCCTGGGGTAGACTTATTTTATACTGTAAAATTCCTCCCCCTACCTATAGCCTATTGGGTGAGAATTGGACACATGGCCCAAGCTGGAACAATTGGACTTTTTTCCCTTGTGATTTATATTTGGTACTTAGAGGCAGCCAGTCAATTTGTGAACTGAACTGGAAGTGTATCTTGTAAGTTTATAGGATGTGGGTACCACGTGGATGGAGAAGCAAAATAAGAAATTAATAGCATTGTTCCACAGGCAGCAGGAACAATGCAGAATAAGAGCGTTTGGTGCTGGAGGAATTCCGAGTTTTAATGCCAGCCTTCTCCATGAGACCCACTGTATTCCTGTCCCAGAGGCCCTATGATAAAATCTCCATTTTTATCCTTTTAGTTAAAAACAGTTTCTGCAAGTTGAAACTGGAGTCTAGATTAATTCATATGACTTTGGAAACTCTCAAATCTATTTGCTTTTTGAGTTCAGTTTTCTCTACTAAGCTTCAGATCTATCCCAACCTACCTCTCAGACAGTCCAACCTGCAAATTCCATGTTTTCCTCAACTTCACTCTATATAAGGTTAAATTCATCATTTTGCCATCCACACCGTGTTCTGTTTCTCCCACTCTATTGAATCACCACATGGACCAGCAGATCAGATAAACAACCTTGGGGTTCAACTCAACTTTCCCATCCCTAGACTGGATATCATGTTATGCCAGCTCACCTCCCTTCAAGGCTTCCTAACTGTGTTTCTGGTGGGATATCCTCATGGGATGCTGTTCCATCAGTCTGGGCTGTTCTTTTCTCTGTGTTCCCAGCTTATGCTCTTCACACTTTACCTGGATATTTCCAAGTCCTCTTTAATAATAATGCTCAAGTGTTACTTTTCCCACAAAAACCCAATTTACATGAACCAAATATATGACCCTCTAGTGAACCTAGTTTAAAACACTTTTTTGTAATGAACACAAGCAGCGATGTGAGAGGGAAGGACAATGAGGATTGGAAAGTCAATGCCTACAGAAGGTGGAGGAGATAATTCCAGGGCAGAACCAGAGGCATAGCAATACTGGCTGCCCATGGGAACCCAGCATCAGTAAGTAGTTGAAAGGTAAGCTGCAATAAGTGTCTGACCTGATAATGGGAAAGCTGGAAGGACTAGGAAAAAGATGAGACAAAAAGATGGTAAAGAGAGAAAGAACAATATGTTAATTAGCATGAAGGGATAAGAGAGATGGCAGGACTGTGGTTGGTGTAAAAGTCTGAGCTTTTGGAAAGTTAAAAGCAATTTGCAGTCCCAGTAGCCATGGTGATGACAGTGTCCAATGGAGAGGAGTTGAAAACTGAACCAGTAGAAGTTGAGTCATTCTGAAACTAGGACTCTATACTCGTCAGTTTCAGTTGTTGCCCTGGTGGGGAATGGAATGACCACAGAAGCTGAGAAGACTGAAAATGTCTGAAGCTAGGATGTTGGAAGACCTGCCTGTATCTTCCCCAAGGTCATCCCCAAACAGTCACTTTGTTTATACCCATTTTCAGTGCTAGAAGAAAATTTACTCATTTATTCAGTTTGAATAAAAAAACTTTTCACATCATCTCAATAGGATTAACATAATCGAACACCTAATTCTTTTACCCTCAAGGATGGCATTAGGCTTGTTGTCAGGAGTTCTTTTCGGTTGTAGAGAAAGATCTTCTTTATAAGTTGCCTCAAAATCACCCCAATATGCATCAGTCAGACATGTCTGGCCTCACCCACTTTTATTACATCTTCCCATTAAAAGCTGCCAATCATTCAGGTATATACTATTTATTAAAAAGAACTACAGAGTTTCTTGTTCAGTGAGGTTCATAATAGAATTCTTTTTGTTAAAAACTGAGCAGCTCATTTGAATATGGTTTCCCTAAGAATAATACTTGAGACTTTATAATCTCTTACTTATTAAACAATTTATTCTAATTTATTGAAAAAAAGTGAACATCATGGACCAGACAAGAGCATGAAACTATAAAAATGAGACAATATTAATTCAAGGTGGTGGAGGGGAGGCAACTCTTGATGGGTTTCCGCCTTCTCTGGGATTTCATTTTAAATATGGGCGTTCATTTAACCCACTGATGGAGGAAGGGGCAGGCCCCTGTGCTACATCAAGTCAGTGTGGCAGGACAGGACAGTCATTGGCTTGAAAAATGGATCACAATTCCAAACAACCTTGGTAGAAAGATGGTATGGTACAGAATCAAGAGAAGACCCTTCACACTGGACAGTCCCAAGGCAGGACTTCAGGAATAAGCAGAGGGAAGTGACCAGATAAACCTGGAGAAGAAAGATTTCTTACGGTGAAACTGCAGGCTTCAGGTGGTAGTTTGCATGGCATGTATCAATCTGTCCACCCAGATGGGAGCTACATGAGGATGTCTATATGTTTCCATTACGTTGACTTTAGATTTCTGTAGGCAAATAATGATGAAAAAGTCATCTGACAATTCCAAGAAGAAAAATGTGTGAGGTAGCTCGGGAGTAGCACATGCCAGGGTTATTATCGTGCTGTCTCCGATTTAGGAAGTGCAGACAATATGGGGCTGGCGGAAAGTATATTCAAGACAGGCAGGGTGGTTCCAGTATGGGAATTAAAAGGGCACCTGCTAAATCTGTCAGAAGGCAGTTTCAAGATGTAGCACCAAAGAATTATATCACAAAGGTTACTCAGAGAAATATGAGTGCCACAAAGTTAAGTACATCTAGGGAAGATCAGATAATAGGAAATATCTTTCTTTTTCATAGCTGAGATGATAGATTGCAAAAATGGTAAAGTGAAGCACACAGCAGATATAAAGGGAAATCAAGGCGATGGGAAAAAAATAAAATAGAAGGGTAATACAATAGAAGTGAAGCTGTAGAAATCATAAAAGAAATGCTTGGAAACAACAGTGAAACTTATTGAATAAAGTAAAATTTATTCAGAACATTCAGATGGCAAGATTCAGAAAAATAACACATGGAGTGGCATTCTGGCTGATTGCAAGATGCTGTGAAGAATACATTTTAAAAAATTGTCATATGTTCTCCTAGAACACCATATGAATAATTTAACAGGAATGCCAAGATTTATGAAAAGAGTATTATCAGTGAAATGTTAATGCCAGCCCCAAGAATTTGTCTTTTAGGTGAGGGTTTGGTTCTAATCTACATAATTATTTCTATTTGCCACCCCCGCACTAAAAATGGAACAGGGAAAATTAAGAAGACACTCAGAACGTGAGATGCAGTCTAAGATTTATTATCCTGATGATTTAGAATCGGTGTTACCTGCTAATTGAACTATTCCTGCAACATCATCAGCTGATGGACCAGCCTCCTCCTTTGCTGTCTGCACTTCTCTGTGGCATCACTAACAGGATTTCCATGTGTCGCCCAAGGGTTTTTTCCTTGCACATCATCTCAGTGGGAATACCTTTGCCACTAGGCAAGACGTTACCAGGGCCAGACTTTCTTGGAGGAGGAAAATGAAAACAATTCTGCATCCACTATAGGCACCAACTGATATGACCTGTAGTCACACATAAGGAGGTAGTCTGGGGATAGGTACTTGCAGGATGTAGTCCTGTAAGTACTTTCCAAAGCCACTGACCACTGGATGAGGGAGCATCCTGGTTATGTCTTATTATCTACATTAACACCAGCAGGTGCATAGGTGGCCATTTGTCACCTAGCCTGAAAAGCTGTTCACAATCACCAGAGTTCTTTCTTGAACCCCATGAAGAGAAGGATGAAATGAGATGCTTGACTCCTGCGTCAATGATTTTATCTTTGCAACCCTTTGAAAATTGGGTACTTCACACTCTGTTATAGTACACACAGGTCCTACTTAGGAAAGAACATTAGCTCCTGGAGCTAGAGTGCATGGATGAGACATCGGGCCACTTGATTTATTCTTTTGCAACCTTTTGCCCCCAGCTAATCTGTGCTTTATCCACTGATGCAAAGATAATTCAATTTATGGAATGTTATGCAAGCACTCATTGAACTTTATGGGACTCTTAAAAATCAGCTGAGGTGCTTATAAAGGAAACTGAAGCAGTGGAGGATGTGGCTTTACAGTATTGACTTGCTGGTGTTGTACTTTCAAACATTTATATGTAGACAAGCTTTATATTTCTCTCCCCTCATACTGGCTAGACAGGTTTCCTAAGATAAAATCAGTTATTTCTGGCTCATAAAGAAAAGCAAGTTCGCCAAAGGGAGGCAGGTCATTCAGATTCCACAGAGACACGTGCTCTAAAATTAATGGATGACACCAACTTTCTTCCAACGACTTTCTTCCAAACTAGCCTTGTGAGGGCTAGTTATTTGCAGGGAACTCCTAGTGCCTTGGAAATAAATGTCTTGTAAACATTTCTTAATTTAATTAATAATGTACTTCTTCATCTACCACAAAATTAAAATAGACTAGATAGCATTCGACTGTACATACAAATACTAGTCAATAAATTAAATTAACAAATTAAATAAAATGTGTAATTCACTGTAGGTTAAAAATTGTGTGTTGGTAACAAGTAAAGTGTACACTCATGTATGGTATGTCTTTGGGAAATAAGTTTATGGCAATTTTTCAGGTACTGGACCTATACATGTCACTGTAAAAGTGTACACTAGTTTTTCCTTAAAGAGGAAATACAGTATTTCTGCACATAAAGAAACATGGAAAGAATAATTTATGTACCTTTTAAGTCTGCAAGAGTACAAAATAATTTTCCCCAGTTTTTTTCATATATGTAACCTCTATAGGAAAAGACAGCAGTAATCTGTTCCTAATATATTAAACACTTATTTGTAAAGTTTGGAAATGTTATCCTTCACCGTTTCTTCATTTAAAGAAGCCCATTGGAAGACAGAAGGCTCCATCACTTCTCCTGGGAAATGACTTGCTGTTTCACCTAGAAGACTGTACTTCCTATCTCCAAGGGGGAAACGAGAAATAACTGGGCAAAGTATATCACTCACAAAGTGACAAGAAAAGAAGTCTTCTTTGACAATCTTATTCTTTCCATAAAGTGTATGAGGTCAACCATCTGTTAGCTCAGCTCTGGTGTGTGTGGTACCCAAGACAGCCAGAAGGGATGCATCATGGCACTCTCTACTCCTGAGCCCTTTCATCTGTCACCCCAAGTCCTCTCAACAAGAAGGTGGACAAAGAAAAGTGCTGTGGAGATGTTCTTAATGTTATCATTCTGTGGAAGAACCCTCCAGGCCCACCCCATTGTGCTCGCCATCCCCGTTGACCTCCATCCCACTAGCTGCAGCCCCAGGTGCCCCCCCTACCCCTCATCACCTGCACCCCTATCTCCTACTGGCTCCACCAGCTACTCCCCTTCCCACTCTCAAAGCTCCCACTGAGCTAAGAATCCCTTCATTGCTCAACCACTCTTTCTTTCCCTATCACATCTTGTTCTTACTGACTTTTGCCAATTCCAGATGACACCATGTCTCCTGCAGCCCTCTCAGAGGTGGCTGTTTCCTCTCTCATATGCTACATGGGACACTTTCTACATGCTTGCCCTGTTCTTAGCACTTTAAGTGTGTTAACCTATCTCACCCTCTCAACAAACCCATTTTACAGATGAAGAAACAGGACACTGAGGGGAGAGAGCCTTCTTATTCCTGTTGCAACCTGGGTACCATTTCTCTTCTAGCACCTTTGTAAACACCTTGCTCCATGGAAGTGACTCTACCATCCGTGCTCTCACTACAGACAGCCTCCTGGACACTCCCCATCACTAAAGGGTTCAGCCTCCGATTTGCTCTCTTGACCATCACCCATCTCCTGAGGACTTGGACAACCAGGTAGAAGAGGGAGCTAACAGCCCAGGTTCTCAGCACCTGTGTGTCAATACTCCCAATGGTCACCTCCTGCAGCCCAACAAGTCACCCGCTTCCATGACTGTATTTCTAGAACATATCATTGATAACTAAACCCCATGTAGAATATCAAACCCAAACAAAAGCCACTTTTGCTCAACACTTACTATTTTTCTAAGCAGTGTTTTCAACCAGCTAGGACTTCCAATCTACTGATTCCGTAACGTAATCAAACAAACAAACAAACAAACAAAAAACTCATTGTCTTAAGCTTAATTTTACAAATGCATTATTTTCTCCTGACTTCAAAATGAATAAAAATTAACAGAAAGTGTAAAATGGCTCCTTCCCACACCCCAATTCCATCTGCTGAGTTCTCAGCCATATACCCTGTGGACTCACAGGTCAACAGTTTCTTGAGTAAACTTTCAAAATGTATCCCTTTATATTCTAGCCAATGCAAACAAATGGTCTTTAATGTCTGCATTTTTATTTAAAAAGTAGGATACTATGCACACTATTCTTCATCTTCCTTTTTTCATTTAATCAATCTTCAAGATATTTCTAGTAAGTGTATAAGAGAGTTCTTTGTTATTTTAAAAACAAACTATCTTAAGCATCTTTAAGTATGCAGTCAGTGGTGTTAATTATTGAGATATTCACATTGTTCTACTACAGCTCTCTCTGTAGAACTTCTTCATCTGGCAAAATTGGAACTCTATATCCATTAAACAACACCCCATTTCCCCCTCCCCCTAGCCCCTAGCAACTAGCATTCCATTTTTGTTTCTATGAGTTTGACTAATTAAATACCTCATATAAGTGGAATCTTGCAGTGTTGTCCTTTAGTGATGAGCTTATTTCACTTACCATAAAGTACTCAAGGATCAAACATGTTGTAGCATGTGATAGAATTTTCTTCTTTTTTAAGACTGAATAATTTTTCGTTGTATGCAAATACCACATTTTCTTTATCCATTTGTCTGTCTGTGGGCATTTGGATTGCTTACAACTCTTCACTGTTGTGAATAACATTGCAATGAACATGGTTATACAAATATCTCTTCGAGCTCCTGCTTTCAATTCTTTTGGATATACATCCAGAAGTGGGATTGCTCAATCATATGGTAATTCTATGTTTAATTTTTGAGGAGCCGCCATATGGTTTTCCATAATGATTGTACCATTTTACATTCCCACCAACAGTTCACAAGAATTCCAAGATTTCCAATTTCTCCACACATCCTTGTCAAGACTTATTATTTTCTGTATTTTCATTTTGTTTTTGTTTTGGGTGTGAGGTGACATCTCTTTATGGTTTGATTTACATTTTTCTAATGATTAGTGATGTTGAACATCTTTTCATATGCTTTTTGGCCATTTATATATCTTTGGGGAAATATCTGTTCAAATTATTTTCTCATTTTTAAATAAGGGTTTTTTTTTGTGGTTGTTGACTTATAGGAGTTCTTTATATACTCCAGATATTAATCCCTTATCAGATATATCATTTGCAAATACTTCCTCCCACTCTGTAAATTGCCTTTTCATTCTGTTCATTGTTTATTTTGATGCAGAGAAGTTTTTTTTTTTTCTTTTTTTAAGTTTGATGTAGTCCATGTGTCTGTTTTTGCTTGTGTTACCTATGTTTTTGGTGTCATATCCAATAATTTGTTGCAAAATTCAATGTAATGAAGATTTCCCCCCTGTGTTTTCTTCTGGGAATATTATAGTTTTAGGTCTTATGTTTAAGTATTTAATCCATTTTGAGTTAATTTTTGTATGTAGTGTAAGGTAATGGTGCAATTTCATTTTTTATGTGGATATCCAGTTTTCCCAACACTATTTGTTGAAGAGATGGTTCTTTCTCTTTACATCTTTGTTGAAGATCATTTAACCACATACACAAGGATTTATTTCTAGGTTGTCTATTCTGTTCCATTGATTTATATTTCTGTCTCAATGTCAGTACCATACTGTTTTGCTTACTGTAGGTTTGTAACATGTTTTGAATAAGGAAAAGTGGACACATCCAGACTTGTTCCTCATTTTCAAGATTGTTTCGGCTGTTTGGGGCCCCTTGATATTGCATATGAATTTTAAGATGTCTTCTATTTCTGAAAAAACAATGCCATTAGAATTTTGTTAGATACTATATTGAATCTGTATATCACTTTGGATAATATTTAGCATTTAAGCTATATTAAGTCTTCCAATCTATAATATCTTTTTTATTTGTGTTCTGTTCCCTGTCTTTATTTTACTGTGTAGTATTCTGTTGCATGTTTGCATTGATTTATGTAGTTGGTGCTTTAATAAATCTGTACTTTGTTAATGAATATTTACATCAGTTCAATTTTGCTATTAGAAATAATGCCATAGTAAATAACCACATACATACATGTTTTCTGTTATGCTAGGATAAATTCCCAGAAGTGGAATTTCTGGGTCAAAATATATAGGCATTTGTCATTTTGAAAATATGCCAAACTGCCCTCTACAGAGGCTGTACTAATTTACACTCCCAATAGTCACGGTTAAGAATATTCCCTTCTTCACTACTTCAATGAAAGAGTACGTAGTCAGACTTTCAGATTTTTTCAATATGGTAGACAGAGCTTGGCACCTCCATGTAATTTTAAGGTGCATTTCCTTTACGATAAGTGACATTGAGTACCTCTTCTTATATTTGTAATTCCTTTCCTGTGATATCTTTGTTTATATATTTTGCCTATTTTTCTATTGAGTTGTTGGTCTTTTTCTTGTCAACTTGAGGAATTCTGTCTATTAGGGAGAACAGTACTTGGCTTGTGATATGCATTGTAAAAAGTCTTTCAAGTTCGACATTTATCTCAGACTTTATATTATTCTTTCTTTTTTGGTTAATACAGTAAATTTTGGCTTTTTCAGTAAAATTTAATTATATTTTCTTTTATAACTTCTCAATTTTAGTCAGGTCTTTCTTTCTCCAAGATTATTAAGGAATTTTGCCATGCCTCTGGTCCTTTAATAGTTTACTTCTTTTTTTTTTTCAAACATGAGAGTGTGTTATTATTCTTCAGACATGTAGACCTTCCATGGCTACAACTTAAAAAGTAAGTGGCCAGGTATCCTGGTTTCCTGGATCATTCTCTGTGTTTATGCTATCTGCTGATTTGTCTTCACCAAATGACTCAAAAGCATTAATCAGCAAAGCCCCTGGACACTTAACCAGAGGAATACAGTTAAAAGTTTACATTTTATAATTAAATCTTTGAACCATTTGAAGTTATTCTGGGGTGTGGTGTGAAGAGTGGGTCCGACATTACTGTTTTCATAAGTCAATCCAGTTGTTCCAATACCACTTAATGAAAAGTCTGTCTTTACTATCCTTACTTAATTGTCATATTAATAATATTCCAAAGCCACAGTGCATTTCAGTGTGTTTCCTTTGGTCTATCTCTTCATGTGCCAGTACCATAATACTTTAATAATGGAGATTTTATTATGTGTTTTAAGATCTGATGGGGCTATTCATCTTCCATTGATCATTTTTTTCTCATATTAGTCTCTGAGACTTTTCTTTCCATGTGAGCTATAGGATTCTCTGATTTTATTACTCTCAAAATATCCATTGGCATAATTTTATTGGTACTATGTGAAATTTGTAAATTAAATTGTAAGAAATTAATACATCTTTATTTTTTAGTATTTCTGTTCAAGAACATGGTATGTCTTTTCTATGTTCAGTTCTTCATATAATATTTGAAAGTTTACTTCAAGTAGGTATTATTTATTTCCTCTTAAATTTTTCCTAGTTATTTTATATTTGGTTATATTTGTTTTTTTTTACTTTAACTGGGCACTTTTCCATCATAAAGGCTATTTAAATATATATATATATATATATATATATATATATATATATAAATTTTCCACTTTTCACAATTTCTGAATTTTGATATTGCTTTCAACAGTATTTCATCTGATTCCCTTAGTTTTTTCATGTCACATATGATCATATAGTGAGAGAGTTATCTCGTCTTTTCCAATTTTTTCATCTTGATTTATATCTTTATCTAATTGCATTGGTTAGTGCCTCCTACACATTGATAAATGATACTGGTGATAGTGAGCATAATGATAGTTAAATGGATTATTTCACATACTAATATATCGGCAATCTCATATATATATGAAAAATCCTAAATGTAAAATGAGTAAACATAATCAAAGAACACTTTACAGACAATCATTTAATAATCTTGTGGAGCTGATTCCAGATGTAAGCATGGTTGAATGTTAGGAAATCTATTGATCTAATCCATAATACTAAAAGATCTAAAGAAAAAAAATGCTAAAAGACTAAAAGACTAATACTAAAAGACTAATAATAAAAGAATACTAAAAAATCTATTGATCTAATCCATAATACTAAAAGATCTAAAGAAAAAAAATGCACTCATCTCCATACATGTTGACAGGCATTTGGAAATATTCAACAACTATTCATAATTTTAGAAAAAATAATAAATCAAGAACAGATGGCCATTTCCTAATGGATAAAATTTATCTACTTTTGTCCAAAAGCTGGGATTACACTCAATAGTGAAATGCAAGAAGCATTGCAAGTTCTGATGTTCTATTTATGCCTTAGTATATGGGCTATTTTAGTGAACATTCCATGAGCAGATATAAAGAAGATATTGTCTCTATTTTCAGGATATAGTATTTGCTCTATATAAGGCAAATCTCCTTTATTAAGGATATTAATATTAATACTCATGGTTCTTCCATTTCTCCTTGCAGTTCTGTGATTTCTGTTTCATTAATATTGGAACTATGCTATTTCACGCATCAATGTTCATAAATGTTACACCTGTCTTGTCAACAGTTCATTTTTATATTATATTTTCTTTTTGTCTTTTGTCTTGTTTTGTTGTCTCACCTAAACTACTTGTTTTGTTTGATTTTAAACTTATTTCCCCTGCTTTCTTTTTCTCTTTCCCTTGTATAGCTTTGCCTGTTCTTTTGTTTTCAATTTTTGAAACCACATTGTTTTAAGTGGAACAATATAAATTTGGGTTTTACTTTATGACTTAACTGAATTTTAAAATATGTTTATTTACATTCATTGAAATAAGAAACATGTTTCCTTTTAGTTTTTTTTCATATTATTTTGCATATTTTCTAATGTAAAGTATTTAATATGTGTTCAATTTTTCTTGTGCTTTTTCTTGTGAATAGATTTTTGTATTTAGGAAGGCTGGCATTTTCGGTTGTTTGTTTTATTTATTACCTTTATAATTAAACTTAACATAGTACCCTTCATCCTTTAACTACTTAGGCAGTATCTATTAATACCTCCTATAAGCAATAGTAAAGATGGCATCTTTTTTGTCTTACTTATCCTTCATTGGTATCACTTTTAGTGAATATTTTTTTTAGCATTAACATTATTCTGTTAAATATCTTTATAGTTTTCTTAATGTTCCACTTTTAAAAGGTATCCTAGTCATAAAATTGTATCACTTTGTCTCTTTGTGATATTTTTGTTGGTTGCCTTATTTCACATTGTGGAAGCACATTACACTTGTGTTATGTTCGATCACCTTAATTAGTCATTGTAGTCATAGTTCCACACATTTGGGGTTTAGTTTCCATATTCACTGTTTGATTGCCTGAAGTTCTTCATCTGTAGTTTTTGTGGAGCTCATGGAGAAAAAAAATCCTTGGTTCTCATGTGATAAATACAATAATTTTGACAGAATAGATCTCATTTTTAGGTCAATTTTTCCTTGACCAAAAATGTGGCCTTTTAAAACAGATTTAAATTGTCTTCATTTCAGAAGAAATTTACTCAGGTAGCTGTCTCTGTGGTGGAGAAGGAGACAGCCTTTGGATTTTGTGACATCTGTAAAGTCTCTTTTTGCTCTGAAGAAAAATTTCTTCTGTTTCATTTGTTCTATTTTATACTTTTGGAGACTCCAATAATGGAGAAATTGCCTACAGAAATTTTAATTAGGATTGCTTTGAATTCACAAACACATTAGGGGAAATTGACATCTTAACAAAATTCAGACTTCCAATTCATGAACACTATGTATATACATACATACATACATATATATATATATATATATATATTAGTTCTTTAATTTCTCTCTTCAGTTTATAATTGTTATTGTACAAATCTTGAACAATTTTGAAGGGTCTGTCTCTAAGTATTTCAAGTTTTTTGGTCTTACTGAAAATTTTCTTTAAAATTTTCAATATCTAATTGTTCATATCTAGTATATAAAAATACAATTGATTCTTGTATATGGGCTTTCTGTAGAGCAATATTGCTGAACTCACATATAATATCTAGTACTGTTTTTGTAGATGCCTTGGAATTTTGACATAGATAATCATCTAGTCTATGAATGGAGATCATTTTAGCTTTGTTTTCAATCTCCTGTAAAGCCACTTTTTCTCTTTCTTGCCATATTGTATGGGATACTTCCTCTATATGATATATTGGTAGGCAGAATAATGCCCCCACCCAAAAAAGATGTTCACACCCTAATTCCCAGAACTTGTGAAAATGTTGCCTTAAGTAGCAAAAGAGACTTTGCAGATGTGATTAAGATTATTGAGACATTGAGATAAAGTGATAATTCTGGATTATCCAACTGGACATAACCTAATCATGCTTGACCTTAAAATTTCAGGAGTCCCTTCAGGTAGGGTTATATGGCTGTGAAGAAAAAAAGAGAGAAGACCTCTGGTTGTAATACTGATTCAGCCTACTGCCCGTGACTTTGAACATGGGGAAAGGTGCCATTTGTCAAGGAGTGTGGGCAGACTCACAGGGAAAGTGGAAACAGCCCTCAGTGGACAGACAGCAAGACACTGGGGACCTCAGTCTTATAACTGCAAGAAATTGAATTCTTCCAACAACCTGAGTAGGCAGGAAATGTATTCTCCTCTAGGGCTTCCAGTCAACAAGGCCCTGCTGACACCTGGATTTTTACCTAGGTGAGATCTGTGTCAGACTTCTGACTCACAGATATATAAAATAATAAATACAGGCTGTCCTAAGTCACTAAGTTTTTGATGATTTGTTGCCATATCAATAGAAAACTAATACAGTTATTGAATAGAAATGATGATAGGAAACATCCTTGTTTTTAGTCTCAATCTTTGGGGAAAGTATTGTCTGTCACCATTAAGTATAATAGCTGTGGTTCTTTGTGGTTCTTTGCGGCCCTTCTCAAGTTAAGGAAGTTTATTTTGTTGTTGTTGTTTTAATCAGGAATGGTTGTTGGATTTTGTCAATGCTTTTTCTGCATCTATGGAGGTAATGACGTGGTTTTTCACCTATAGCATAGTGATATAGTGAATTATATTGATCAATTTACAAATGTTAACCCAGCCTTGTATGGCCAGAATAAGCACCACTTAATCATGATTTATTATACTTTTTTATATATTGCTGGGCTTGATTTCCTTATATTTTCTTAACTATTTTTGTTACTTTGTTCATTAGGGTTATTAATCTACCTTTTTCCTTTTTTGAAGTATCTTTGTCTAGTTTTGATATCAGAATAATGCTGGGCTCATAAAATAAATTTGGTAGTTTTCTCTCTTCTGTATTTTCTGGAAGAGGTTCTGTAGAATTGGTATTATTTCTTTCTCAGGTGTTGGTAGAATTTGCCAGAAAAGATACTTGGATTCAGTAATAATATTCTAAACTAAAAATTTAATTTATTTAATATATATTATATTATTCAGGTAATCTATTTCTTCTTGAATGAGATTTGATATTATGCATCTTTCAAAAAATTTGTTTGTTTAATCTATGACATCGTGCATTGTGTTTGTGTGTCTTTAGTCATATTGCCCTATTATCCTTTTAATATCTTTAAACTCTTTAGTGACGTCACTTCCTTTATTCCTGATATTAGTAATTTATGTTCTCTTTTTTTTCCTGATCAGTTTGGCTAAAAGGTTTATCAGTTTCATTGATCTTTTTGAAACAGTCTGCTTTGATTCCATTGATTTTTCTTTTTTTTAATTTTTCTGTTTTTAATTCCATTGAATTCTACTGTTACATTTCTCATTTCCTTATTTGTGATTAATTTAAATTTAATTTTCTCTTCCATTCTAATTTATTAACGTGTAAGTTTTAGCAATTGATTCAAAACATTTCTTGTTTTTATTTTAAGCTTTTAATGCTATAGATTCTCCTCGAATAATTGTTTTATCTACATCTTATAAGTTTTTATATAATGTACTTTAATTGTAATTCATTTTAATATATATTCCAATTCTCTATGTGATTGCCTCTTTGATTCATAGGTTATTTAGAAGTGTGCTGGTTTATTTCCCAAATTTTGGATGACTGTCTAGATACCTAATATTGATTTCTAGTTTAATTTATTGTACTCAAAGAAAACAGTGTGCACAATTACAACTATTTTAAATATTTTGAAGTTGATTTGATTTTTAGATAGCAAATCAGTTTTCTCAGTGCAATTTGAACAATCTATTTTTCCACTAGTTTAAAATGTCAGCATTATCATATACACTAATCTCATACATTTTTGAATCACGTAAAAATATTTGCAGTGTTTAATGCATCTCTGGGGAAAATATATTTAATTTGTATCATAACTTTTGCATGTGAACTATATTCCAAAGAAAATCCATCATGAGCATAAAACTATGAGTAATTCTGTGGAAGTACCTATTTTTCAATATCATTTTGAATAAAGCTGCAAAACTTTTCAGAGATTTAGCTCACATCCTTCCAAATAACTATTTTTTGCCAAGTTCACTTCTCTAACACAATGTTGGATATTCTGGGCTCTTTCATGCAATATGATTTCAAAATCTTTTATGTAATTAAAGAAGGGTATTGTTTTCAATCTCAGTTTTACTTGCAGAATTGTGAATGTCAAGATCATGAAGATACTATTGATTTAAGATTGCACATGTTACTATGGTTTGTGTTAGACTCAGAAAACAATGTTCAAGTCATACTTTAAGATCCAAGGACAAAGGTGAAGACTTTTCCAAAAATTTCTAACCATTTATTTTTTAAAGCACTTGACAACGGTAGTCAGTGATACACAAAAAGCATGAGAATCCTTCTGCCTGCCCTAGGGGAACAGCACAACGAAGAGTCAGGCATGCAAATCACAGGCAAGGTGACACTGAGAGAATTTAAGCAACTGCGTGTCTGTATCTGCATCTATATCCACGCGATCTATATCTATATCCATATCTGCCTATATTTATACACAAAGGTAGGAAGCAACCTTCTGAAATAATTCTTGCTGTGAAAGACTGAGGGAAAAGAATGAGAAAAAGCTTCCCAGAGAAAGTGCTTTCAAATTCCTAGTAACTCAGGGGGCCTTAGAGAATCTACCTTAAGAGAGAAATCCAAGTTCCTGACAGAATGAGGAAAACAGACTGGGAACTAAAAATCGGTTTATTGTAAATTGAAGTACTCCTTCTAGAACGTAGGTGTGTGAAAGGAAGAAAGCGTTGCACAGACAGGAGTGTCCCTCTCATAACTTTTTTTTTTTTTAATGGAGGATGCATTTAAGGAAGTGGATAAGTATGAAGTGAACAAAAACGGAGCATAGATCCATGCAAGCCACTGCTTAGTAAAAGATCTCTCAGTAATTAATAGGTCCTTAGGGTTGTTCTCTGAAAATTGCATTTATTTTTTTTTTGAGGAGTATTTCCTACAGCTTTTTCCATCATTCACATACATTTTTGAATATGTAAGCACATGTACACAGACACATATACACAATTTTTTTTTTTTTAATCAGGAAAGCATCTTTGCCCCTAGATGACAATTGATATTGACAGTGCCTTCCAGAATATCTGCTCATTGATGGTTGGGATGCCCCCGTATTTATAGAAAAAATATTTTCTTTATTTTCTTTACCTACTTCAAGGCATGACTATCTTGCATCTTTGCAAAATGCCCAGGGCAGAGTACTCTGGTGCTATCTGTTAATACCAGAAGGTTCTGCATTACATATTTTATATTAAGATGCAAAACAGTATCACCTAGGGGCCTCAGATCTTTGAGGAAAAATAATATTTTTCTAATGAGTATGTGCCTTTCCTTCATCAAGTCACTTTTCCAAGCACGAAGGGATGTTAATTTTTGGACCCTTCCTCCATAGTCATATTACAAGGAATTTTCCATAAAGGATTTATTGGATGTAGTGAAAGTGAAACACATGCATGAATAAAGTGAAAGAAAACAGAAAATCAGAGCTGTGAGTGTCATGGTTAATATTTAAATATCTTCCAGGTAACATAGGTCCGTTTTATCTATTATGTTGACTTAAACTAGAAATGTTGGTGATTACCCTCTGGATTGGGTTTACCTCTTCTTAGGGTCCCTCTTCTTTCAGAGAAGCAACAAAGGAAGAAATAGCACTGCGGTTTTTACACAAAGCAGGCATCTAGCAACTCCCGAATAGTCACAATTTCACTATTTTATTCTAAATACAATGTCACCTATGCAAAAACAAATATATATATATATATATATATATATATATATATATATATATGTGCCTGTGTGTATTATTGTGTAGGGGGACTCTAAGGAAGCCACAAACGACAGTTAGTTCTGACTGTCAATCTACACGTTTAATGAGAAACTCTGCCTGTTTTAATGAATCCTGGTGCTTCACGCTGGCATCATTTTCAACAGAACTTGCATCTACACCTCGGTGGTGTCAGCTCTTGGCCCCTGTTATGGCAGCGATGCGCTGTAATGGAAGGCGTTTTCCTTGTGAACTATTAAGCCTACATAAGCAATCACTACTCATTGACTGAGATGGAGAGGGCAAGGAGAGGTGTGTGTGTGGGAGCGCATGGGGCGGGGGGGGGGGGGTGGGGTGGGGAGGGAGGACGTGTGAATGACTGAGCCGTCCAGACAGAGTCGAATGTCTGATCTGGCTGGGAAATGTCCTGTGTGAGCTTTAGCACAGGGAACAAAAACAACGAGAGAGAGAATAGGTTTTTTTTAATGCTATGTACAAGTGCCATGAAAAAGCAAACTTAACTGGGTCGCAGTGGCCTGCGGACCACCAGGCCTGTGGCCATCAAGAGCCCACTTTTGTCACGGCCTGAGGACGGATGCAGGCTTAGTCTGGGCACCTGTCCTCGTCCTGAATTTGTCTAAAGTGCGGTCTCCTTTCTCCCGTTGCTGCGGCGGGTGTGAAGCTGGGAAGAAGGGCGACGCACTCTGACTCCGGGGATTCGGTGGGATTTTGGCTCCAACCTGCTGGATCCCATGTGTGACATGCAACTCGACCGTCCCCTCCCAGGTCTGCTTCTGCGCTGCACGTCACCCAGGGGCAGGTGAGAAACAGGAGCCAGGGGTCTTTCACTTTTCAATCACTGCTTAAAAAAAGAAAAGAGAAAAGAAAACTATCCCCAACATCCTCAGGGTGACCGTGCTCTGCATTGAGGTAATAAAAGAGAGGCCCCGGCCTCCTGTCACGCACTCCCCGCGCCCCTTCCATCTCGCCCACACTGCCACTTGTTTCCTGTTTGCTTGTTAATGAGGAGCGAGGTTGCCGCTTTCTCTGTGGTCCCAAGGCCTCCCCCTGGTAGGTTCCAGGTGAAAGAACACAGGTCACGCCACGCAGTGACTACAGTTAGAGGAACAAATAATTCAGGTGAAGTCAACTCCAGAGGCTGGTGACCTTACTAGCTGCCGTCACGGGCAAACAGCGGAGCACTTGAGGAGGTGACAGTAAGCTCAGGAAAGGTCGAAGCCCCCTCCACACACAAATGTCCCCACTGGACTGGACGCCTGTGTCCCCTCAGCCCCGCCTGCTGCCAGGCCTGTGACGATGCTGCCACCTGCTGCTGCGCCCGGGAGGCGGCCCGCACCTTCCAGGGGCTGGAGCTGAAGGAGGAGGGGAAGGGGGAGGGGGAGGGGAGGAGGAGGAGGCCTTTGTTCAGGGCCAAGCCGGGCGTCCCTCCCCAGGCAGGGTTTGCAGGGTGCTGGATTGACCCAGCAGGGGGGACCCGGCTTAGATGCCCCTGCTCACCCCAGGTGGGTCGGTTCAGGTGAAAACCAGACACAGATTAAGAGCCGATGCGGCACGTATGCATTAGACACCCTGCATCCCAGCATCGTTTGCAAAGGTGCCTGCACTGCGGATGCTCTTCACGAGCAGGCGTTGCGCGCTGTGATTCAGCTCCTGGGCGGCAGTGTTTACAGTCTCAGCAATTAAACAAAGTGCTATAAACAAAAGAGGCGGCTGGCGTTTTCCTTGTCCACGAGATGGAAGGAAAACTTAAGGGAGTTTCTGGCCGTGTTGTGATGAGGAAACGTGGCCATAGATAATGAGGGGTTGTGTAATTGTGCTGTCTGTCAGAACGTGTCCGATAGAGGAATACACAAGCGAGATGGAACCGGCCTGCGGCGCGCTCTTCCCAGGCCTCTCCTGCAGCTGCCTTCGGTCCCTCACAGCAGTTCACTCGCCGCCTTTTCTTGTCTGCCTGCCTTGCAATGTGGAGGTTGGCTGCCAACAAAGTCAGACCCTCCTGATAAGTGACGATCTTCAGTTATTTTGTGATTCTTTTTGTTTGTTTGTTTGGAAAAGTGATTCTCAAATGTTTTTTTTGTTTTGTTTTGTTTTCTGTTTTTTTTTTTTTGTTTTTTTTTTTGCGGTACGCGGGCCTCTCACTGTTGTGGCCTCTCCCGTTGCGGAGCACAGGCTCCGGACGCGCAGGCTCAGCGGCCATGGCTCACGGGCCCAGCCTCTCCGCGGCATGTGGGATCTTCCCGGACCGGGGCACGAACCCGTGTTCCCTGCATCGGCAGGCGGACTCTCAACCACTGCACCACCAGGGAAGCTCTCAAATGTTTTCTTTTCACTGTACTTCGGTTTGGGTAAAGAAAAGCTGATATCTTTTGGACACTGTGAATGGAAGAAGATTTGAATAATTTTTCAAAGTCACAATTTTAGAAATGGCCTCGTGCTCGCTAAAGGGTGATTTAACTCTCTGATGTCTGGTGTCAGGGCTGTAGAGGGGTGAGGACAGCTTGTGGGGTGGATGGATTATGAAGGGGTAGAGGAGCGTTAGTCAGGAACCACTGATCCGCCAGGAGAGGAACACATTCTGAACACATCGTGGAGGCAAAGAGGAGGAGCTGGGATTCCTGTGGCCTCTGCAGGAATAGGATGGGAGCCACAGTGCAGCGAAGGTAAAACCAGAGCAGATATTTGTAATCATGTTTATAATATTAACTGGGAAAAAAATAAAAACAGAAACACACCATTACCCAAGTCAAGCAATTGCTGAGAAATCTTTTTATAATCCATTCCCACCAAAAGTGGGAGTAAGCTCATTTCACCCAGCCCAGCCTGTCCCTCCCTAGCAAGCTCACCCGCATTCCCAGGGAAGAAAAACAAACATTCCTATGAGACTGGCTTCTGAAATAACATTTCAAATTATGAAATTTTATTTTGGCTTATGGTAAAAACGAGTGCTCTGAAATGAGTTATTTAAAGAAGCATATATTTATAGTAGAAAGAGGACATTTGATATAAATTGAGGGGAGACATCTAAAATTCATTATATTTCTTCAAAATCAGAAGTCTGACTATTACCTGAAAAACAAACACACAAACAAACAAAAACAGATGGGAGAGAAGTTCAGTGATAGTTTTTGTGGTAGCCCTGAGAACAGAATGCACTTTCCCTCTTCTTTGTCAGACTTTGATATCTTGTCTTAGGTGGTAGGTTTTCATTTTAATAGATACGTCAAAATACCATGAGTCCGTGAAAATCACAGCAGTCTTCAGCCTCTGATTATAATGTAGCCCTCTTAAGCCTCTGTCTGCAACCTCCTGTCTTAAAAAAAAATGTAACATCTCCCCATGCACACACATTTTGCACACAGCTCATCAAACATTTTAAGTAAAACCCATGAAATCTAAAGTAATGATAATCACTTTCAAGGTAATTGGTTGGAAATGGATTCCTCTGCATTGCTGCAATCACAGCACAGGAGCACTTTCCTAACTTGTTAGGAAGTTGCTCACTGGCCACGTCACCATAAGAAGCAGTGGTACTTGGACGTCAAAGAGGAACGTGCACCCAACTCAGCTCATAGGAAGTGGTCTGAAAAGGTGGCCAAGGCAAAGTTGTTTGGAGGAAAATTATGATACATTGCTGCAAGGCATCCTAAACTTTTTGTTTAATATAAACACACACTCAAGTGGCATAGCACTTCCATAAGGAAATAGGGTTTTTCTTTGTTCCCTGATGTCAGCAGATGTCAATCCCTGATTAATATTTACTTTATTCCCAGGGATCAGACTTCAAATAGTTATCCCCTATAATAGAGTATAGAGCCAAGTGAATGGAAAGGGAAAATGATACCGATCACCCCTTTGGGCAACAGCAATTCACTCTGATCCCTGACCTGTCTGCTGAGAGTTTCTTTATCAGATCTAATGTGTTAAGGTTCAACTCCTCAGATGAGTCACATTACAACATGTGCTAGGATTTACATAAGTTATGTATTTATTTTTGAATTGGCTATTTGAAATGTTAATATATCATTTTCATTCATGTTAACTTAAAATCGTTTGTGTAATAGATCTTTCAGCAGTGTATCACTTTCTGAGTCATAGTACCAAACCAAGTGTTTCCCAATTTTCTCTAACCAAATTATGTTCTTTATTTCTTTTCAGCTTCTCCTAAGTTTTCACACTGACTTTGACTGTTTTCCAGATTTTTTTTTTCTGAGTTTTTCTGCCTACTTTCCTGTTGAGAATTCCCCCAAAACGCTACAGAAGAAGGACAATCGCTCTTCACTATCATCTTTGGTTCTTTTTATTCTTTCTCATAGATCCATCCTTTCAGCTGCATAATCATTTTTGCTTCTCTTCTTTGTGCTTTTGAGTTTGTCAACATCATTTTGATAATGAGGTGCACCAATTCATGTGGATCTATCCAGGTGATAGACGCCACGCCAGGATCTCACAACTTTACAACACAGGAATACCAGGTAGGGATTCTTGACTTCACACACACCCCTGCACCCAATTCCAGCAGTCCAGTCAATTTAAAGACCTGTCTTGTTTTAACTCTCAGTACAGACAGAGGTCCCTACCCTGCAGCGTGGTGCCAGAGGGCTTACACATAAACCCTGCTTGACTTGGAAATCAAAGAGAGGTGAGGAGAGTTCAGATTTTCTCATGCTGAGGTACGAGACTTGCCAAGAGACAAGACTGGACTAATAAGCTCTGGAACCGGCTTTATCTAGTTCACAGCAGCCTTTGACATCACAGGACTAGATGCTATTTCCTTGTGTTTATGTCCTTAGGAAGTGCCACAGGGAAGGCGAACATTAAAAATGCTATTCTGTGCACCAGCGTGTCGAATAAAAGTGCAGAGTGAGCGTCATAAATCGTATGCCTGCTCTCGGCACTCTGATTGCAGGAGGTAAATTGATGATAGTGACACATAATGGATGATTTCCACGTTCTGCCATGTTTGTTTCTGGTTTCTCATCTGTCTCAGAAGTCCTGAATTGTCCTTCAGAGTCTGTCACTTCTTCCTGAGATGGGGTCCATACCGCATGGTGTTGCCCGTTCTCTCAGGCAAGTCTTCAGAGAAGAATCTTCACTGTCATCGGTGTCACCTGGATGGCACTGAAACCTCTGAGCTGGCTTACACACTCCTGAACAAACAGATAAGCAAACCTAACTGTCCCTTTGAAGGCTTCTAATGCACATTTTGAAAGATGGTAGTTTTAACTAAATTGGAATGTTTTCATTTCAAGAGCCATCATATTCATTCATAATTTGGGATTAACCAGTGTGAAGAAAATCATGTATTGGTGTCCCTTCTTTCTCTTAAAAAAGCTTTATTTATGTTCAAAATTCAAAGAATGCCACCTAGACATTACACTTTTCTGATTCCGAAGATATTTCCCAGGGCAGCATTTGCTATTTCTTCTAGAGAGGGTTCCTGGATTTATAGAAAGATGCATTTCCTCTGGTTGAAGAGCTGAATTAAATTTGAATGTTTCTGAAAGAGAGCCTTTACTCCTTCCCACAGATGTTTGTTGGCTATAAGCTTGGTCTTCGGGATGCTCTTCTACCTGCAGGACACAATGGCCGCTATGCTAACATTTCAGTTGTGTTGACCAATCCACCATATGCAAGCAGGTGGCTGGGTTTTGCTTTGGCTTTAAAATCTTCCAGCTGCGCATCCTTCAGGCTTAGCCTTGGTCAACATTTTGAGCCAGTGGTCCGTGCTGTGAAATAAGCCAGTACGGCCAGGGTAACCATTGCTTCCACCCTGGCACAGGGCAAACAGCTGGGCGCTGCTGGATGGCGAGAATCCCTGCACACCCCTGCCTCAGCGACACCCAGCCCAGTACCAACAAGGGACTTCCAGTTTCATTTGGCTGTTCTTCTCCTATGTATACAACACTCAGGAAAAATGCAGTTTGAACGTGAATTTAACTGGCACTTGGGCTAGAATTCTATTAATACTAAGCCTGCAAAACAAGTTTTCCCTTCACTGAACACTTCCCAAATGGACAAAGAATGACAATGCCCTGGAGTGAAAGTGGACTTAATTGCATTCAGCCTATATTTACTTTTGTGCCCACTGTGTGTAAAGGTAAAAATTGGTGAGTTACTGTCCCTAAACTAAATAATCTTATACTCTACTAGGGAGAGGAGGGGACAATCAGTTCACAAATAAAAATAAAGAAAGGATAAATATGAGATATGAAAAATATGATGAAAATCATTTTCCAAGAACACTTTTAAAAGCATTTTTAGCATTCACCTATTTACATATATTATACATACATTCATTCAATCTCCCTGTATTTATTGAGCTTCTACTATGTGGAAGACATAGGTCTAGGATTAGAAAGACCCATGAACAACACATGCAGATACACACATGCACAATCCCTGCCCCCCATCCTGCAAACAGTAGAAGGCATGCAACAATAAACAGCTGTCTCATTTACTTCTGGCAACAAGCCTGGTGTGGTCATCCCCTATTATATAGGAGAGTACTGAGGACAGCCATGGGCAGGTATCAGCTCACAGCCACTCTGAGGAGTCATCAGGATTAAGATTCGGTTACAGGAACTATGATGTCAGAGTTCAGATTCTGGCTTTACAACTTGATAGCTGTGTGACCCTGGGCAAGTTGCTCAACCTCTCTGTTTTATTTTCCTGTGCTGCAGAGGTTTGTTGTGAGACTTAAACAAGTTAATCCTTGTCTAGATTGGCCTGGGTAGATCTGGCATATAAGACATTTCTCTGGAATCTCTGTGGGTTTTTACATTAAAAAAAAAAAAAAAAGAAAGAAAGAAAGAAAAAACAACTTCAAGGCTTAACCACTAGTTTGTTTAGTAAAAGTAACTTGCCTTCCTTCTAACTTTCCTTTCTCCCTTCTCTTCCCCTTATTCTTCTTCTCCTTCGTTTTTTTGTTTTTTAGGTTTTTGTTTTTTTTTTTTTTTTTTTTTTTTTGTGGTATGCGGGCCTCTCACTGTTGTGGCCTCTGTCGTTGCAGAGCACAGGCTCCGGACGCGCAGGCTCAGCGGCCTATGGCTCACGGGCCCAGCCGCTCTGCGGCATGTGGGATATTCCCAGACCGGGGCATGATCCCGCGTCCCCTGCATCGGCAGGCAGACTCTCAACCACTGCGCCACCAGGGAAGCCCCTTTCTTCTCCTTCTTGTTGTTGCATTGCTGTGGTCGTCCTTCCCCACTCCTCTTCCCCCTCTTTCTTTTGATTAGGTAACTAACACAGTTATCGACCTCCTAGAGCTGCAGAATTGAATGACAAATATGCTCTTTACTTTCACTAACTTCCACTTAATTCATTAACAATTTGCTTTCTAGGAACAACAACAACAAAACCACAAAATTTTAAGTTATAAATGGTCCCCCAGGGCATCATTTCACACTATTTTACATTTTTGGAAAACTTATTTCATACAAGGATTCAGTAAAGTGGTGGCATTTTTTAAATGGCAGCCATTCTGGATTTTGGCAATAGTGAAAAAAGGGATCAATTGCTGATATACTCATGCTGCTTTAATAAATGGCTAAAGTGCCTCTAAATATATATTTAAATAAAGATAAATTTTTGCAAAGAAAATCTGATTCACCTAATGCTAAATAAAAGCAAACAAGCCAATAAAAGCATTTGTTTTGAAAAACGCTCAGAATAAATTTGTGCCATGGAGGCGCTTTAGAAGACCTAGGAGTTGCCACGTGTCCCGTGGGGCTTGCTGCTCTGAGTCCTCAGGGCTCATGTGCAGCTTCCCTTTGGGTTTCTTGGGGAGGATGGGTAAACCTAGAAGGAGCGCTGGGGTGAGAGTGACCTGTGTCTCCAACAGATCCTGGTTCCTCAAGGCATTCCTTGCCACTCTCACAGAAGTTTTCAGTGATCCCTAAGAAATCTTAGATTTACAACAAGAAAACACTGAACATTTTTTTTTTTTGTAAACATACACTTGGATGTGATTTTATGAAGCAAACGTTGAAAATCATACTACCAGAAGCATTATCATTCTGCATCCATTTACCTAAGAATCTTTTGTTTAAGCAAATTATTTTATGTAAAATATATAATGTTGTCAATTGAATGTAACAACTATAAAGGTAATCCGATACTATCAGTGTGTAACACAATCTCTAATAGTTGCTTTTAAAAATTGGGAGATCTACTTTTTCCCTGTGTGCATTTTACTGGTAACATATGAGGTGATCTAAGTATCACACAGTGAAGCTGACAAATTAATTAGGATAGTTCAAGTAGGGGATGGAGTTGCCTATTAATAAAGATGCTTAATTTCAATAATGATTATTAGTTTAATGACATGTGGAAATGATCTACAATAATGATATAAAAATTACTTGACTTTGTCATTACAGAATATTTTATAGATATGATTCTAATGAAAAGGAATAACTTAATTGTTAATACACAAATCAAGAAAATAAAGTCTGCAAAGACAAAGGTAGCCTAATTAATCTCTGTATTTTCAATATAATGTATGATTAAATGAACTGAGTATATTAAATAATGCATATGATATGTATGATGGCATCATTAGAAAACTTGACAATATATGCCACAATATTATTTGCTCAAAAACTATATGTATTATTTATATGTATATTGAAAATATATGTAGGTACCTGATTTTTATAAATAGTTTTACAACTGTTTATGAAACATGTAGTAAATTGACTCAACTAAATGAATGCTTAGAACAGGAGACTTTTTTCTGTGCCAGCAAATATCAAATTATAGCTCAGTTAGTAATTTCTGTTAATTTTATACAACTTAAATATTTTACTTCTATAAAACTAGACACCACTTCCTGTTCAGAATGTTTTATTTAACAGATGGAAATTTTATAGATCACAAAACATAAATTGTTTATGTCATTTCTCTGTTGTGCTAAATTTTAGAACTGTATAAGAAATTTAAATGAAACCAAAAGAATTCTTATTCATGGTGTTTCATCAGGTTTTGACCTGAGTCTCAGAATTAGAACAAGCCATTGGAATAAAGTCTCTGCCAAAAATAGAAAGTACAAAATTGAGATGAACTTGTAAAGATCCTTACATTACACCAAAATATTATAGAGCTCTTTCCAATATATATTTTTTTTTCTAACAGCCCAACAATTAGTATTCTACTAAGACCTAGTCTGGTTATTGAATACCTTTGCATTTAAAGGTTACTTGTATAACATCTTAATTAAAAAGCACAAATCAGACCCCTATAAAAACTCCAAGTGGAGCAGGGCTAAGTGAATTTGAGCTTCTTTAGATGGGTTTTGAAGTCCTGGAGTGCAGAGGTTGCATTTTAAACAGTGTCATGATGCTGGTCCAGGGTGGTGGCATTGTCCTATGGGGAGCAGTGTTCCCAGACACACTCCTGGGACCTGTGCTTGCAACTGCAATGAACATGAGGAGTTATGTGGGTGATTTGATGGCGTGGTCGTACGTAGATTTCTGAATTCCAATGGTAGCATGTCTGACAATCAAAAATAGCATTTTTCTCAGCCCTCTGAGCAGGATTAAGATTTGGAGCATCTGGTAAGAATAAGACAGAGATGAAGAAAGTGTGTTTTTAACTCAAAAGGAGGAGTCTCCACTTTTCCTGAAAGTGATGCGCTTGGAAAGAGACAGGTCATAACGAGAAAAGGAAAGGCACCTGGCATTTGCATAGCTGCCTCCGACAAGGAGCCCTGACGGGGAGAGGGTGTAATTAGAGCTCTCTCTGTGTGGGAACAAAGGCCTGTCAGGAGGAAGAAAAGCCCCCAACTAAGCAAAACCGCCACCAGTTACATCTTTCAGTTCCCTCTCACTGCCTCGAAAAGAGGAAAGAGAAGAAAACAGGTGTGGGCTGGATTTTTCTAATGGTAGGAATGGAAGGGTCGCTCTCTGTTCATATGATTACTGAGGGTAATTACACGTTTCTTTTTTTTTTTTTTTACATCTTTATTGGAGTATAATTGCTTTACAATGGTGTGTTAGTTTCTGCTTTATAACAAAGTGAATCAGTTATACATATACATATGTTCCCATATCTCTTCCCTCTTGTGTCTCCCTCCCTCCCACTCTCCCTATCCCACCCCTCTAGGTGGTCACAAAGCACTGAGCTGATCTCCCTGTGCTATGCGGCTGCTTCCCACTAGCTATCTATTTTACGTTTGGTAGTGTATATATGTCCATGCCACTCTCTCACTTCGTCCCAGCTTACCCTTCCCCCTCCCCGTATCCTCAAGTCCATTCTCTAGTAGGTCTGTGTCTTTATTCCTGTCTTACCGCTAGGTTCTTCATGACATTTTTTTTTTTCTTAAATTCCATATATATGTGTTAGCATACACGGTTTTGAGCCCAGAGAACAACTTGACATTTGTTGGGCTGAGTAACTGCAGTGAAGGACCATGAGGATGAAACGAGATGCAGCAGACTCTGTTTCCCTTGGTCTTGCTAATTTCTTCAGGAAACAGAGAACTGCACTGTGTTTTGGTTTTTCCTTGATCCGGCAGCACAGCAGTGAGATGGGCCGCCAGCCACTTTGCCGCTTTCTCCCCTCCTTCAGTTCTTCGAATTCCAGACAAGGACACATTGTCTTAACTCAGAAGTTATGCATTTCAAAACAGAATTTAGTTTGCTTGCTCCATTAACTTTAAATAATGGCAAAGTGTGCCTTCTTTAAGAATTCTGATGTCTGTTCTATGTATGTGTTCACTCTCTCTCCAAATGTGTCTTCATTCTGAGATCCCTCAGGGCGAGAGTCTCATATCCACAGTGTATGTAGCTATTACTACTAGGGTTGAATATTTAGATTTCTCACTTCAGTAAATTTCATCAGGAAAACTTATTGTCAGGGGATTAAAAAAAACGTTGTTAGGGGCTTCCCTGGTGGCGCAGTGGTTGAGAGTCCGCCTGCCGATGCAGGGGACACGGGTTCGTGCCCCGGTTCGGGAGGATCCCGCATGCCGTGGTGTGGCTGGACCCGTGAGCCATGGCCGCTGAGCCTGCGCGTCCGGAGCCTGTGCTCCTCAACGGGAGAGGCCACGACAGTGAGAGGCCCGCGTACCGCAAAAAAAAACCAAAAAAAAAAAAAAAAAAAAAAAACGTTGTTAGGCAAAGTCTAAAGATAGCCATAAGAAATCAATAATATGGATGCTGGTTTTCCATCACTTTCAGTGGCACGAATAATTTGGTCAATTGGACTATAGGTTTATATTATGATCTAGATTCACTGCTCACCTCCAAGCAGTGGACAGCTGACCACTTCCTAAACAGAGATTTGTCACCTGAGTGTTTAACTGTCATAAATGAGAAATAATGCATAAAGGACATTGAGAGCTTGGGAAAACATGTCTGTTATTTGCAGGCCCATCACATATTAATGCTCAGTCCTTATTGTGCTTAGTTTTAAATTACCATTAGTCCTGAAAGTGGGAATTCATACTAATTTCCATGCCCCTATTCTCATATGTTTTTTAAAACACAGATTATTTTGCAAGAGATAAAATATATTACGATGATAGTGGATGTTATTTATATTAGTGACAGAATTTAGTCATTAAATTGTTTATAGTGGTAACAGAATTCTTATGTTTTGGCCAACACACTGTACCTTTATTTACTATGCATGGCTAAATTTCTTTGGCAATACCCCTAGGTGGCAGGGTAATATTATGATACTTTAGTTATAAAGACTCTCAATCTTCTAACCTTAAGAAAAGAGAGACAACATCAAAAACAAATTTCTTGAATTTTAATCTTGAATTTGGACATCTCCAAAAGTGGAAAGACAATGTATTCAGTACAAATTTGTTTGGTAACTGGCCATAAGCATGTGTCATCACAAATATATAATGCATTTGAGTATTCCAAGAATTATATTAATACGTTTTTCTTTTATATTGAGGAAGTGGGAAGAGAGGAAAGGTCTCAGAGCCAGATTTTCTCACTCTCCCAGGCAGATCAAAGCTCATTTATTAGATTATAACTTCTTTCCAAAATATCCCATATAATTTATTAACAAAACCCAAAAAAACAAAATCTAAAGAATAACCAGGGCTTAGGGGCATGAGCTATAGTTGAACTATTTTTAATTTTGCCATAATAAAATTTTAGAACACACTGTGAAATATTTTTTTTCAGTTAAGTTATGGCATAAGAGCTCTCTGAAACTCTGCTTACATAAATTGGTACAATCATTTGGCACAGTAATTGGATATTTGGACAAAGAAGCTCAAAATATTTAGGAAATTTGACCTTGTGCTTCCACTTTATAAATTAACCCTGAGGAAGTTGTGTTTAATAGCAATGATTACCCTTATGAGCTTTTATGCACATCTAAAATTATATAGAATTTGCTAATGCATATAAACACATATTCATGTATTAGAATAGTGTGTAACTATCAAAAGTATAAATAATATTTAATAAAGTGGGAAATTATTATTACAATATTAAGTGAAAATTAAAATTGCTTTTTGAATATTTTATTACAGTTGACATTCAAAATGTCAACTGTAATAAAATATTCAAAATGAGAAAGCTGGCATGAAATATACCAAAATATTTGCAGGAGTTTGTTTCTTCTAGGTATTAGAATTATGGGTAGTTTTCCCTTTGTTAAACTGTTTATTTTTAAATTTTCTCTAATGAATGCATATTGCTTATATAAAAATAAAACAATTTTAGTTCATGCATTTCTTTGAATATATAAAAAAACACATTTAGCTAGATAAATGAAAGATGTAATATATATGCATATAGTAGGAGGCAGGGAGTTCTCGTTATTCTTTGACAATATTCATGATAAAGCATATTATTTAACTTATCTGGGCTTGTTTGTTTGTATTTCTTCATTGATTTTTTAAACCTAAATAGAATGATGATCAAATAACATAATCATTAAGATCTTAACACTGTCAAATTTGGAGATTAACAACATCCTGTGATATAAATCTATAATGTAAGTGTCAAGTCATAAAGCTTGAATTCCTGTCCATGGCAATTCAAACTTCATAAGTGGGGTATTTTATATGTATACATATTTTTCATTCTCATAATCTCATTAAGCTACATATTTTTGCTTAAATGTATGCATTATAATGACTATTAATGAACAAAAATTACACTTAAATGTACATACATTTGCACATGTCACAAAATATATTTTCCACACAGTCACTCACCACTTTTACATGGTTGGGTTGATTCATTTTTTAAGGAAACAGTTAAGCAGTGCCTACTCCATGGGCTATCACACCAAGGTAGAAGTTATAACTGAAGGAAGGTCAGACAAGGCCCTGTCCTCGTGACCTCTCTCCGTCAAGGCCTGTGGAAGGCTGCTGACGTGAGTGCCTTGGGAGCTTTTACGCAGGTTGGGGACATGGAGAGACAGGGGGCCTCTGTAGAACAGATGGTAACCACCCTCAGGTATGGAGCTTGGGTCAGAATTAACTGTGTGCAGGGCACAAAGCGATGCTGCAAGACGTAAACAATGTGAACGTGACATGGTTAGTTATACCCCAAAGGGAAAGGAGCCCAACCCTTAGTTCCCTCCTTGTCCTAAGAGGATGGCAAAGCTGGCTAAGTCACAGGGTTACCCTGAGGATTAAATGGGGTCATATCAGGAAGTCACTTTGAACAGTGCCCGATACAGATGAATATGCAGGAGACGTGAGCTCCTGCAGCAAAGAAAGAGGAAGGAGAGGAGGAGTCCTATGAAGGCACAGAAGCCAATGTTTGTGATCTACCTGTGGAGCTGAAATGAGTCATTGGAACAGAGTCAGAGGGGTGGAAGGGAGCTGGTGCCATGACCCGGGTGAGAGGCAGTGTGGCCCACACGGTGCAAGTGGCTGTGGCTCGCGATGGAGAAAAGCAGGGAGTGTAAGACACACGCAGGAGAGGAGGTTGGCATAGCTGTCAGGTGACTGAGTGAGAGGGAGACAGAGCGAGAACAGGGAGAGTTCCTGCATCTCTGGCCTGGACGGCTGCCCGGCGTCAGGCCCTGAAATAGGGACAACACAGTGAGGCCCCAGGGTGGAGTTTGGAGAAAGGGATGACTTTGGTTCTGGACATGGGATGTGTCAGTTAGCAGGTCAGGCATCCCTGGAGACAGCTGGCAGAGTGTTGGCTGCATGGAGAGGGTCCTGGGGAGAGGGAGGTTCCTGAGGCATCATTGAAGCAAAGGAGTTGAAGACACAAAGGTAGGTGAGGATGCTCAGAAACAGTGAGTGAACAGAAAACAGGAGTGACCCAGGACAGGGTTTGAGGGATACGGACTTTCACATGACAGCAGGACTCAGAGTTGTGGGCACTTGGGGGAGGGGCCAGATGCGTCAAACCTAAACTGGGACACCTGAAGAGTCACAGAGAAAAAGGGAAAGCTGACCGTACCAAGTGCAGCTGAGAAACCAGATGAGCTAAGTAGTGAGAAGAGGTCGATGGATTATTCAAAAAGAATTCCTAGAACAATTTCCCAAACCAGTGGAGGCTGAGAAGTAAATGAGAAACAAATACATTTACAATCTCTAGCTAAGTCTGCATCTCTGTCTCTGTCTGTATCTATAACTATACCTATATCTCCTTGTGTCTGATCTGTATTGACATCACCCATCCCTATGTCTATGTCTGATTCTACACTTACATCCACGTCCAGGTTCAGGTTCAGGTCCACAACTCCACCCACTTCCATGTCAACATAGAGAACTGCAAATAGACTCCTAACTGGTTCCCTGACAGTGGATAAATGTTTCCATCTGGATGCATAAATGACACCACCATGGGTATTATTAACACTTGTATTTCTCCTCTATCATTTATTCTGTTCCTTTTCCTGTTCTTTGCCTCTAACTTAGAGTCAAACTTGTCCTCTGAGCCAGAGAACAGGGTTTCACCTTCTGAATATTGCAAATCAGCCTCATTCCTGGCTCCATCCTCATTTCCTAACTGTATTCTCATCCTACCTACAGTTTCTCAATTACTTGAAAGTTACTTTAACATGCAACAAATATGTATGCCTAAACAACACTTAATATGATTTGTTAAATGCATTACTAATACTAGCTGGTGTAATAAGCCCAAAATGTATAATGGGTGGGACGCAGTAAAAGCAGCTCACTCCTCTCTCGGATGAAGTTCGACAGGTGACCCTAACTGGCAGCAGGCTGTGTTCCAAGCAGTGATCTTCCCACCTTCAACACAGGATGTCCACGCTTGTTGGTCTCTCCAGTTAGTGGAAAGAAAGAGAAGCAACATAAAATGCATGGTGAGACGGTGGGTGTGGGCACTCCTGGGTCTTGCAGGCTGGGCGTGTTTCCAGGTTCTGTTGCATAAGTGTGAGACCTTGGTCATTGAACTGCCTCAAGTCCTCCTTTGTAGATGGCGAACAATGACAGTACTGGGTCATAAAGCTGTTGTTTCACAGGAGAATCAGAGTGATAAGGCTGGACAGAGTCCTGGCTTAATAAATTAGGAATCTTTCATTATAAATGTAAAGACTGAGCAAGGATATAATCAGAGCTACACAGTGAGGAAGCCAAGACACAAAGGAATCAAGGGAAGTCAGAGGGCAAGGGCAGCTCTTGAAGTGAGAAAGACTATTTTCCACCAAATGAAAAGAAACACCACTGTGACCAGCAGGCAGTAGGTAGATTAAACTCCATTCTCCCCAAGAGCTTTTCAGGACTTCAAACCCTCAAGATCAGAACATGTGGCAAGTCATTCCATTAATTTATAAATGAAGGGTTAAAATGGAATATTCCTTAGATAAAAGAAGGGAATCTCTGAGTCCTTTATTCAACATTACAACTTAATATTCTGGGAGGTACATGGGGGCTCATGCCTGGGCAGAATGCCTGAACTTAGACCTTATTTTTCTATCATTTGAAAACTTAGCATTTATATATCATGTTTATTCTGCTATATCTTGCCAAAATAGAATTTAAAAGTTACATCATGTATACAAATATAAAATGTATATGTTGAAAAATACCAGCTTCTTGGATGGGAAATTTACATTTTTTTAAGATACCAAGCCTTCCCAATCTTATTCAGAAATTTAATGACATCTTAACAGAATTCCTCTGGCATTTTAAGAACACATCAAAAATTATTCCAAATCTTATCCAGAAAAGAAACATACAAAAATAGCGATGAGAATTATAAAAGGAAGTACAAAGAGGATCACATGACTTGGTAGATAATAAAATGCATCTTAAAGCTAAATAATTAAAATGTTATGGTACGGTATGGGCACAGAAATTGATGGCAAGATTAGAGGAATAGAATAGAATCTAAAAATAGATCCAGTTTTATATGCAAATCTCATATTTGACAGAGATGGCCTTTCAACTCTGGGGAAAATTTGAACTTTCAATAAAAGATGTTCATTCAACTGACAAGTATTCTAAAAAGAAAGAAACGTAGAAATCTCCTCATTCTTTATGTGGAAAAAATTCCAAATGAAAACACAAAAAAATTGTATTTTATGTTCTATGTTCAAAAAGAAAGCAAGAACAAAAGTTATGTGTCAGGTACATATTATAGCTCAGCCAATATTTATAAAATAATGTAAACATATGCTCTCAGAGTAGTGATGGATAATCTAGTAAAGACCTGGATTTATCCCCTCCTCCAAAAAAAAAGATAAATAAATATGGGGAAAGACATAATATAGAAGTATGGGAAAAGCAACTGGAAGGAAGTTAAAAGACAAGCAGATAAATTAAAAGAGACAAAGGACCAAGATTCACTGATTAGCTTCTGAAGTATTCTTAGTGATTTTAACAAGAAGAAATCTATGTCAATAACAGCAATAGGAAGTGAGGAAAAAACATCAGAAATTAACAAGAGAAAAATTAAACATGTAAATGGACATGGGGGGAGAGATAAACTAGGAGTTTGGAATTAGCAGGTACAAACTACTATACTACTATATATAAAATAGATAAACAACAAGGATCTACTGTATAGTGCAGAAAATATATTCAGTATCTTATAATAACCTAAAATGGAAAAAAATCTGAAAAAGAATATATATATATATATATACGTATGTGTGTGTATATATATATATATATATATATATATAATAAAACTGAATAAAGCTGAATCACTTTGCTGTATACCAGAAACTAACAGAACATTGTAAATCAACTATACGTTGATGAAAAAATAATAAAAAAAAGAAAAAAAGAAAAGAAAAGATAAATGGACAAAGCATTTGTGGAAATATATTTCATCATAGAGGTAACCAAACAAATGAAAATGGAAATAAAGAGATATATGTTTTGCTTCTCATGTTAGCAAAGCTTAAAAATGGTGAAAAACACAATAGGAATGTTAAGGATAATTTCCCTAATAAAACAGTGTTTATTGAACGCCAATACATGCTGGGCACTAAGCAAATGCTGGAGATACCCGAAAAAATATGTATCGTCTATTGGAAATGAGCACATGTGGATTCCTAACAGGGACACACATTTGTATGGCTTTCTGAAACACAGTTTTAGAGATAACAAATGTGGAAAATCTAAGACTGAAAGGTTGTCCTTTTGGGAACATTCTAACAAAATATAAACAAAGAAGTTCATCACATAGTTGGCTGATATATGAAAAAAAAAATTGTAAACATAATAAATATGCATTGATAAATTATTTGCTAACTAAATTAAATTATGTAGCATCCTTAAAATACAACTATATGCAGTCGTTAAAATAAAGTCAACAATGTTAAAAGATATATACACATTATTTAATAAGTGAATGTATGTTAGAAAAGAACCTAGAGAGGGAAGGGTTAAATCTGGAATTTGAGATCAACAGATACACACTACTCGATATAAAATAGATAAACAACAAGAACCTACTGTATAGCACAGGGAACTATATTCAATATCATGTAATAACCTATAATGGAAAACAATATGAAAAACTATATATATATATATATATATATATAACATATAAGTGAATCACTTTGCTGTACACCTGAAACATCGTAAAACAACTATACTTCAATAAAAAAAATAAAATTTAAGAAAAAGAAAGGGACCTAGATGACAGCAAGCATCCTCTTTATGGGTGTCAGTGCATATAAACTATTAAGTGTGACATGCACCAAAGTTAATTGCAGACATTGCTGAACTGAACTTTATGTTGAAAAGGTAAATAGGAATTTCATAAAGAGGAAAAACACACTTTCATTTAAAAGACACAAAATAAGAATAAAAGTAAGTAACATTTTCCTTTCAGTAGCTCAGTTTTGTCACCAGAAGCCCGTGATGATCAGATGTCCGTGTAACACATGCATCTGCTGGCGTGGCTGAGGGCACCTGGGGGCCTGTACATGGCACCCAAATAACCTCTGTGGATTGTGTGATTCCATCCTTTTAGAGGGGAGTAAAATTCCCTTCTTATTAAAATTCCCTTCTTTTAATATTTTGAATGTTGAGTTTTCAAATCTGGGAGGAAAAACATGTCATGGATTCTAAAAAGCAGAACAGAGTTGCATGAAACTCTTGAGAAGTGTAAGTTTTGAGATAAAAGAGACTGTAGGTTGCCAAGGTGGCCAGGGCGGGGGGAGGGAAGGATTGGGAGGTTGGGATTAGCAGATGCAAACTATGATCTATAGGATGGAAAAACAACAAAGTCCTACTGTATAGCACAAGGAACTGTATTCAATATCCTGTGATAAGTCATCATGGAAAAGAAGATGAAAAAGAATATATATATATATGTACAACTGAATCACTTTGCTGTACAGCAGAAATTAACACAACATGGTAAATCAACTATCCTTCAATAAAATAAATTTAAAAAGAATAAAGAGAGACTGTGTATCCATTCCCAGGGAGAAAGCTTCATTTCTCTGTAACTGGGTCTAAGATAGTCCATGAGAACACAGGCAGGCCTAAATGTTCTAACCTGAGGGTCCCATTCTGGGAGCTGAAGGAGGTGTGAGAAAGTCACAGGAAGAAGCCTTCTGAGAGGGTTCTCTGCATGAGTCCTACCCGGCCACCTGGGTCTGGACCACTCACCACTTCTCCATCAAAAAACTTTTTTAGGGAAAAAATAGGGAAGAGTCCAAATGCCACAGATGAGTGTCTGGAGGGAAACTGATTTCGATCCCTGGTGAGCTTGAAGCATGAGTCTGAGGACACAGAATCATAAAGTAAAAAGATTCTAGAAAACGGGTTATGACACTTACAAGCAACATCATGACTTTGGGGAAAGTAACAGGGCATCTTACGTGCTGTGTAATTACCTTCAGATTAGGTTCCTGCTTCAAACTGGTGTTCTCTCTACTATAACATTTCTATCAATTATAGATGTGCTCACAATTACATTCAGGTTCATTTAAACATCATTATTGTTTATAGAAAATAAAAATTGGCCCTATGGAGTAGATGTCTCAAGAGTCCCAAACTTCAGTGCTGGAGGAGTCGTTGGAATATTACCAAGAAGTATCTCTGAAAGGGAAGGCTGCTTCCCAGAGCTACAAGCCTAGATCAGATATCCCCGTGGTCTTTGAAGGATTCTACCTCCATCTTGGAGGTTAATGAAACAGGATATACATGTCTGACCTCACATGGCTTTGGTCACAACTTTTGACCACATGGTAGACATTTGTTTGGGAGCAAGTTACTTAACTTCTGCCTGCAAATTATTCCGCCTCTCTGTTCTTCAGTTTTCTTGTCAATAAATAGTAGTAGTAGTAGTAGTCATAAAAATAATAATAATAATTACCATTATTGTTATTATTATCATTATAATACTAATTGCCTTATGGGACAGTGGTGAGGGATGGAGGAGATAGTAAATCTGACAAGCTTACATAAATAATAACTATTATTGTAGATGAAAGCATGCTATTATTTAAAATGTCATTAATTTCTTTTTTTTGTGTGCGGTACGCGGGTCTCTCACTGTTGTGGCCTCTCCCGTTGCGGAGCACAGGCTCTGGACGCGCAGGCTTAGCGGCCATGGCTCACGGGCCCAGCTGCTCCGCGGCATGTGGGATCTTCCCCGACCAGAGCACAAACCCATGTCCCCTGCATCGGCAGGCGGACTCTCAACCACTGCGCCACCAGGGAAGCCTGTAAAATATCATTAAATATTTTAAAGGGATAATTAGTAAAAAACAAAACAAAAAACAGGTCTTATTTTTTGACCAGCTCTCTCAAAATTCTAAGTATAGGTAAGATTCTGGTAAAAATCATAATCTCCTTCTTGGTAGCAATTTGCTACACTGGTAGGCATAATGCAAGGTGGTAAAGTAGCTGCTAGAGCTTACAGATTGGAGTTGGAAATTGATAAAAAGCCACAAGTTTGCTATTTTTTTTAATTAAGTTATTTATTTATGGCTGTGTTAGGTCCTCATTGCTGCACGTGGGCTTTCTCTAGTTGTGGCAAGCAGGGGCTATTCTTCGTTGTGGTGTGCAGGTTTCTCACTGTGGTGGCTTCTCTTGTTATGGAGCATGGGCACTAGGTGTGCGGTCTTCAGTAGTTACGGTGCGTGGGCTCTGTAGTTGTGGTGCATGGGCTTAGTTGCTCCCCGGCATGTGGGATCTTCCTGGACCAGGGCTCAAACTCATGTTCCCTGCCTTGGTAGATGGATTCTTAACCACTGCGCCACCAGGGAACTCCCTACAAGTTTGCTATTTTTATGTTTTGTTTCCATGTGCTTCTCCTCCTTGAATTTTGTGTTAAAACGACACCCCCCTCATGATGTCCCAAAACTTAAAGCTTGGAGGATGGGGACAGAAATCAAAGAATCAAGCCAGTTCCACCTGTGAAAGAGTGTAGGCAACACAGGACTCAAGGCAGGCACTGGACCATAAGTAGGTCAGGGCCTTTCGTTTGTCTTTAAAATCCCTCTTCTACAGGTAGTTCTCCCATGTGCTTTGATCATAGTATTTGAATATCGCTAATAATGCAGTTACCACTGAGTGACCACTATTAAACAGTAATACACTGTTGATTTCACTCTTCACAAAACTTTGTGAGATTGGTGTTATAATCCCCAGAAATTACAAGAAACCTAGTACTAGAGGAGTTCTTCTAAATCTCATACCATGTGATAGTGGCAGCCTGGGCTGCAAAGTGAACATTTATCACACAACGTCATTTCCCATTATTTTGCCAAAAAGCTCTTTCCGGTTTTGACTTCCAATAAATATTCTGAGTATTTTCATTCCAACCTACTCACTGGTGTAGATGAGTTTCTTTGAAGTTGTCATGAGTTTTGTTACAATCCTGTAGGAACAGGAATTTTGTAGAAGTAAGCAGAATAATTGTCACTCTGAGCTATCGTTTCCCTGATTGATATAAAATCATTATTTAGCAGATAACACATTTTAAAACATTTTTAAATACCTTTAAAATTTACCTATGAGAATATGATAATTATTTTAATCTAAGAAAAACTGTGTGTTGAGCTGCTGATTTCTCCAACGGGAGTGATCACAAAGATGTATTTTTTTCCTACAAAGGAGCAAATATCATGAAGCCTTGGTGAATTTTGAGCTCTGTTAGTCATATTGGTAGCTGGAGAATATTTAGATATTTAGATCAGTAGATTGTCATCAGATTAAAGCTTTAAGTAGTGGCATGCTTCAGAGGATACATATTACATCAAACAGTTCACAGTTTGGGTGTGATTTTGTGCCCCATCTAGCATGCTGCATATTGTAAGGTGTAGCTGCCTTCCAGGGCTTCTGTCACTGGGATGTGTCCCTGGACCTCCGCCCCCCACCCCAACCTTTCAGGGGACCGGCGTTGTATAACTCAGGTGGTTGAGTAGTTGTACCAGGAAACAGTGTTGAGGACACGGAACAGGAGATGTCATTTACTCCTCCTAACACTTCAGTTTTACCCAACAATGTGTGAATGAGTAGGAATTTCACACCCTCTTTTGAGAGGAGAAATAACACAGAGCATTTCTGTGCTGCTAGGGTAATGTGCCCTGTCAGGCACCCAGGAGAAGGCCTCGGCTGCAGGTTTCCTTACTTGTGACCTTGAAACGCTCAGGGAAAGCTGGAGAGAAAAGTAATTTCGTCTTTGAAATTACACACCAGTGTTCTCATTCATCTTGATAAGCACTTTTAAGGAACCAAAAAAAAAAAAGAGGTAGGAATATTGCTTCTATAAGGGTTTTAGAGACCTTCCTTCTACGGAGTCAGTTTAAAGTAAATTTAGATGTTCAAAGATGCATTTGATTTCTATTGTGAAGCCAAATTGGCAACTTTTAAAAGGTTGTGGATAAGAAAAGAAGAAAAATGAAGACACAAAAGAAAACAAGTGGGAGAAAATGTATTTAAAAATAAAATTATTTTTTATTCCGTACTTAAAATAAATGTAAAAAGAATAGTTGTGAAATGAGCTGTACTCTGTGATGAGCTGTCAATCATCACTGTTCATTGATTCCACAGACATTTTCATTAATGATTTGTAATTGCTTAAATGATTCCTCTAGAAATGCTACTTCGATTAGCAAATGCTATCAAACTCTGGTAATAAGAGGCTAAATAAAGGGAATCAATAATGTGATGATAATATTAAAACATTAAATAATTTTCTCATCAAAAAATAAACATTTTAAAATATATTCTGATTGTGACATTTATTTAGACATAAAACTAGCTAGCTATTTTGTTCTTAAAATTCTAACTGTGCTAATTTAGAGAATGTATGTGTGTATATAGCCTTTGCCTTGAGAATAACCTTCAATGGCTCACCAGTGTAATTATCAAGTCTTTGACACCACATAGCTTGGATGTCTCTCAAACATGTACAGAATAACACGATGCTTTACACAAAATCTGCCCTTCTCCCCATAGTCTGGAATGCCCCCATTGTGATAGGAAAATAACATCCCTCTTTGGAATCCAACACTTGATAATACCCTCCCCCTGTTATCATGAGTGCTTCCCGAGAAAAAAGCAAGAGCTATGGTTTTCAACCCAAGAGGAAGCCACGCCAGGCAGAAATTAAGAGCAAGGGCAACAGGATTCAGTCCAGATGGGGAGCGTCTCCTGCAGCTGCAAGAGCAGTTCGTGCTGCAATTAGAAGGAGCTGGACAAGCCCTGGAAACACACTGAGCCCAGAGCAAAGCCCACAGCCAGGGCCTCCGCTGCCTCTAAGAAGAAAGACAACAGGGGCTGTGTTAGGAAGTTCCCGGTGGTTAGCAGGAAGTAAAAAGAAAGCTACTTCAAAAACTATCTTTTTCCTTTACTGAAGGTCCCCTCAGGAGAACTATTGAAAGGAATTGTGTCGACTGACCCGCCATGGTTAACAGTCACTCAGAACCCATGGTAACTCCCCAGCATCTGCACCGGCTCCATCTTGCACCAGTGCCTGGATGCTTGAAGGGATGGAGGAGATCCTCTGTGAGAACAGAGATAGAGAACAAAACTCCTAACAGGTACTGAAATCTCCTCATGTACAAAGCCAGGAAGGGCGTGGGTCTTTTCCTAGCAGGACTATCTTGTCTCCTGATGCCTCCTGCCTGCAATCTCGGTCACAGCCCTTTGCCTGCCTTGCCTGTGTCAGGGGCATGTCTGCACACATCAGCTTACTGTCCTTCCACAGAAAGGTTCTCATGCCACAGCCGGAGAGAGGGAGAGCAGTCATGGAACCAATAGGCTGGACGACCGCATCTCAGAGAAATGGGTGTCTGGGAGAGCATCACCCCGACTTCATGTGGGCTCAGGGGTCCCTGACCCTTCACCTCCAGAGGGCGTCCTCATGAGCATGGAAAGCACACAGTGTCATCTGCATGGGTCCCTACATGGACCCTTTCTCCACCAAACCAAGCTTTGAAATTTGGGGCAAGTTACAAACTTCTTTGCACTCTTCTTACTTTTGTATAAGGGGGGATGAACATAATACACACCACACAATGTCTTTTGTGTGTGAGATGTGTAGGATCATATGGGATGCAAGTTCATGCTAAGGGTATGATTATTTTCCTTGTAGTCATACACAACCCCAGAGAAAAAGAGAAAATCCCTCCTGATTTCATCTTCTCACACTCAAAATTTTCATTGTAACGTTGGAGAAGATGGTAGCAACAGTAAAGACAAATGTGCTCAGAAGATTAACCACGACTGCGGTGGTTGAACTCAGGCACACAATTGATGTCTCCTGGCTCTAAGGCAGCTTGGAAGACCACCATTTTTAGACATCCCCATTCTAAACTCTCCACCTTCTTTGTCTGTTGACGTTTAGTATACTGTGAGGAAGTGCATGTGTGTGTTCTTTTATATATATACACACACACATACACACTCAATGTAGATGTTATGGGTTTACTACTCAAAAATATTAACAAAAATTTAATCAGCTGTTTTACTCAGTCTTCTCTTGTCTGCTGAAGGGACTTTAAATTTGAACTGAGAGAGACAACATTTCTCCTTAGAATTCATCTAAGGAGAACTGATATGCTTCAGAAACACAGCACAGTGGAAGGAAGTACCAGCATCCAGGAAGACATTGTCAGGCGATAAGTAAACAGTGCAGCTTTCAGCCACTTCCCAGCTTGCTCTGGGAATTCCCCAGTTGCTTTGTCTAGGATTAGTTTTGGTACCTCCAAATTTCCAAGAAAATCTCCCCACAGCAGAAAAGTATGAGTGCTATTTATTATTGGGGAAGAATTTATTATCTCTTTGAAGGTAATCATCCTTTTCAAAAGGCATGGAGCCACCCTCTCCTTTAAAATCACTGAAACCCTTTCCAAGATCTCCAGATTTGCATGGTTTAACAGATGGCAGACTTCCACTGATGAGTAATTCATTTCTCAAAGAAGAGTCTCAAATGTGTAGAGCCAATCTGTTCACTCCTAAAATCCGAAGCTGGTGAGACAAGCTCTTCATTAGTTGAATGAAGAGATAATCTATACCATAGATTGAATTCAAGGGATTTGGGGAAAAATTCTGACTTACTGGGTATTGGGTATTATCAATAGAGCATGTTCATTATATTATCAGTAGAGCATGTACAATATCTTCAAAGAGATATTTTCAGTAATATTTCAAAATTAAGTTTTCCACTTAAATTACTCATGCATTAATTCATCTTGGTGAATGATTGATGTGGAAAGGTACTGAGTACTTGATTTCATAAAAAGAAAATGTACAAAATGGATAAAATAGGATCGGTACTAAAGATTTGTTCTTGTGTTGTAGTCCTGTGCCAACAATACAGACCCTACTCACAGTGGAGTTTAACTGTTACAGTGACACAGAAGTGACTTTTTGGGGGGAGGGGTGTACCAGTGGATGGGAATAGACTTGCCCCAGCAGACCAGATATTGGAGGGGTGTGGTATAAATAGTAGGTACAAGCGTGTGGAATTGGGGCACCATAGCTCCCACCTTATCTCCTGGGAGATAAGGGACGCTGAGGGAGAGTAGGCCAGACAGACTCTTGGATTGCATACAAAGCGTCTGTCATCTTTTCAAGGAGATGGGCAGAAAATGCTAAAGACTAAGTCCTGGACCTAACAGTTTGTCTAAATTTCAAAAAAGTTTCAACATCCAGCCACAGTTGTTCTGTTTTGCCAAAGTTAGGGTCCTGATTGGAAAAATCTGGGACACTGACTACCTTAAATCAACTCAGGCTGCTGTTAAAACACCATAGACTGTGTGGCTTAAACAACAGACAGTTGTCTCTCACAGTTCTGGAGGCTGGAAGTCCACATCGAGGTGCCGGCCAGTCTTTTTCCTGGTGAAGCTCTCTTCCTGCTTTGTGGTTGGCCACTTTCTTACTGTCTTCAGGTGATCTTTCCTCAGTGTGTGTGTGTGAGAGAGAGACAGACAGACAGACAGACACAACACCAGTGTCTTTCTCTTCTTAGAAGGATACTAATCCCATCATGGGTCCCCATCTTTGTAACTTCACTAAACCTAATTACCTCCCTATGACCCCCACCTCCAAATAGCATCAAACTGGGGGTCTAAGGGTCTAAGGCTTCAATATAGGAATTCTGGGGAGACACGAATATGAAGTCCATAATATTGACCCATGGGATGGATGCATCTTGGAAGACATCCCCCCCCCCCAATTTTGACTCCTCAGATGCCTCTGAACCTTCAGAATCATCCCATCTTTCCAGAATTTGAAAAAGTGTACCTCCCTGTGCTGGAAGACAATACCTCTCCTCTGGAAGGCAACTGGTGTTCCCTCACGATCTGCTGATTCTTTACGTCCCCCCACTAGGACCATGACTAGGGAAAAGTTGTAGCGCGACTTACCTGAGCATGTCTTTAGGAGGTATTATTGAATTGTGTCCCATAAAGAGATGTTGAGATCCTACCCCCTGGTACCTGTGAACGTGACTTTATTTGGATCTTTGTAGATGTAACAACTTAGGATGGAGTCATTAGGATGGGCTCTAACCCAATAGACCATGTATTCTTATAAGAAGAGGAAAATACCATGTGAGATAAGCACCCACAGAGAGACAGTCATATGACTACAGAGGCAGAGACTGGAGTGATGCAGCCATAAGACAAGGGATAACGAGGAGCAATGGCTACCACCAGAAGCTGGCAAAGACAAGGAAGGGTCTACTCAGCATCTTTCAGGGAACCTGGCTCTGCTGACATCTTGGTTTCTGATCTCTATCTACCAGCACTGTGAGAAAATAAATCTCTCTTGTCTTAAGTCCCCAATTTGTGGAAATTTGCTATAGCACTCACAAGAAACTATTACAGGAAGAAAAGGATTAAATCCCAAAAGATCTTCAAGTCCTAGCCAGCTTGTACCAGAAGGAATAAGGGAGTACACACAGAATTGGAGTTTGAAGGTACTTGATCAAGGGGAACATAAAATTGATGGGGTAGATTATCTTGGCTTGGGAGTGCTTTTCCTATATAGAGAATTTATCATTTTTGCAAAGGTCCCTGAAATGGTGGGTACTTACTACTAGAATTTCTCATAGAAACCTAGACAGAACAATCGTCTGCAAAGAGCTGAGATGCCAGACTTGCTGTGGCAGACCATGGCGGGAAGGACGAAAGGCTAGGAAAGAGGTCAGGCAGGAACGGATATACTATGTGGAGTCAAGAGACCCACCACCTTTTCCAAGAAGGCCCAGGAACTCACCTGTATCCAAAGCTAAAGGGATGCTCTGGCAAGAATGAAAAGTATCACTAAAGTGTTTGGGGCTGTCTCTTATATGCAGGCCTAGGCAGATGACAGGAGAAGGTGACATAAGGCTTTTCTCACTGATAGTTATGGAGATGATGGGACCCTGAAACAATAGAGGCCAGACACTGGTACCAAGGGCTGGCACTTTTTCAAATGGTCAGCAGATGAAGTGGTGTTCTAGAGCTATTTCATAGAACCCAGGATCCGGAGATGGGCTGCTGCAAAGGTGCTAGTTGGGTTACAACAGCAGAAGGTAACCAGGGAGAATGGGAAGAGAGGACAGTCATCTCACAAAAATGTCCCGGTCCCCTGCCAATTTCCAGACATGAGCCGGTTGCAGAGCCAGAACCCACTGACTGAAGAGTTGAGCAGGTCCTGGAAGTGAACACCCTACGACAGCATGACAATTACACATGATAATGCTTCTTTCTATCCTTCTCAAAGGACCAGTGACCATTTACCTGGTCATTGTGTGTGGGGGGGAGGGAACTGTACCTTGGAGGGAGGGAAACACCAGCTATTTTGATAATGACTGGGTGCAGTATCTAAGAGGACATTGATACCTAAAGACATAAACTCTGATTGAGCCTTCCCTACTTTAGAGTAAATGCATGTTGTGTCAACTAATAAGTGGAGTCTTGTCCTAGGTCCAACTTACAGTGAATCTGTTAGATCGATGGACCCACCCGGTGCTCATTTCCCTGGTGACCAAATATATAAGCTGTGAACAAATCTGACAGTAAGTACAACCCTAAAAACAGGCAGTTGGTTTGTGGATTGAAAGTCACACCTTATCAACCCTGATCAAGATAGAAAGTCACAAATAATATTGCATGTCAGAAGCCATGGTGAATATGAGTGCCAACATTAAGGACCAAAAATGTACAGGGGTGGTAGTTCCCTCATATATTCATTTAATTGACCAGTCATGTCCTCTGTAGAAAATGAATGGATCTCAATAATGACATAGACTACGACAAACTCAACCCCTCAATCAAGTTCAGTCACTCTGTCAGTTAACGTGTGTTTGCTGGAGCAGGTACGGAGAACCTCAGGGACATCGTATGTGATCACTGATTTGGCAAACGTGTATTTTTCTATCTCATTCAGTAAACAAGATGAGAGTTTGTTTTCACATGGAATTGACCACAATAGGCATTTATGTTTTTGCCCCACAGCTATATTAAATACATCCTCTGTCAATTATACAGTCCAAAGAATCTTGAGTGCCTCGACATTAACCTCGTACAAGGATGGCATTATGTTGATCAGGCCAGGTGAGAAAGGGGTGGTTAAATGCATAAACCACTGATAAAAGACCCTGCACTCCTGAGGTTGGTAGAACAACTTTCCAAAGATTCAGAGACCTGCTATATCCGTAAACATTTTAGGAGACTTATAATTAGGGTCACGCTAGGATAAGTGATATCACCTTGGACTCCATCCTATGAAGAAACAAGCACAATTCCTGGTTCAGTTTCTGTAAGGAGCATATTCTACACCTCAGGTGGCTCCTTTAGTCACTAAACTGAGTGACTCAAAAGGCTGCTACTTGTGAATGGGGCCCGGAGGAAAAAGAGCTCCGCAGCAGACCCTGATTGTGGTGAAACAAGCCCTCCCACTTACATCACATGATCTGTCAGACTCTATGTTGTTGGAGGTATGTGATGGGAAAATATGTTTTGTGAAGAATGCAGTGCATCTGAGACTAAAAATCGCAATGCAGGGGGACCCTTGGGGTTTGAAGCCAGGCCATGCCATTTGCAGCAGAAAATGATATGCTTTTTTCAACACAATAAAGGTAGACTACTGGACCCTGGAAGAGATGGAACGCCTTGCCTGTGACATCAAGTGGCCATGCATCTAGAACTTTCCAACATGAACTGCCAGACCCATTGAGTGCCCAGGTTAGGTTGACCCAGCAAAATCTATCCAATGATGGAAGTGGGAAATCTGAGATAGAATTGGACCAAAGGGCATAGGCGGGTCCCCCAGACCATGGTGGCACTCAGCACTTTTGTACCAGACCCCTTCCTTAGCTCACATCTGTGGCCCTACAGGAGATCCTATGACCAACTCAAGAAGGAGGGGAAACTCTGCACTTAACTTACAGATGCGTTCATGAGTCCAAGTTACAAATAGACAGCTGTCACACTCCATACTCATTCAGGTGTGGCTTTGAAAAAGAACAGCAAGGAAAATTATCGCAATAGGAAAACCTTCAGCAGTGAACTTTATCAGTTCCTCCCTGTGTAAAGAGAAAGGGCCCAAAAGCATATGTATAAACTCATGGGCAGTGGGAGTGGCCACTGGCCTAGCCAACTTGGTCATCACCTAGAAGAAGCAAAAAGATTGGAAGATCAGGGAAGAAGGTCTGTGGCAGAAGCATGGGGATGAATACATGGAAGTGGCCATAAAGTTTGAAGATCTCTGTGTTACATACCAATTTCCATCAGAAAGCATTCACCAGGGAAGAGATGTTAAAAAGAAAAATAATAGCGGCAGTGTCCTTCTGCCATCACCTCTCCCCATGCTGACACAATGGACATGGACACATGGACAAGTGTCGTGGTGGCACGGATGGAGTTCATGCATGTGCCAACATCATGGACTCTATTGACCACGGCTGACCTGGCTACTGCTGCAGCTGATGTCAACCTGCCAGCCCCAGAGACTAACGCTGAGCCCCTGATAAGGCAACATTCCAGAGACCAAATGGCTACTAGGTGTCTAGATTGGGCCGCCTCCAAGCTGATGGGCCAGCAGTGCATTCCCACCAGAGAAGAGAGTGTTCTGAATGTGAGTTTGCCTTTGCTGCTGTAGGAGCTTGTCCAGCACCACTATTCTGGGCCTATTGACCAGCCTGGATCCCACATGATACCCTACAAATAAGGGTGGTCCTTTCATCACAGGAGTTGCAGGCATGGACCCAAGACTATAGGGTCCACAGTCATGTCATCTAGAGGCCACTGTTCCACAAAGAGTGCTGGAAAGGTCAAGTGTCAGCTTGGTGACCACACACTACAAGGACAGAGTGCCACGCTCCAGAGTACAGTGTGTATTTTTAAACAAAGATCTTTGCACAGCGTTGTGTTACCAACAGGGAGAATCCCTGGGCTTACAGGAATGTAAGCCCTATAACCATCACTCACAGTGACCCATCCCCACAACTCTGTGCTCTACAAAGTGAGAGTTCTGTTCTTCCAGGCAGCCCACTTTTGCCAATGGGCAAAGCAAAAATCCAATGAATTGTAAGCTTCCTGGGCTCCTTGAGCTTCTTGTGTTCAGGGACCAGCAGACATGTCACCATGTTATCAAGGATAATCCACCCTGATTGGCAGAAGGAAGAAGAGTTGCTGTAACACGAGGGGGGCAGGGAGGTAAATGTGTGGAACCCGGGTTCTCTACCTGGGTGCCTTCCTTCTGTGCTTTATTCCTCCAGCCCTCACACACCAAAATCAACCGGAGCTCCTCTATTTCCACACATTCTGTGCCCTTGCTTGAGACAGAGAACAGGTCTTATCACCTAACCCGTGGTACAAAGCCCAAACACCCAGTAAATAGACATAGAAGATTAAATGGATCCTTTATGTAATTTGAATGACAATTTTTCAAACTACAGAGCAGTGTGTCTACTAACACTATTATGTAGAAGGTGTTTTCTATGCACTTGACAAAGCGCCATGCAGCTGGGCCTCTCCCCTGTGTTCTGGGGGTGACACTGATGATTTCTCCAGGCTGCCGACCAGGCCTGGGCAGGAGAACAAAGCTGTGCGGAAGGGATTATGAATGATCCCCATTTTATGGGTGAGGAAGAGAAGTCACATTCCCCAGCAGAGCCAGGATCTGACCCCAGGCTATGGCGGCTGAGTGGCTGCCCTTCCCCACACTGATCCCTGCTTCACCAGAGCTGGTGTTGGAAACGGGCTATGGGGTATGACGTCCTCACACAGAGCAGCTGTCAGGAACCCCTCGTGTTTCTGCTTGGGCTCAGATCTCTAATGCAGGAAGTTCTTTTTAATTTTTTTTTTTAATGGAATATAGTTGATGAACAATGTTGTGTTAGTTTCAGGTGCACAGCAAAGTGGAATCAGTTATCCACATACATATGTCCACTCTTTGTTAGGTGGTTTTCCCATGTAGGCCACCACAGGGTATTGAGTAGAGGATGTTCTGACTGTGCCCACATCAGAGCAGCCCACCTCCCAGCACTTAGTGCAGCATTAGGGAGACTTTGAGCAAATTATTTAAATTTCAGTTTCATCTGGAAACTACTGACAATAATCTCACATGAGTCTTATGAGGTTAAAAGACAAGCCAAGCTCTTGTATATTATGCTTAGGCATGGTCTTTGGTATGTGTCCAGTGACTATAATTTTAACGTATTATAGTATGTTGTCTATATTATGATAAATGCTACACGGGCAACCCTGTCACAGGGCACTTTTGAGTTTTTCTGCAATGCAAGTGGAAATGAAGCCGTCCATCAAACTCATTATCTACTCTAGGATGTTCTTTTTGAATTGAAAAGCTGCATTTAATTACAATCTATTTTCATCTCCCTCTATTTTGGGAAATTTTGGTTTGTGTGAAAACTCCCTTAGCTCTTCTGTCTCACCCCTGGACTCCAGCAGGTGCGGGGATTCCAAAGTGGCTGGGGTGAGCAGGACCCCTGGGCAGAGCCCTTTCCCTCCATCCCATCAGTCAGCCCCGATCCCCTGGCTGGATCCCGCCCTTGCTGAAATCCAGCTGTAAGATGCCACAGTCTTTAGTAGATGTGAGGAGGTCCCAGAAGGAGAAGGCAGGAGAGGAGGCCTGACTTCCTGACTGGGGTGGAGTCTTGCCTGCTCTTTCCTGAGTCCACACGTCACTAAAGCAATAGGGGTGCAGCCCTGAGTACATGCCTCAGAAGTAAAGGCAGACATGTCCCACAGAACCAGGGTGTGGCATTGGCTTCAGAACCTTTTTCTCAGATGCTGGCTTATCTAAAACAGCATAATTGGAAACACATCCAAGGAGAGAGGCCACCCAGCTGTAGGGCTGTAGAATCCCCTTGGTCACTATTTCCTAGCACACACGTTCTTTAGAGAATCCCCGTTTGGTGATGCCGGGTCCAAAGTGCCTGTGAAATGCCACCAGGGTTTCCCCAGTTTGGTGTCCTCCAATGAGAAATTTAGCCCTGATGGGAAAAGGATCCAATGAAAGGACTGTGGCTGCTTTGTTGGAAAACTATTGCCATAACTATGATTTATGAAGGAAACAAACTATCCTCTATCCCCACAAAGCTCATTTACCTTCCGACCTGGGAGCTGGTCCCAGTTAACAGACAGAACAACGTTCTCCCCGTACCTGCCCTCCCTAAAATTAAATCAGAACAAATGTATCTTTACGTGTGTCTGTTCATCCTCCCCCTGCTCTGACGACTAGGTATTAAATGTAAAGTTTAGACAGTGCATTTTCCACAGGAGTCTGATCCCTTCTGATTTTACTGCAAACCAGGGAGCTGGGACCACAAAAGCCTCCTTTCACAGACAGGAAGAGTTTTCACCTGGAAAAATAAACTGACAAAGACAACATTTACATATTGCTGATGATATAGTGCCCTTGGAGGAAACCCTATAGGGCCTTTTATTTAATGGTGCATTTTAAGAGATGGAAATGCCTGGATGTATGGTAATACTTAATTTTCCTGTTTCCTGCCCCAGCTCCTGTGGATTTCCCACAGCGAGGTGCCCATGTGACCACCTGGCTGTCTCCACTGTCCTGAATCAACATTAGAAAATAGGGACCATCTCTCTGGCTGTAGCTCTTTAAACACTCGCCTTGTTTGCTGCTTTATGCTTCCTCAGAACGCCGTGCAATGATTCGTGTTACTGAATAAAACTCTACAAATCTGGTAACTTTCCTTGTCTAATGTGTGAAAAAATAAAGCGAAGAGAAAACAGACACGGTGGAAATTCTCCATTTAAGACAGATCATCCTGAGCTGACATCAGGGAAGGGAAGCACGGGCTTGCTTATTCTACAAGGGATTAGATAACCCTTGATAACCCCTTGATAACCATTCTAGTCTTATTATTTTTTCCAAACCCAGCCAGTTGTATATGAAAGTAACTACTCATGTTCACCAGAATAGGGCGGCTAGAGTCTGGTTTGGCTAGAGTCTGGGATTGGGAATGAAACCAGGGTACCTTAGGAACGGAGGGAGGGACTCATTGTAAATATCCCAGCTAAACGGAAGAAGAGAGCTTTGTCGGCTTCCCCATCCCACCCCTAAATTCTGACTCCTTCGGTGGTCCCAGATAAGAAAGACCACTCCTGTGGCAATGCCATGATCCCTTCTGAGCCAACCTGATCTTTCTAAAACGGTTCTGTAAGATTTCACCCTATAGGATGGGGTACATTGAGCTGGCCCATGAGGCAGACACCAATTCCTGGGACTCTGCAGAGCTTCTGCCAGCCAGAACCCCCTCAGGAGGGCAGAACGGGGCTTTCTGCACTAAGGCCATCAAAACTATCCACATTCTTTGATTAGTGCTTGAATAATAGTAACTGCAGGCCCTCCTTCAGAAAGTGCCCCTAGATTGAGTGAATTTCTGGTGTATCAATAAGAAGCCTTGATTCATTGTTGGAGTGATTCAGAGGTTCGGAGGGGAAAGGATACTCCGAGGGCCCCACTGTTGACCCTACAAAGCCCTGCACTGTTCTTCTCTCTGGCATTCAGGTCAACGTGTTATGTCACTCTGGGAGCTCTCATCTCCACAGTAAGGACCAGCCCAGTCTCCAACACCGCACGCCCCTCCCCCAAGCCTCTGGACACCTTCAGAGCTCACATCAAAAGCGCAGTTTAAACCTACGATACATCTTTCCAAAGGGGCAACAAAAGTTCTCTTTATCCCTTGATCAGCTAAGCTCACCCGTAGGAAATGTTACACCTTTTTACTAACCTGACACATTGTCTTTTTCTGTATAAACTACAGACATCTTGACAGGCTCGCAGCCGTTGACACCTGCCGGGAGTGCTGGGTAGGTCCCTGAGCACTCTCTGTCTCTGCAGGCTAAGGAGCCCACCACCCTCCAAACCCTCAAGCATCCTTTCCTCTTGACACTCACATGGCTGATTTATTGAAAGGAGCAGAAACTTCTACATTGGCAGGGGAGTCCCTGACACACATGTGTATAGTAAAACACACTTGATGTTTTCAAATAAAGACCTTGCCTTAAATTAGCAAGCGATTGGATTACTCTGACAGGTTGGCCAAATAAATCATCGGCCAATGGTTGTGACAACCCCTCTGGAAGCATCTTACTGGGGTTGGTCCAAGACTCTCACTGGAAAGTGCGAGGGAGGGGTGGCAGTGACTAGGAAATGTGAACAGCAAGGCTGTGTCTCTGGTGCTCTCTTTCAAAGATATTGTTGAAATCAGAACACTGTATTTTAAAGAACCTGTTGAAAACAGACATTTTCTTTTTAATCAGCTGTCAGCCAGTACAAAGTACTTTGCTTTCCTGTGTTCCTTCTTCCCTTCTTCCTTTCTGAAAAACCTAACCTTGAATACTTTCCAAACAACAAGTATCTACCCTTGAGGATGATCATTGTTGCCCTTTCTTGTCTAAAAGAAAATTCATTTTATTAACATATACAGTTGTGTATTTTATCGTCAGGTATTCAGTTCAACAGGAGGGTCTTATGAGTTTCAACCAGGCTGAGCATATGAAATTGATTTGGATTCTCCCTTTTCATTGGAAAGCCATTGGAGCAAAAATTAATATATTTGAAGGATTTAAATATTTATTAATAGCATAAAACTGTGTTTGTTGTATACTCTCTTTCCTCACCACTGTTTCATTTTCAGTGTGTCCGACTACATCATTTTTTTGAGCTTAAGTGGTAGGTAAAGTTATTTGTCGATGGCAACAGAAAAGAAAAATGGTGTCCTTTACAGGTACCTGGGGGACATTACCTTGTCATCTCTTTAGGTGTCTGTAGTTTCCTCTCTCTGCACTGGTACAGCTTCAAGGTTTACTGTCTTGTCACAACAGGGTGCAGAAGGGTACACAGTACATATTTATTGCAGGGATGAACACATACAACCAAAGTGGGCCAGTAGGCGGCCAACCACAATGACACACGGGTGTATGTGCACACAACCCAAGCGCAGTGTAAGGAGGTCAAAATCCAGAGGCTGCTTCCGGCCGAGTGTTGGGGGAATGTCACCCAACCCAAAAAGGAGATGGCTCACTAAACACCAGCTGTTGCAAATCTCAGCGTCTCTGGAGACTAGAACATCCGGGAAAGAGAGAGGACATTAGGGGAAGGCGCAGCCCCCGTTCAGGAGCCGTGATGAGCTTGGTGGATTTCACAGAGAGGAAGAAATGCCCCCACCAGCCCCAGAGATTAGCAGGGTCTATGCGACCCGTGTTTCCAGGCATAAGACACGCTCAAGGGGTTCTGAACATCACGTGGGGTGGCTCTTACTTTGGAGGGCAGAGCACAAGCCCAGTGACACCCAGATGGAGCTGTGCCCAGCAGAAATCAGAAAGGTAGAGAAGCTGTGTTTATACATTCTGTATGTGAGCTATTTGTAATATCTTAAAATAAATAACTTTTGGTAGTTTTTAAATCCAGGCATTTAAATTACTGCAATAAATCCATTTGATGATCAAATCAGGGCCCTTTTTCTGGAAAAAACTGATTATTTCAGGAAGTTGTCAGCACACAGAAGCTCCTTAAAAACTTCATCCTCCACCACCCCCCGGAACCACACACCCACACAGTTAATCACAAAATAGATGACTAAGTTATAATAACAACTTAAAACACTGTAGCAACGCAAGAGGTTTACCAGCATCCACAAGGCGCTTTGTACTTCAGTTGCAGCTGAGTGCCTCTGGGTTCTGTCCCAACACAGCTCAGGGCCTCTGATGGCAGCTCAGGTGCCCCAGACCAGAATTACCCTCTAGAACCATCACCCAGGTTAATTACCAGCAAGTTAGTAATGAAGAGACTCAGGACCGAGTTTAGGTCCTCTGTGCACTGAGTGTAAAGTGCAGGGGTTAATTTGTAATTGTCTTTGGCTGTCATGGTCTGTTCCTCAAATTCAACTTTCATCCTCAGCTGGACTTCACGCCTCCCTGAGTCACAGGGGCTGCAAAGGGTGCTCTTTCTGTAAAGCACCTGCTTCTGAAATGTCCTTCCTCCACTCACCTTCAGTTCCTGAAAATTAATGAGTTAATCATTTACTTTTAATTCATGAATAATTAATGGTAATTATTTAACTATAACGCATTGATGCTTAACTTTGAACACCAAAAACATCAATTGCTTGTAGGTAAGAATAAAATTTAACAATGATTATGAATATGCAAAATGCACAGGTTACTTTCTTAACACATACTCTATGGCCTCCAGAAAGTACCTTCTCTTCTTTCTGGGTTTTCTCATCTGTGTCCCTGTTAACAAGGAAGAGATGTCTTTGCTGAATAATTTGTGGGCAAGACAGGAGAGTATAGCATGACCCATCCACACCCTGAAGTACAGGTGCTCACACAGGTTTCTGAGTCATCTCTGTCGTATGTTTGTACCTGCGACTCAGAACATCCACTCTGACCCCTCACCATCCCCCAGGAACATAAGCTGAGGGCTGCCTGGAAGCACGCCCTTGGATCATATATGTAAAAAAGACAAAGATCCTATAACACCACTTATATGTGGAATCAAAAAAAACAAAAAAAGATACAAGTGAACTTATTTACAAAACAGAGATAGACCCACAGACATAGAAAACAAAGTCATGGTTACCAAAGGGGTAAGTGGAGGACAGTGAGGGATAAATCAGGAGTTTGGGATTAACATATACACACTACTGTGTATAAAATAGGTAAACAACAAGGTATAGCACAGGGAATTATGCTCAATATTTTGTAATAGCTTATAAGGGAAAAGAATCTGAAAAATAACTGAATCACTGTGCTGAACACCTGAAACTAATAGGACATTGTAAATCAACTATACTTCAATAAATTTTTATTTCCTTATGATGAGAACACAGGATTTACGCTCTGAACAGCTACCAACGTGTTTTTAAGAGCTTGGCCTATGCATATATATTAAAGCAAAGCTCTTCTTTCCAGTGTCATCCATGCTTTGCATGCAACAAAGACTCAAAAACCAGGCTCTTGGTACCTGGTGAAAGACATGGTTGGGAAGTGCTATAGCCCCCAGGACTAAACAGCTGGGAGCATGAAGAACTCTACCCATGTGTCACTTTTCAGAGAGGAAGCCAGTGGGCATAGCTCCTAGAGGACTTTCTCATTTTAATATATTTCCATTCATAAGATTTCTTCAGAGACTAATATTTTTATGGATCAACTTCCACGCCAAATTTTTACTCAGGAATATAGTTTGCATCAAATAGACTGCAAGAAAAAGAGCAGGCTTCTTAAAATCCTTTCTTCCTGCAGGGGCCAGGGGGCAGAGCTGCCCTCCTACTGGGGTCAAGCATTTAAGCTCAGGCCAATCCTCCTCTCGCTCAGCTCAGCAGTAGGCAATGTAGTCGCCATCTCCTCCAGGCAGCAGGAAGCCTGTGGGAGCTGCAGGCTGTGGGGACCTCGCGCTCAGAGCAGCAGGTCAAAGATGGATGGATCCTCCAACCCACCTCCGCCACCCTTCCAAACAGAGCGTGTGAGGCCTATGAAGGCCACGGAGCCTATGTGCCATAAGAATGTGTCCACACAGCCTGGAGGAGGGGATGCCATCAGTCAAAGTGCTTATTCATGAGGCACCTTGAGAAAGGAGGTGAGTTACTTCTAACAATAGGCAAAAGAAACTGACGGGAGAAAGTAGAAGAGAGGAAAGAGGGGAAGAAACGGTTTGGCTTCACAAACCTCTGCACAACTCAGAAGCCTGGTTCTGGCCCATCCCTCTAGACCCACCACTAGCAGCAGGTTTTGTTTCATAACTTGCTTTTTATCCCCTTTGTGAAACAGGATTCAGAAGCAGGGCGGACCAGCCTGGCCTCAGCGACAGGAGACTTTGGATGCATCTGTAAATCCTGGAGGCCACCAGACATCAATTACAGGGCTTGTGGCTCTGCAGGGAGACATAGGGTGTAGCTGAGGACAGGGTCTCCCAGCTGAGATGACCTGCAGCCACTCTGGGACCTCCAGGTCTGCGCAGGCACCACAAAGCCCATGGGTGAGTGAGGTACATTTCAACAGATTTGCAGGTGGTGAGAACTTGCCTTCTCATGGGAACTCAAAGGTCACACCTCCCCTTTCTGACCTCTTGTGGGGTACTTCAGGGCCTGAACCATCCGTCCTGCAGGCCAACATCCCTGTGACCCTCCTACAATCCCCCTAGGGATCTGACTGTGTCCCTTTCCCCCAAATTCACGTGTTGAAGCCCTAATACCCAGTGTGACAGTATCAGGAAGTGGGGACTTTGGGAAGTGATTATGTTTAGATGAGGTCATGAGGGTGGGGCCCCATGATGGCATTAGTGCCCTTATAAGAAGAGGAAGAGAGACCAGGGCCTCTCCTTCCCTCAGCTGTGTGAGAACACAGCCAGAGGTGACTGTCTATAAGCCCGGAGTAAGGTTTTCCCCAGACACCAGAATCAGCTGGCACCTTTACCTTGGACTCCTCAGCTTTCAGAACTGTGTGAAATTAATGTCTCTTCTGTGGCATTTTGCAGTAGTATCTTAAGCTTTTACAATTTCTGGTGATTTAGCATGCTAATGTAGCACTAAAAGCAAGTGGATAAAGGTTTTTCACTTTGTAACTTGAAGACAAACTGCCCAGCCTTGGGGTTTGGGAGGCCTTGATGAGCTGTGCAAACCTGATTCCCTCCCTAGGAGAGGCCTTCTTTCCTGGGCACGAAGAACCTCAGCAGATCCTGAATTGTTCTGATAAAGCCCAGAGGGTTTAATTTCATCTTTAATCCCTGCCAGAAGTATTTTGTTTCATTTTGATTTAAGGGATAAAAATGGTTTAAAAACTCATTTTAATCTCACAATTTAGCTGGGATAAGAATGTACTTGGAAACACAAAGGGCAATTTCACTTCAAATAAACCACAGTACCTGGCTCACCAGATCCTGCTAGAGCTCTAGTGGGTAAATGGGGCCACCTTTTCCTCCAGGGAGTCCATCCATCCCCAGTATCAACACGGAGGAGATGTCCAACCTCCAACCACGTCCAGAGACATCAAGTTCAGGTGGAGATGCACACACATGGTATAGATTCTGCTGGGAAACCTTCTGCTCCTGCAAAGCTCACTGAAGTCACAGCCCCAGGAGAGCAGACCTCACAGGCCAGTTCTGCATGGGGAGTGATGGGTTAAAAGTTGGATTGGAGATAGTTCTACGTGCTCTCTGGAGAGATGTTTCTCAAAGTGAGGTCACTTAGAGCACTGCTCCCTTCCCAACCGTAGCCCAGAGCTCAGGTGCCCAAATCAGATACTGAAGCCCTGTATGCAATGCACAGAAACAGATGAGAAAGCAAAACAAGAAACGTGCCCCCCAGAACTTCCCTGGTGGTGCAGTCATTAGGAATCCACCTGCCAAGGCAGGGGACACAAGTTTGAGCCCAGGTCTGGGAAGATCCCACATGCCATGGAGCAACTAAGCCCATGCACCACAACTACTGAGCCTGTGATCTAGAGCCCATGCTCCATGACAAGAGAAGCCACCACAATAAGTCTGTGCACTGCAGTGAAGTGTAGCCCCCACTCACCATAACTAGAGAAAGCCTGCACGCAGCAATGAAGACCCAACACAGCCAAAACTAAATAAATACATTTATTTATTTATTTATTTTTTTTAAAGTGTGCCTCCATTCTGAAACTGCTCAGAACTAAAAAAATAATTTTTGTTTCAAGCGTATGTTGTCTGTGTTGGAATTAAATACAAGTTCATATTTAGCACTATATTATAGAACTAATTATTTCAAGTTTAGTATAGAGATTATGTAGAATTTTGTCACTAAACTAGTTGGAAAACCACTTGAAAGGGTGCAGTGACAACAGGCCCATTAAACAGGAAATTCTTGGAGCCTTCAAAGTGGAGGAGATAAGAACAGAGACCAAGGAGGACTGATGAAGTTAGTGCAGGAAATACTGCCCAGAAAGAGTGGGCAGGGTCTATCAATCCAGAGGATGTGGAGGATGAAGGACAGAGCAGGAAATTATTAACAGGTGGGCAGCTGTTTTTTGGGGGCTAGATGATGTTAAAAATTAGAAAAGTTGTCCTTTTCTAACTGACAGTGCATTTCACAGTACTTTAAGCTTTTATTTTAATTTCTTCTGATGAGACAGATTCCTATCCTGTGCTTTTATCGCATGGTTTCCTTAAACCATCATGGTCATGAAACTAACATCAACCTTTATATAATAACATTCTGGAATTTTAACTTTGAACACGTTTTCTTTTTTGAGGCTTCAAATAATGACTTGTGTGTACATGGATCTTATTCCACTTTTATGCATGCGAAACTGAGGAGTAAGGAAAGAAAATTATATACCCTGATTCATGCAAAGAATATGTGCTAAAATTTGTCTGGGAGCCACAGTTCCTAGCTCCCAATGAAATAAATGCACTTTTCACAACATATTCATGAGTGTGGGTGTGGGGTCTCAAATCCAGAGAGCCTGGCCAGGGAATTCTACCCTTAGCAGTATATTGCTAATGAAATGGATACAGCTCTTCTAAAGAAGTGTTCAGTAACAGAAAATCTTGAGCTACTTCCCCCTGATTTTCTCTCAGGGGTTTTTTGTTGTTGTTTTTTTGTTTGTTTTTTACTTTTCCTACATTTGATTAACTTCTGTCTTAACACATTTTTCTAAAAATTACAGAGTTGTAATTAAGTGGTCTCATTCTTGACATTTTTGGGGAAATCTTGAAGTAGCATATTAATTCCTAAAAAGAGGCATGCAAGAAACTCTCCAAACCCTCCGTATTTGGGTATGGCCCCAATCAACTTGGTTCTTGGAACATGTACGTAAATATACCGATTAGCAGTTTACTAAATATGTGTGCTATTGGAAAATCAAAACACACACCTGATTGTTAAAAATCTTCCTAAACACCTTCCTGCCCACAATTCAAATATTATGCAAACCAGTGATTAAAGCTAAAGACAGTTTCCAGTAAATAACTCCCATCAAAAACCGCCTTCCAACCGCCAAATTATTAGTGCTCTCGGCCTCTGTCAGACCCGGCGATTCACTGGACAATGAGAAAAATTCTCTCAGATTCCAGCACCAAGATCTCCCCCCTCGCTCTTCCCAATTAACACTAACAGCTCGCTGGCCACAGGCAATTCTCAGAGTGCTTGGCCTGACTTAATTTTGCTTTTAGCTCTCAGTGCCAGGAATACCTAGAAAATTATCTACTAATTATCTAGCATTATCTATGTCGGTTCATGTTTAAAAGTAGCTCGTCTAATTACAAGCCCCTTTGCTATTTGCCTCTAAAGAGTGGGTTTAACTGAGAATTTCTCCAAAAGGGTTTGCACTAAATGCTGGTAATTATGTGCTTCCATTCTTTGGAGGGTGTTCTCTCAGGAATCAACAACAAACAGAGTGACTCAAATGATGCTGTCATGGAGGCGAAGCTGTAAGCAGTAATTACAACTTGGCATTTCCAGTGATTCCTTCTCCTGGACAGTTAGTAAACTATGTGCTCACCCAGCCCTAGCATTCTCCAGAGAACTGTGAACTCTCTCACTGCTTCCAGAAAGTCATGGAATCTTCTACTTTGCTGTCATAGTAAAAACCAGTTCTCTCCCAGCAGGGGTTTCTTGAACATATTTACAGTCAAAGAAATAAAATTTGATTTTATGGCAGGTTGGCATCTAATCCTACTCAGTGTCTTATTGAGAACATGGAGAATGGTTCAAATGTCAGTGATGTGGTTAGATTATGACTGAATGGATGCACCATGTTATCCATTTAATACGAACAAGTAAAAAGAGTTCCTCATCACCCCTGACATGCTAGAAAATTCTGACAGGGCAGCTAATCTAAGAAAGTATTTTAAATTACTAGGAAACTGATATTATGATTATTATTTTTTTTAATTAAAATGATTTAAAACCCAGAGAAAAGTTAGAAGTGTGCTTCAAATACCTTTTTTTTTCCTTGAAACATTTGAAAGTAACTTACTAACCCCATGTTCCATCACATGTGACTACTTACTTATATATTTTCTATCAAGAAGGGACCCTTTCCTACGCAAAGGAAATGCAGCCATCAAAATCAGGAGAGCAACCCTGACATGCCACTACCTTCTGACCCTCAGATCTTAATTTAAATTTCACCAATTGTCCCGATGTCTTTTTTAACATAAGGATGAGTGCATTTCAGAAAGCCGTGCTGCATTTGGCTGGCATGTGTCAGTCTTTCCACGACTTTAATGAGCTCAACACTTGTTAGGATTTTAGGCCATTTGTTTTGTAGAATGTTTCCCAGCTTGGGTTTGTTCAAAGTATTTGAAATGATATAAATATCCCCTTCTTCATTAAATACTCTAAGTATTTATTAACACCACTATGCACTCATGGTTTCCTTTGTTGTACGATGTTTTAATATCCTATAGCCATTAATTATTTTGATGCTAAAATTAGGCTGGTGACCCCTGTGGCCTTTGGCCCATCTGCTCTTCTTTCTTTGAACACTTCCCTGCTTTTTCCTACAGATGTTCTAGGCTCATCTTATCTATTCCCTGTTCCAACCTCAGAACCAGCCATTTCTCCAAGTCTCCTCTTAGTGGAAAATGACATTTAGAAGGTGAGGTCTAGACTTTCAGTCTGTTCCACTGCTGTTTGGGTATTGCTACTCCCAGCTTATCTCAGTGCACAAAACCAGAAGTGTATATGGAACATGCACATCTGTGCACACACACAAATACATTCACACCTCTATCTGTGTCTACATCTGTATTTCTTGGAATCCATGGCATCACCAATTCCAGTAGAAGGTAAAGGCACATCCTGGTTCTCTCCCTCCCCCTATTTTAACTCCCTCATCCGAGAGTGAGAAGACCGGCTGCCATGTTCCTTAGTGCATCTATGTATATGAAAACAAGCTCCGAACTCTGTCAACCCCATCACTCTCCCATGAAGATGCTCTTTTCTCCTGCTTGGTTTCTGACACTCCATACAGGGCTACATCTTGGTATCGACACCTTCCACACCTCTCTTAGGAGGAGACAAGCTGGGTCAGCTGCACCTTGCAGGGACATGCACAGTCTTCCACCTGCTCTGCCCACATCATGATGGCTCTGAGCAGAACTGCTGGGAAGGGCAGAAAAGGGCAGAGAGAGGTAGGAAGAGAAATAAGAAGAGGAAGCACACCCACCATCAGGTTTAAAGTTGGATTTCTGGGTGATGGGGTAGGGGCCCTGTTCAGGTGTAAATAATGCTATTGAGTATGGCTAGTCCACGGGATGGCCCTTCTGCATCATTACCTCACCTGAAAGCTATGATATTTTGTTTATTTTAAGACTTTATGTATTAGAGCAGTTTTAGGTTCACAGAAAAAACAAGAGGAGGATACAGAGGTTTCCTGTATATCCCACACATGCCTCCCCCATTTTCAAATCCCCCGCCAGATGGTGCATTTGTTACAACTGATGAAACCCCAGTGACACATAATTACCCAGAGTCCAGAGTTTACATTAAGGTTCACTTCTGAAGACTTCAAGAGTGAATGTTCTCTATTCTGAGTTTGGACAATGCATAATGACATGTATCCATCAAGAGATTATCACACAGAGTATTGTCACTGCCTAAAAATCCTTCATACTCTGCCTATTCATCTTTCTTCCCCAACTCTGATTATTAATTTTTAATTGATGGCACTTAGGTGTACAAGAAATTATTACCATGAATAGTCATTGTAGTAGAGCTGGTGGTGGTGAAGTAGGTCCTAGGACTTTAGAAGACCTCCCTTCCCCCAGGACGGGAAAAGGGTTGCAGTCCCTCAGTACAGGAGATGTTGCTGCCCAAGTCAGAGTTTCACAGCACTTACAGTGAGAGCCTTTTCATGGAACTGGACATGTAGAATTGGACTTTCTGGTTCCACCTGTATCAACAGGTGACCCTTGTGGCTACAATTCCTAGCACAGCTGCTGCTGTATTTGCCCACCTGTCCTGTCCTCAAACCTCAGGACTCAGAGGCATGGGCATCTGGACCTCTAGGAGCATCTCCAATATAGCACATTTTCACAGCACTCTTGACGTCCACATCCTGCTCCCCTACCCGGTACCTGAATCTCAGGTGCCATGGACCATAAACTGTTCAAATCAAAATCCTGGGGTTCATCCATCCTTGGGGCTTTCTCTTGCTCACTCCTCAGTTTAATTCCATCAGCAAGTCCTTTTTTTTTTTTTTTCCATAATATTTTCTTATTCTTTCTCCTTCTCTCCATCTCCACTAATTCCACTATGTGCAAGGCCACCATATTCTCGCCCAGCAGTCTGCAGTAACTTCCCCAGCCGTGTTCTAGCTTCCACTCCCACCTGCCTACAACTTATGCTACCTGCAGCAGTCAAAGTGCCTGTGGACAATTTAAATCTAGTCATTCAGCTCACCTCATAAAATACCCCAGGGCTTCCTAACACACATATAACAAAATAAAAACTTCAGAGGCTAGAGTGTTGATTATCCAGTATACCTTCTTATCAAGACTTTTTTTGACAGGAATCAGAAATATGTACAACTTAGTAAAAAAAAAAAAAAATATATATATATATATATATATATATATATATATCAAAACCAACAAAAAACCCTAATTCCCAACTTCTCTTGCAAATAGGAGTAGCCAGCTTCATGAAAGAGTGCTAGCTAATAATATGGAATTCTGCTAGAGAGTTTTGGAATAATTTTTACTTTCCTGATATAGGTTTCACCCCATTTTGGTTTCCCTCTTTTTTCTTTTTTTTTTTTCCTGTCCAGAATATAATGGTGTTGGTTGGAGCTATAGTAACCCTATTGGAACCATGAAGTAAAGACTATGAGAATCCCAGAGACCACATCCCAGAAACTTTGGATCATTAAAGTAACACCAAGAACTACCTACCTCCACCTCCAGACTTCCTATTACCTGAGAAAAGTAACCTGCATATATTCAAATCACTGCAGTCAAGTCTCTGAGTGCAATCACAATTCTGCCCTATGAGGACCTCTATCTTCTGGTCCCCACCAAACTCTCCAGCCTGACTTCCTACACTCTCTGGTTGCTCACTTCATTCTTTCTCATTTTTGTGTCAGGACCTCCCCTAAGTCAACACCCTCAACTCATAAACACACACTCATCCTCATTACATTATCCACTTGTATTTTCTCTATGGCACTGCTCACTTAAATTTTTAATGTTTGTCATTTTATTACCTGACGTCTAATGCTGAAATGTAAACTGTATGGGGAAAGGAAGCTTGGGTGAGTTGCTCTCACTGAACACCTGGTGCCCAGAACAATATGGGGAGGTAGAAAACACTACCAGAATCAATTGGATGAATGGGTCTAACTCTCAGGTGCAGTTTATTTAGCAATCACATTCATGAACATGGCATACAATACAAGTATATTGAAGAGTTCTTTTGGAATTTTACAAAAAGATAGTGCTTATGTGGCTATTCAGTACTTGGGTTCTCATGGCTGGTATCTTCTCTTCCTGCAGTCACATCTACAGGGGAAGGAAAATCATAAACCCAAGATTGCTTGAGAGGATGAAATGAACAAGCTCAGTTTGTTTTGTTTCTTTGTTTGTTTGCTATTGTTTTTTTTCCTTATTTGCTGTTTGTTTTTTGTTTATCACTGATACTTTTGGGGGGAATTTCTGAAAGGGGAAGGAGTAAGCCATTAAATTTTCTGCTATATTTGAAAAAAACTATTTCATCTATATTATATCTCTAGTCACATATTTTCTAAATTCAATATTTAGCTTACTTTTATGATTTTTTTATTAGTACTATTATTATATAAATATTTAAAATAATTGTTTACATTTTAATAATTTATGTTCCCTTCTCTCAAAGTTGTTTATGGTCTTTAAATTTATTATGCATTTTTGTTTACTTTTACCATTTCCTTTTGTTTTTTTCCTCTGGGTTTTCAAGTGGATGCTTAGATTTTTATTATATTTTTTTCTCAAAAATTTATTTAAAGTTTAAAATGTATCTCCAATTTGCATCTTAAATGTATTCTTAGAACCTTACATGTCCAAAATTAATTGCCATTTTGCTACAAAGTTTTCATAATTTTAATTCCAACGTTACTTAATAATGGTTTAGTGACTTACAAATATATGCAAACATTTTTTTTTCTGGCTTTGAGATGAGGGGACAAGTATGAGTTTTATTATTTAGAATGCATTGTTTATTTTTTTGTCTAATTTATGGTTTACTTTAAAAATATACCAAGGTGGGCTTCCCTGGTGGCGCAGTGGTTGACAGTCCACCTGCCGATGCAGGGGACACGGGTTTGTGCCCCAGTCCGGGAAGATCCCACATGCCATGGAGCGCCTAGGCCCGTGAACCATGGCCGCTGAGCCTGCACATCCAGAGCCTGTGCTCTGCAACAGGAGAGGCCACAACAGTGAGAGGCCTGTGTACTGCAAAAAAAATATATATATATAAATATAAATATAAATATATATATATATATATACACCAAGGTGGATGTTCTTTATTTATTGAATATAAATTTCTATGTACTTTTAGATAGAGCTTATTGACCTTGTTGTTAATATCTTCTATATGTTTCTTATTTTTATCCTCTTGATAATATTAGTTAATAAAAGTTAACAAAAAAGTTAATTAAAATATTAGTTAAAATCTATTTTTTAGCCATCTCTATCAGCCTGTCTGTTCAATTTTAACTTTCAAAGTTATACTTTTGTTTAAGTATATGTTGAAGGCTTTTATATCTTCTGATCAATTGTTCTTTAACAGTATACAAAATCAGTTTTGGTACCCTGTGATTTATTTCTTTAAGCTGAGTGATGAAGAGAAATAATAAAGCAGCTGAACTACATAATAACAAAGATCAGAAGAAGACACAAATCAATGTGTCTACTCATTTTTAAATTGCTTTCTATCACAGTGAGGAAAGGTTATTCCAGAACTAAAAGAAACAAATATAAAAAATAAAAAAAAAGTAGGACTTGAGACTCAATACTTTTCAGAATGTGAGACTTTGCACACACATACATACATACACACAATCAAAACAGCCATGGAGAAGAAGAAAATTCAGCAATCATCTAAAATTTAAATATATGATTATTCATACAAAAGCAGATATAAGAAATATCATGAAGCAGAAATTCAAAATTTCATAATAATATTGAACAAAAGAAAGGGAAAATGCAAAGTTGAAACTTATTTGTCTTAGAAAGAAGTTAGAGGAAAAGAGAAATGTGTATTGTAAATTAAGACTAAATTACAAAGTGCTTGTGATAGTACATGTATAACTAGAAATGCTGTATTAGAAATAGAATATAAATAAAAGAGCTAAAGAAAATTAAACAGAATTTAAAATGTTACCTAAAGAATCAGAAATATGTGTGGAACATATGCAAAGAAGATCCAACAGAGGTATAGTTGGAGTAATTGCTGCCATCCTCCAAGAGGGAAAGCAAATCATTGGAATGCAATTAATATTTAAAACAGTAACACACAAACTTTCTTAGAATCAAAGAAAACTTGAATGCACATATTAAGGCACCCATCATAGACCTCAAAAATTTTACCCAGAAAGATTAATTATAAAACATACTCTAATAAGACTGGTAAACTTTAAAAGGTATGCAGAAAAATATGTGAACTTCTAAATATAAAATCTAAGTTACTTGTGAGGAAAGAAAATTAAGCTGTTCTCAGACTCTTGACAGAAAATATGAAAACAAGAGAAGAAAAGGAAAAATTATTTCAAGGAAAAAAAAAAAAATCCACCCAGAAGAATATCGTGCTGGTGTAGAAAAGAATAAGAAAGTCCCTATGATTGGGTAATGTTCAGAATATAGTTTTAGGTCACAATAGCAAATCACAGAATGGCATATTTATTATGCTATATTTTGCATAAGAAAGAAGGTAAAAAAAAAGTGAACACATTTGCTTATTTTTGCAGAAGAAATCAGTGGAAAGAGCAACAAAAAATAAATAGAAATAATTATAGAGATACAAATGTAACCTCTGTAAGTGTAACTTTTAATATAGTTTTGGCATTTGACTCATGTCAATGTTTCACATGTTAACAGATGAAGTTAAATTAAAAAAAAGATGTTAGTCTGTAAATTTCACAAAAAAAATAAATGAACTTAATTGTATAGTAGATGAGTAATGTAACCATAAAAATAAGAAATAATTCAAGTTATATCTAACATAGCTCTCATATCCTAACATATATCTACAATAGGATATACTTTAAGAAACAAAGAGATTGCAAATTAATATTAAACTTCGCTCAGTAAGTAGTTTCTATTTTTAATGATGATAATGATATTGTAATTTTGACACTATTCTCTACAGATTGTAATCCATTCAGGTGAGTAAATATGTTAAAGACATTATGTACCAAGTCTTTCATTGTAAAAGAAAATAGATTAAAATGGGAAATCAGAAAAGTTAGCAAAAATACCCTCTAATGTTAAAATTTTTGGAAATATGATTCATGATTTACTCTAAAAGCCTGTATTTTGCCTAGTTGTGTCTGCTGAAGCAGCCTAGAAGTAATGACACCTGTAGCAGTAAGCACCTCTGGTGCCCAGAAGCTGAGTTTAAATACCATTCACCACTAAGAAGAACCAGTGTTCCTTAGACAAGGGCTACTTTTGAATGTGTAGCAGGGTAAGTTCAATGTACTCAAAGATAAATGGGGTCATGTCAAAAGGATACAAGGGCTTGATTGAGGGGCTCACAGTGGGAAACTTTGGGTGTCAACAAAAATGATAACTGTAATTCAGTATAACATGTTGAACAAATAAAAATCTATTAATCTCAAAAATATAAAAAGGGGGCAAAACTCATTACCCACCATTTCAGGTGACTATTACATCAACTCTACACTCTGAAGAATAAAAATTAAATGGAAGGAGTTAATTCCTTCCTAAAAAATTCTTTCCTCAAAGATTGGAAATGTAGATGAGGTAAAGCTGTTCTTTACATAGTAATCTCAACTAATACATATAGAAGTAATAAAGCATTTTGCAAGCCCCAGTAAAATTGTTGATTCAGGCAGCCATCAACAATGGATGCTAAATACCCCAGATGAATGGTTGTCACCACCTTAACCAAGTGATTAAATTTAGCATCACTAATAACACAGCTACCTGACAGGAGGCACCTCCTGATGTGCTGAAATGTCAAGAGTGTAATATGACACACGAGGTGTTCTTGCTAAAAATAATGGCTGTGAATGTAGACCCAACCTTCAGCTTACAGGGACTTGGAGAGCCAGAGAAACAAGTATCATTTAAGTAAGTGATACCAGCAGAAAACATCAGACAAATTCAGAATGTGAGACATGAAAACATCACCGCCTTTTCTTTTTAAAAAGGCAAGAAAGGCTTTCAGAAGGAAGGAGTTATTTTGAGTTTAAAAGACAAAAGAGGCACACCGATGTAATCAATGCACAGATTTTGAATCTGAGTTTGACAAAACCGTTTCTAAAATATTTTGAAAAAAATAGAGAAGATGTTCACATGATCTGGGATAAACTGATATTAGAGATTCATTTTTAATTTTATCTGATACAATAGCGGGATTTTTGCTATGTTAACGGGTGTGTGTGGTTTAGCAAAATATTATCTGTCATCTACCATTCTACTTATCTTTCTAGATAAAGACATAAACTAAGAGATAGAGACAGAGACAGAAAAATAAAAAGGTAAATATTAAAAATGTGACAAAAAGTTAATTGTTGAATCTAGGTGATTATTTCATTAGTTTTCTGCTTTTTCTGTAATTTTTAAAGTTTTTTTAATAAAAAGAAAAATTACATATAAAGACTATTTTCAGTTAAGAATTGAATTTGAGGTCTAATTAAATACAGTTTTAAAAGATTCAGTATTACTTGAATCTTCTTTCTGGGCTTATCTAAAAAGTAAGATTATTCAAATATGAAATGTAATTATATTAAAAGTTATCACTTCTATTTCCTGAGTTAAAGGAAACTATCCTTTGTTAAAAATTTGATTATATCACAAAATTATTTCATGTCAATAAATAAATTTCTGTGAGTACATCATAAAAATGTCATCACAACAAGCAATAATTTAATAGTTCCCACTGCACTAAAGCACCTGGTCCTCTTTGGCCCAGCTATTTATTCATCAAAATACTTTCTACCTTTTTACAATCCTGATACGGTTCCTTCTAAAAGAGTCAGCTCCAAGTGTTTGCTGAATTGCACTAGATTTCTAGAATAAAAACAATTCTTTCTGTGTGTGTGTGTGTGTGTGTTGTTGTGCAGGCATGTATGTTTGTGTCATACTTCTGACACTGAGTGAATATATTTTCAGCTCCATGGCAATGAATGCCACAGTTGCTAGCAAGTTGGCCTCCCCACAGTATGGAGGCCTGTGTCTCCTTTTCCCATTCCTTGAGGTCTCTAGTTATGGCCATGTAGTCAGAAACATTTACATTTTGTAGGTGAAGGCAGCTGAGGTTCAGTGGCATAATGGAAGTGACATTGATATCATTAAATGTCATAACTCTTGACAACCGGATGCAAATGAGCACCTTAGTCTTTTCTTTAAAGTAAAGTTCGTTGTTCAGTATTTGAAAAACTCTCCAGCCAAGATGGAAGCTGGGAATCTAATTTTGGTGACCTCAGACTGGTCCTCCAGGCACAAATTAGTCCTCTACTCCAGCTGTAATCATTTCAGTGTATGATGGAGAGCAGTTGTGATATTTAAAACTATGCAAATGCTCCTCTTCTTCATTCCTTTCCATTTAGATTTTTCCTTAATCTTTTATTTTTTCCTTCAATGCCGATGTGATTGACAGGCAGAGGGACATTACACACTGCCAGGCCTCAGCGCCCTCTCTTCCTTTGCTCAGAAACATAACAAAGGTGCTTTCAGACCTAAATGAGGCAAGTCCTAGCATCCCTTCCCTGTTGTCACAACAGATTTAGCAGAGCCCTCTGATGTGGTTCCCAGCTTTCTCATCTCCCTTGCCTTGTCAGGGGGTTGCCATCATTTAGAAAGGTACACGGTATTTTGAAAGGATTAGAGGATAAAACACAACTCAATCCTTCATAAAAGAGAGGCAGAGAGCGCGGAGAGGGAGAGAAATGTCAGATGTTGCAGAGAAATTGGACAAGAACGACGCGTGCAAAGGGAACCAGCAAAAGGAGCGCACTTCTGTTCTCTGAGGCAAAGGATGCAGAGATGGCATTTGACATCCCACAGAAGAGGCGTCTGGAATCAGGGACCTGGAAGTGGGTTATGACAATGTTGAAAGGAGACGGAATAAAGCAGAATCAAGAAATCGACGGACACTCTCATCCCGTCCTGTGTTGTTTCCAACACAGGAGAAAAACAGGTAAAATCCGTCACTTGAGCCAGCTTTGTAATGAAAGCATGAAAAATCAAGTGGTCCCTGCGGGGCAAAGCTGAGCGAGCTCCTCTTGGAGTCTGGCACAGACAAAACTCAGCTCTCTCTCTTCTGGATCCACAGGACCGTGGAAGCCAGAGTTTTGGGTGCCTGAGGGATCCGTTCAGCCTAGCCCTTCATTTTAAAGGTGAGCAATCAGCATCTCTGAGAGGCTGGGTACCAGCACACAGACAGTTAATGTGCAAGGCCAGCTCCTGGTTAGGACTCCTTCCCCACCTCATTCCCAGACATCTTGTCCTGCTCCAGCCTCAGCCCTTCTGAGGATGCACAGAGCACAGTCTCACTCCTGCCCTTGCTTTCATTCCTTCTCTCATCCCACCAGCATTATAACAGAGAAACACGTTCTTTCTTCTCAGGGTAATTATTAACAAAGCAAGTCATGCATAAAAATTCATGGATCTTATAATACAAACAGTCACAAACCTATTAATAGATTTCAAAGCAGTCAGGCACTGAAGACCTATACAATTGATGTTTCCTCAAACAGTACTTATTTGGATACATTTGTATGTATTTTTAGTATTTAAAAATACACAGTTTCAGGAAGGAAAGACAAAAAGGGGAATGCCCTGATTAAATACGGGAAAATATCAATAGCGAATGTGTTATTATAGATGTTAGTGAGGCAGTGCTTACTCCAAACCAAAGGAAAACTAATATTGACCAAATTAGTTCATGAATTTAAATAACTTCAAATTGATCTAAACTTGATGCACTTAGCATTCAAATTGCAGTGTTCAGGCACTCTGTTGTGTAAATGAAAATGTTATTTAACTTGCTGTTCTAGACTCATAAGCTAGTGAGCACGTCTTATTTTACTGAGAAGACTGCATGAGAGGAGAGAATTCAAGGGGAAGCTAAACTGTTTCAATTTCAAAAGCCACTTCTAGGTGCTGGCTTGGTGTTGGACACATCAGTATGAATTTATGTTTAGGTGAATATATGCGTACAGATGGACAGATGCGGAGACAATTACAGATGTGTGTGTGTGTGTGCATGAGTGTGAGACAGGATACACTGAGAAGGTGTGGAATCACTGACAGCCCAGTAGCAGTAAGCACATTAGCACCCAGACTGCTTTCTAAATACCAAAATCTCCAAGAGAAAAAATCAAGACTCCTTGTAAAGAAACAACTGATTTTAGGGCCAGGCAAGAAAAATACAAGCTGAACCTGGAGTAAATAAGTGCTCAAAACAGGTGGCACGTCTGAAAGACTCAAGAACTAACCTAAAAGTTCTTCCAGTGTTGAAAGCTGGATTCAGTTGAACCACTGTATTGCATTATAACCCCAAGATTAAAAGTCATATCCAGGAAGCCATGCCAATATACATAAATGACTAAAATAATAAATAAGTGGAGTAGAAGAGAAAAATATTCCTTACAGAAAAATTCCAATTAATAGAGAAGGAATGAGGGACATAAAAATTCACCACTGGCACACCACAGTAATAATTGCTACAGGCAAGATTCATCGATGAAGGCTAAAATTCATGGGATATACTTTAAGGAAAAAGGACATTTGCATGTTTTCAAATTATCTCCTCCACCATATTTATTAATGACTGTGGTTTGAACAAATATCCACAAATTATATGATACTTCTTCTTCCTGGCAGAGGAGGTTGATTCTTCTCCTCTTGGGTGTAGGCTGAACCTAGTGACTGACTTTCATACGCTATGAGTATGGAAAGGAAAAAATAGTAAATTTTCAGTGGAAAAATCTGGAAGACTCCACCCTAACCAAGTGATCAAGGTTATATGCTGCAAGGAGAAGGCCACACCACCTCTGATATTCTTCCCCCAAATCCATATTATCATGCTGGTCATGAGACAATATTAATGTATTTATTTGCTACTATTGCTGTAATAAGGAACATATATTAAACCACTTGCACAACAGAAATTTATTTCTCCCAGTTCTGGAGGCTGGATGTCCAAGATCAAAATGTTGGCAGGGTAGGTTTCTCCTGAGGCCTCTCTCCTCAGTACGTAGATGACCCATCTTCTCGCTGTGTCCTCACAAGGTCATCCCTGTGTGTCTGTGTCCTAATCTCCTCTTCTTATAAGGACACCTGCCATATGGGATTAGGGCTCTCTCTAATGAGCTCATTTTATCTTAATCACCTCTTCTAAGGTCCTCCCTCCAAATATAGTCACATTCTCTGCAGTGAGAGATAGGATTTCAACATATGAATTTGAGGGCACACAATTCTCCCCATAATAATGAGATAAACACAAATGGAGAAACATTCTGCAGAATACCGCACCAGTACCCTTCCCAAGTGTGCAGATCATGAAATGGACAGATTGAAGAGACATGAGGACTAAATGTAACGTGGGATCTGGGTTGATGCTGGAACCAAAAAACAGTATCAGTTGGAAAACCTGGGAAAATCTATATAAACTCTACAGTTCAGTTAATAGTATTAAATGAAGTTTAGTTACTTTGTGTTTACTAACTGTACCCCTGTCATCAAGATATTAATACTGGGGAAGCTGAGTGAAAGGTACAGGGAGCTATTTGCACTACCTTTGTAATTCTTCTGAAAATCTAAAATTATTTTAAAATAAAAAGCTAAAAATAAAAGTTAACTCTATCTTAAAAATCACCTAACTTTACTTGAGAGTCAAAAAGATTAAAACAAAACCTAAGAGAAATTCAGTTGATAGTTTATATTTTCTTTTTAAATGTTTTCTATATAAAAATTCTGTCTCTTTAATGACTTTTAAGTCCTCCTAAATTTTTGATTTCTTAGTTTGAAAGTGAGTTATTCATTCTCTTAATTCTCCTGGCCTTTCATTCCTTCACGCATTCAGGCTGCAGTCTTCAAGCATTTATTCAAGCATGTATTAAGTACGTGCTATGCACTTTGCATAAAAAGTGATTAGAACATGCTCTAATCATTGAGGTACATGTGAATGGGTGTACCATCTGGGGCACACATGGATGGTGAGGGTGGCAATCTGAAAACGCCTCATTACTGTAATGCAATTAGAGATGTAGAGAACAGGAGGTGTCCAGGCAAAGAGGAGGAAATGCCTTACTCGGCCTGGAGAAAAGGCGTAAGAGTTCCCAACAAAAGCAGCATAAAAATAAGGTCATACAGAGTACAAGGAAGTGGGTGAAATGATTCAGTGGGGAAAGAGAATTGTGCATGTAAAAAACAGGCAGTATTACATATATACAATGGAATTACTCAGCCATAAAAAGAAACGAAATTGAGTTATTTGCAGTGAGGTGGATGGACCTAGAGAGTGTCATACAGAGTGAAGTAAGTGAGAAAGAGAAAAACAAATATTGCATGCTAACACATATATATAGAATTAAAAAAAAAAAAAGGTTCTGAAGAGCCTAGGGGCAGGGCAGGAATAAAGACACAGACGTAGAGAATGGACTTGAGGACACGGGGAGGGGGAAGGGTAAGCTGGGACGAAGTGAGAGAGTGGCATGGACATATATACACTACCAAATGTAAAATAGATAGCTAGTGAGAAGCAGCCGCATAGCACAGGGAGATCAGCTCAGTGCTTTGTGACCTCCTAGAGGGGTGGGATAGGGAGGGTGGGAGGGAGACGTAAGAGGGAGGGGATATGGGGATATATGTATACGTATAGCTGATTCTCTTTGTTATACAGCAGAAAATAACACACCATTGTAAAGCAATTACACTCCAATAAAGATGTTAAAAAAAAAAAACAAAAACAGGCAGTATTTTCTGGTAGATAATTGTCAGGAACTACAAACAACTTGGTATTATTTGGGAACAGAATTTTTTTTTTTTTTTGCGGTACACAGGCCTCTCACTGTTGTGGCCTCTCCTGCTGCGGAACACAGGCTCGGGACGTGCAGGCTCAGTGGCCATGGCTCACGGGCCCAGCCGCTCCGCGGCATGTGGGATCTTCCCGGACCGGGGCACGAACCCGTGTCCCCTGCATTGGCAGGCAGACTCTCAACCACTGCGCCGCCAGGGAAGCCCTGGAACAGAATTTTTGAGTGGCGAAACTGGGGGAGATGAGGATGGGTAAAAAGGTAGGTGGACAGAGGAGTGAAATTCTAACAGGTGTCTCTATAGCCATGGGTGGCATCAGGAAGAGCTCTAATCTTATGACTAGTCATGTGTCTGCAAACTTGGGGTGGCAATGTGCCCTGTGACCTCAATTTTTGATCTAAGAAAAGTTATTAATTTTCAGTTTGCTTGGATTTTTCTTATAAGGACTAGAGGACAACTTCCAAATTCTTTACATGTTGGAGCTGAAATCAAAGTAGGCGTGCTTTCAGGTTAATGTATGTTGACCTTGAAGGGCCTTGGGGGGTATCTGAGGGGCACCTGGGAATGCAGAATCCATGCCCAGGGTCTTCAGCATGGACATGAAGCCCTGAAGACTTACATGCCCAGGAAACATACTTACATGCCCAGAAAAAGGAGGGTCTGGGCCCAGGGTTGAGAGGCGTTGGATGTAGACTTGGAGGTAACCAGTCAAGAGAAAGCTTGGAGAGCCGGGGAGTGACTAAGAGTGTTAAATACTGAAGAGATCAAGTGATTCAGGCTCAGAAAAGTGTCCCTGGATTCGAAAAAAACTTTTTTAAATTCAAGAAGTGGTTTTATTTTACCAAAACACCCAATACGATAAATATGTTCATTCTGATAAGTGTTTGAGGGATAACAACATCAAAGTCTCCAAAGCTGTAGGAAACTGATGTTTAAGCCTAACTCAACTTGGCAATAACTCTTTACAATACAAATCCAACAAGGCAGTCAAATGCAAGTGCAGAGCTCTCCATCAGAGACAGAGATACCCTCTATTTCAAGAGTATTTATAAACACGGTGACACAAAGAACATGCGTGTACATATGCAAATGGGCAGGAAGTCTGTGAAATGGACAGAAAGCTTCAATTTGAATAAGAATGTGCATGAATATGTTTTCAAAGAAGACATGCAAAGACAAAACTGAGTGAAAGATGGAACGTAAATGAGAAGTTTTACTGAAAGTCTCAGTAAATAAAGACGTACTTTCCCTTCCTCCACGGACAGAAGCCGGAGCCCCAGGTTACAATTGTTCTTCTTCCCTGAAGTTCACATTTTAAAGAATATTAAAAAGGAAAATAAAGTAACTGCATTTGAGCCCCTATGAGAGCTCTTTCCTCCCATGAGGTCTTCCTGTGTTTTAATTAAATAAGTTTGAGCTATCATTAAACTGGTAGTAACTGCAAGAATAAGTTCCCAAGGCACCCACTGAACAAGAAAGCCATCTGAATGTCTCTAAAACTTATGAGATGCTGACTGCCTGGCATGGGGTTCAGCATGGATTTGGAAGCCCCTCTGCTTTAAAATAAACTTGGTGACAGTTCAATCAGTTATACAATTAGAAAATTATTGAATAGAACACCTGGCATGAATGTTTGAAAGTACAGACACGTGTAGGTATCAATCTTATCAATTTCTTTTTGTATTTTGATAAATCTTTAAACTGATGAACTGAGCCAGAATACTTACTTATACCCAAGTGTTACAAGTTTATGAACAAATCATAGTTTATATTTTTCTATGGGGTTTAAATAATTCAAATGTGACCTCTTGGTGCTAAGACAGGTCAGTATCATCCATGATCACATGATGAAATCAGTGAGTCAGTGTGAAATTACTTTGTGTTTTCTGCTTATCCCCAAAACACTAATTCATAGCTCCAATGAGACAGATTAAGATTTATTTACAAAACAGACTCACAGACTTAAAGAACAAACTTATGGTTACCAGGGGCAGCGGGAGTGGGGGAGGGAAGGTGGGGGGAGGGATAGTTAGGGAGTCTGGGATTGACATGTACATACTGCTATATTTAGAATAGATAACCAACAAGGGCCTACTGTAAAACAAATACAATTAAAAATAAAATAAAAAATTTAAAAAGACTTCCCCAAGTCCAGTTACAGAGTTTAAAAAGATTAGAAATTGCAAATCTTTTACATATAGTTGTTATAACAAACGAGACTGAAATGTTACTAACTATTTTAAGTTACCGTCCCCCAGCACAGGTCTGTCTGCTGTCACAGGAAAGAGTGGCTTGTTCAGAAATGTTTTATGCAGAGGTGCACTTTGTGTGACCTGTGGGTGGAGGTCAGACCTTTGCAAACAAGTTGAAAGGAGAGCTTCTACACATTCACTCAGCAATTGGGGAATGTATTTCCTGTGAGATCTGAACAAGACAAAATTTCCTTTATGCCTGTAGAGTGCCTCGTTCCAAATGGCGAAGAGTGGGCTGGATTATTTAATTCCAAAGAAAATGAAATTTAGACAAATTTGTGACTTACAATTTGAGAATGTAAATTTTTCTGCCTCTGATTTATTTTACTATAAATGGGGTTTGAAATTATCTTCTATTTTCCCTTTTCCTAAAGAAAGGGAGCCATCTCGAATATGGCTCCACGTAAATTATGTGATTCCCTTTTCAAGCCACCTGGAGGAAAGATGCTTGCCTGTATCACAGATGACTGCATTGGAGGGAGCAAAGTGTTACCTAAGCAACTAGGCTTTACAACATGGAGGGTTTAGTGCCAAGATAGCTAGCCTGGGGACATGGCGAGGGAGTTATTAAAATCAGCTCAAGGGCTAGCAGGAAGACTCTGAAGAGGGTACATTGTCCAGAAGGAGAACTGAAGGCAGGTGGGTTTCTACTGTGCCTGGTGGCTGCAATTACTGAATGGCAGCCTAGAGCGAGCCAGGGGCATCCATCAAAGCCACAGCCACTCACTTCCTGGAACAAGTTGTAATGTCTGTTTATCATAGAGATTAATTCCCCAATGGAGGGAACAAAGGCAAGTATCAAAATAGAGCAAATTTTTTTGACACTAGGAAGTGAAGCAAGGGACTAACCTCTTCTCAATCCCATCTTTGTTAAAATAAACTCTCGCCTTGCAGCTCATTCCGATGTCAGTCAAACCCCACACATTAGCACCAAACAGCATCCGTCACTAAAGCCACAAAAGAAATAGAGCAGGACATAGAAGGAGAAGGGATTCCAGGTGACCTCCCATTAGAATAGAAACTGAGCTGCCCTTTGAGCGGGACAGAGGCACGGGGCGCATTTGGGAAAGGAATCAACCCGTGGGGTTGGTGGTGTCTTGTTTCGTTTTGTTTGTTTGTTGTTCCTTAATTAGTAGTCACTGTGATAGCCTCATGTGTGAGTAAATGCTGGGGTCTTCTCTAAAAGCTAATAACTATTTTAAAAAGAGTATGGATGTTCTTCATTCTTTTATTTTCCTGGGTCACACCACAACTGTGCTCTTCCTAGAATCAAGTTTTCCAAAATTACTTTTTTCCAAAAAATTTTTGTAATTTCCAAAAAATTACATTTTTTCCAAAATTACTAGATGCAAAATTTACATCTAGTAACTTTCCTTCAAAAGTATCCCATCTGTTCTAACAGTGATTACTGTGGTAGGGGAGGGGGAAGTGTGGAGTAAACCTCATCACAGGTTAAATTTAGATTTACAGATGAAAGATGCACGAGAGATGCTTTCCAGCTCTCACTTGTCTATGTTCTGGGTCTTATGCAGCACCAGCTAAGACCATTTATTTATCCACGGAAAGCGTAAGGGAAGCACGGGACAGTTACCTAGAAACAGGACATTTGGAAAGAAAGGATGAGCTTTTACTGAAAGAACTTATGAGGAAAGAAGCTCCCCTCTTGGCATCACAAGGCAAAGCACATTCTGTGTTTACTCCAGCTGCTGTAGTCTTTGTGGGTCTCTTGCCCTTGACAGCCTAGGAATAAAACTGAATGAATTGTCTAACAGAGTCCCAAGTACAATAATAAAACACTTTGGCAAACCCGGACTCATTTGGCTTCTGTGATCTCAAGACCACGGACTACTTTACCACGGTGCCTAGCTCTCCATGATGAAGCTGATTGCCTTATATGAACTCATCCTCTCTCAGGAAGGTTGTGTTTCATGTCTGGCCACTCAGCTATCTTCCTGCTTTCCCCCGTTCGTTCTAAATAGAGTGAGCCATGATATCATATGAACTTGAAGCTGCAGTGAATGGAGTGCTTGTTCTATGTGTTTCCCAAGAAGTGACACTTAATGAAGCAGGCGGGGTGGTGGGGAGTTGTTGGAATCCACCCTAAGACAATTATGTATGACCAGCATTACACCAAAGATAACCAAGAGGGCCGTCTCAAGGCCACTCAAGGTTACCATCAACCTGTGGGATCCACCAACCACAGGTCTGGGGGACCAGCATTTACTACGTTGGGATCAGGGCTGCCAGCCTGGGCAGATGGCTCACCTCCACCACTGGTCAACCCCACTTATCTAAGGCTGTGAATGTTCAAATATGCGAACTGGTGCGATCAGTCTCACAGTTGTGTTTATCAGATTCTAAGACATCAGGGTATGGGAGGAACATCCTGGTTGTTACAATGTTTTTTTTTTTCTTCAATGTTCATGATTTTATATTAATTATATTGTTAAACAAAGAATAAGGCCACAAATGCATTGTGCCATTTGTTCCTATCCTCGTCCACTTGTGTTGAAGATGTTTGCAATGTAGAGTTGAAAATTAACTCTGCACCTTGACAGCCCAGACCCCAGGATCAGGGCCTTTGCTCTATAGGAAACGGAGGGAAGAGGAAGCCCACATGCAACTCCTCTCCCTACCAACCTTCCCGGGTACCCATTTATTCCCATGCCTGCAAGACACAACCTTGAGCCAAAGGTGATTTTGTGGAGAGATGATCTTGCACACTTCCAGAAAGAGAGGGCCCAGCTGTGAGAACTGCCGACCCCTCCTCTCTGCACCAGGGATGCCAGCAAAGGGCTCTTCCATCTCCATTTGTGTCGGCCTTTGGCCATTTCCAGCCAGGAGAGAGAGACCAAAGCCCTTGCGGATTTAAATGAGCTGCAGCAACTTGAAGACAGCCTTTGAGTTAGAACAGAATCGTATGCTCCAATCCACCCACCTGGCCCTTTCGGTCACATCGGGACAGCGCTCTCTCTCTAAGACACCTCTGCTGACCCTTCAGAGGAATGAGGTGACTCTCGCCTGGCTATCCCTTTTGCCGAATTTCCATCCTTTTTCTACTGGTCCATTTCGGATGGTTTATGGTACTTGAAAAGAAACAATAAATGTGCCTATGAAATGCCAATTAGTGATCTAAAAAGACATGAGTACTGGGGACCACAATGATTCAGGAGGAGTGTCAAGCATTTTGAAACCCCAGATCTGTTGTTTGGAGAGAAATACGTGATCACACACACTCTCTTCCACGTTCTCGGCACTAATTCTACGAAGCCTTGAGACTCCCAGAGCCTGTGGGGATCGTGGAGTCCTGCTCTGGGCTTCTATCTCAAAGATGGATGCAACCAAATGGAATGGGTGGCCTCAAAGGGGTGGGAACAGTTGCTAACAGGGCCAGACATTGCCGAGCTCAGAAGGAAGTGAGAGAAACACGCAAACACTAAGTCACCAACCCGACAGGGTTTCAAGAAGGTCTGCTAGACCAACATACTCCCATCAAGATAAGCACAAAGGGATAGAACAACAACATCGATTTTTCCTCTCTTGGCCCAACATTTGTTTGGAGGAAAGGTCCTAAGATTAAAGAGAGATGGGTTAATGGGAGGAATGGGTTTGGGGTGGTGTGAATGGGAACTTTCCGAGTAAATGGGGGAAGGAACCAAGACACACAATTCGATGGAATTATCTGGAGGAGGGATTGGAATCCACCCTGACTTCATGCCCACGTGCCCTTGGGGAACACCTCCGGGGCCCAAGTGATGCTGAGCCTCCTGGGAAAAGTACGTGCGCATACACACACACACACACTCACGACGCACACATGCTCTCACACCCATACCCACTTGCAGAGATGTATCATGAGCTCTGAAGGGCTCTGACACCCTGACAGGTGTCAGCTATCACCTGGTCTCCGTTGCCTCAACCTCAACAAAGGTAACAAACAACAAGGCTCGGGAACTCGAGGCATGCCCAAGGCCATTTGTCCCGAAGATGGGGTGTCTGCCGAGCTAATTGTGAAGCATCCTTGTAAGTGACTCTGTCTCTGGGCACTGCTGCTTTGATATCTCACAGGAAACAAACACCTTGAGCTATGCACAGACTCGAGATCACCATCCAGCATCCTCCTAATCTCCACCTCTCCTGGGGGGACCAGACTCGACCTTCAGTGAATACAAGTCAAAGTTGAATCGAGTTCAACAACAGGTAATTGCCAGTGATTAAAAAGAGATCTTGGTATCTAGGTGATTGTCAGTGTCTTAAGGATCATTATTTTTTTAAGAGAAACTTAATGGCTCGTACCCTTTGAAGAGCTCTGTATTCATAAATCATCTCACTTTCCCAAACTGAAACAACTCCTTACTTCCCACTAATTCCAAAACTGCATTCTGGGTTGGTAGTTAGCTTTCAAGCTGTCCAGACATTACTATAATTGAAAGTGAACTCGATTAAAGGGAAAACAGTCATGTCTGCTGGTGACCTGGTTCTGAGCTGCTCTGGGGACAAGAGAAAAGGAACACTGTCAACCAGGGAACATCTCCTGCTGGATAAACAGGCAGAACCCCAGACAGAACAGCAGTCTGCTGAGGAGGCAGTGAACGTTCTGATCTGAGGTGAGCCTTTCTGCAGGAGGAGAGCAGGCAGCAAATGGACCACAGTGATGGCAGCAGATGGCTTTCCCTGTCCCCAGCAACCATAGGCGGGAAGACCCTAGAGCCTCCGTTCACAAGGAGAAAACTGAGGCACGGGGGGTGAGCAACTTACCATCAATAGCCCAGCTCATGACACAGGCCATATACGAATCCAGAGCTGAGGCACACAGCACACCTTCACCTGCAACAGAACAAGAATAAAAGAAAAAATGGACACGACCTTTGTGCAATAAATCTTCTGCATCGATTAGGAAAAATTTGTGCTGGAAACATAGAATATTAAAGCAACAAGGGGCATTAGAGATGGTCCAGTTCAAAGTTCCTTATCTAAATGGGGGATCCAGCAGGTTACATGCCTTGGGTCTGTAGACCCTGAGTCTGAGTGTCCCACCCCACACGGTGTGGCCCAGAATAGACCCTGGGACCAGGGCCAGGGGTTCATGAAGAGAGGTTGATCCCCACAAAAAAATGATAGCTGAAAACTTACTGCTGTGGATTAGAACCCTTCCTGAGTATTTCAGGAACACACGCTCCCCTACATGCTAGATCTAAGGAGAGTGATTTCACGCTATTTTGTGGCTAAAACAAGGACGGTGGCTCCACAGCTCTGTATGTTGGATACACAGATGTTCTCACCCAAACTTGCCAGTGTGAAAGTCAGCAGGTGCAATGGATCCAACGTCTCATTGATGCTTTGTATTAAAATAAGAGTTTCTGCGATGAAATACAATTAACATGAAATAGCTTCTGGCAATGCTGTCTCCCCACCGTCAGGTTGGGATATGTGCATGCCTTCAGAAAAGGGAGTTAACTACATGACAAACACCCTCTCTGTTTATTTATTAATGTTGATGGTTACAGAGAAGAATCATCACAGCCTTAAAGGAGACAGTATTCTAAATGAGGAAGGGACTCGATTGGACCAGAGAATGGCGTTTTTATTGTTTTTCTCCTCTAAACAAAGGTCTTTAATTCAGAAGTGTTATGGGAACTTAAGGCTATGTACTTGGAGTTTTGAAGTCATTATCAGAATGTCCATCACTGATCATTTCTGTGTGTCACTAAATAAAATACCAAACCAACAGCAACACAGACCCTGAGCTCCTGTTCACACCAAGAAGAGGCTCATGAAATAAAGGCAGGATTTTGTGATTTTGAGGGTGGACGTTTCTGAGCAGGTGTTGGTTTTTACACATACACTCACAAGTCTTCCTTCAGGAAATATATTTCATTTCATTGAATTTCAAATACATATTTGGTTTCCTGACTCAATGCCAGAAGCTAGAGACACAAAGGCAAGTAACAATGACCTCTGCACTCTGACCTCAAGGCCAGTCGCCTTTCTTGTATTCCCTGATTGGACCAAATAGCGGCTCTCCCATATCAAAGAGCAATTATCAAATATTTATTCGGCTTGAGGAAAACTTTTAAGCAATATCAAGATACAAATTTATATTGATTTAAACTTGAAACTTCTAAGATGTCTTCATGAAAAATATATGACATCTATATATGCTCATATGGACAATCTTCCTTATTTTTAACACTTCACCCTTGAGTGTGGTATATAGTTACAGGTTTATAAGGAGATGCAATTTACAAAAGCACTACAGTATGCCAGGCATTGAGGCAAAGAGTTTTCATAGCTCTTGTGGCACCTTGAGGAAGCATTTGGGAATGGGTACCAGCTGACAACCCACAAATCCTTCTGAGAGTTAGATTAAATCAGAACAGAGCATGGGCCTACCTGTAAGGGTATGGAAACTCTAAGCCATTTTTATTAATCTGCTGTCCTATAAAGAAGGAAGGGTGTTTGGAGGGGTTGAACCTCTTGCTGAAGGACATGAGCTGAGTAAGGAGCAGGTCTGGGATTTGATGCTAAGCTCTCTGCCTTAAAACTGACCCTCCACCTGTAGGTTACAGCATGAATTTGAAAGAACCCTTATAATCTGCTACTCTAAGCATCATGCAAAATGCCCAAAAGAAAGGGTGGGCAAAGCAGAACTAAAACAATCATAGAAATAGGTCTGGAGTAAGAATTCAGGTTGACTAGTCCTCAGATGCTCATCCCTCTCTGAAAACCTCCCTAGAGATGCAGTCAGTAACCTGTCTCTTCAAAGGTGTTAGCCATGATACATGGAAGTTGTCCCCCCATTACAAGGTGAAGAAAAAGGTGAGTCCTGCCTTATACCTCCGTAATCGTAAGTAGGTTCATCATAGACTGAGTGCCCAACACTGTCTGGGTCTTTCCTAATTATGTTCCAGAAAATTCTGGAACCTGTCCCTTGTCCAGGGAAGAATAATCCTAACACAGGGAGGAGAGGGTCTATAGTAGGACTACAGAGGGACAACTAAGAGGGAATCCAGAATAAGTAGGGGACTGAAGCACAGAGAGGGAGACTCAGCCATGAAAACCCAGAGGTGACCGGAGGCCTCTGGTTCAGCTCAGCAGCTGTGATGGCCAATTTTATTTGTCAACTTGGCTGGGCCACGATACCCAGATATTGGGTCAAACATATACCTATATGTCTCTGTGAAGGTTAAATCAATAGACTTTAAGTAAAGCAGATCATCTTCCACAATTGGTGGGCCTTGTCCAATCAGGTGAAGACCCCATTAAAAAAAGACTAAGGTCCCCAAAAGAAGAAGGAATTCTACCTGCAGACTTGAACTGCAGCATTAACTCTTCCCTGCATCTCCAGCCTGCTGGCCTGCCCACACAGTGTGGATTATCCGCAAGTTAACCTATTATTCTCTTGCTCTCTCTCCTTCTCTCTCCATAGATAGGTAGAGATAGAAATATACACACACCTGCTGTGGGCTCTGTTTCTCTAGAGAACCCAACTGATAGAACAGCTGACAGTGAACTCAGATCGGGCAAGCAACTTTTGAGGCACAGGAGCACAAGGAGGTGCAGGCACGACTCTTGAATCTCAAGACCTTCATCACTAAAGGTGAACACACAGGGCTCACACAGGTGGTGTTGCGAGACCACCATCCAAGTCACCATGAGCATACACACATGCACAATGACATGTGCACACACGTCCCTTTCCCAGCCCTCCACGGGGATCTGGAGCAACTTACCCAAAGGTGAGTTTGGCAGGAAGTTGGGTGACCCGTGGGGCTCCTTCCCCTCCTCCTCTCTTGAGATCAGGGGTCAGCACATGCTGGCCTCTGCTCTTGGGGAGGCGATCTCAGGAGCTGTGAGCAGAGCTTCCGTCACCAGCTTGGTATTTCTGCCCAAGGTGGTGATTCAATGGCAGTGGGGCGTTCCTGCCACACACCTTGCCATGCTCTCTCATATCTCTGTCACTTCCACCTGAGCCCTTTATTCTTCATAACTGGATCAAACTTGAAAATGCGAAAATGTGATATCAACTAACTTCCTCAAAAAAATTCCTGTGGCCAGGACCAGGAACAGTGAGAAATGGGCAGGGGATGGACTTCCCAGAGGCAAAAAGGCCCTTGGACTGAATGGGGCTCCCTGGGGAGCCTTGGGCAGGAGGGAGGCTGGACACTTGGAGAGGGTCCTGGTGGGCTGGGCCCCATAGGACCTGCAGACTGTGGATGCAGTGGCCACACTGTGCCCTGTGCCACATGCTGGCCGCAGGCATATCCAGATATCAGTGTGTCCTTGGCTTTGCTGACAGGTGTGTCTGTGGCTGGCATTGTTAGGCCTGTGGTTTATCAAACAATGGATCGCTGCACTGGTGAAGTGGATGGTTGTGAAGGCCATAGCCACAGCAGAGAGAGGCTTTCCCAAGGAGAAGCCATCGTTATGCAAATAAGATTAGCTATTTTTAAAAGAGAAGGAGCCAGAGCAGGAAGCTGGCCATCTATGAGCCTTGCCCTACTTAAGCACACCTGGCCCAGCCCTGTGGGTGAGGCTGGTGTGGACTTGGATCATTTTAAATGTGAGTGGACAGATCAATTGTGCAGTTTAAAAGGCAAGGATGCAGAGGTACAGAGCAATGATTGATACATATTTTTAAACTTAGTAGCAAACCAGGTGTTATGGGCTGAATTATGCACTCTCCCACAAATTCATATGTTGAAGCCCTAACCCCCATTGGCAACAGGGCCTTTAAGGAGGTAATTAAGGTTAAGCAAGGTCATAAGTGTGGGGACCTAATCCAGTAGTACTAGTGTCCTTTTAAGAAGAGGGACACCAGGAGTGCACACACAGGGAAAGGCCACCTGAGGACACAGTGAGAAGGCAGCCATCTGCAAGCCAAGGAGAGAGGCCTCAAGAGAAATCAACCTGCTGACACCTTGATCTGGAACCTCCAGCATCCAGAACTGCAGATGAGTGTGGCCAAGCTGCAAAGGAGGGCACAGGTCTCCCAGCGGGTCTGTTTCTGCCCCATCAGAAATGGGTGTGATAGACACTGAGCCCACAGTTTTGGATGGTGGGGGAAGACTTATGTTATAAGGTGCAGAAATTTTTCCATGTGCTATATCTCTCCACACGATTCTCTCTCTACCACCCTTGCTTTCATGAAAAACTGCCTTTTCTTCGTGTTAGTCCATTTCTCGTAAAAAGTCTCTTGCTCTGAGCACAGGGGACAAGAATATATTTTTTAAATTGGACTGACTCAGCAAGGTCTCATAAAATGTACACACCCAGCTCTATCACACTATTCACTACATTGAGTCTATTTTCCTGGATTCAATTCCTTTGGGAGCTCTTTGTTCTCTTGTTTTCCCCAACACAGTAGTCCACATGGTCTGGTCTCACAGCCAACCTGGGATTTGGTTCTACCACTCTCCTGTGCCTAAGCCCCAGGTTACTGGATCCTGGGTCCCCTCTTTCTTGGTGTGATACCATGCTCTTTTGTGGCACACCTGGTAGGTCTTAAGAAGGGGTGCATAAGAGAAACATTTATAAAGCTCTTACCTGTCTGAAAGATTCTCCTATCTCCACAATTGTTTGTTTGTTTGTCTTTTAGTGTTCATTCATACTATTGAGAAACCACATTTCCTTGATTCTCATTCTTCATTTCTTATTCTCTGGAAACGTTGAGAATCTTTGATTTGATGCTGGTGTTAATGCTCCTTGATGAGGGTCTTCTGTCCCTACTCTGCTGTGTAACCAGACGCTAGCTCGTGAGCCAGATGCGATCTCACAGTTTTTCCCAGGAAATCTTTCAGTTACTCACAGATGTTGTCTTCTGTTCTCATTCTCCCACTCACCCCATATCTGTACATGCTGTTTTGAGTCCCCAGTGAGACCAATACTTTTAGTTATTTGTTTGAATAGTGTTTCTAAATATTTCACTATGTCATGAATTTCCTGTGTTTTGTGAAATTAAGGAAGGAGTCATCTGGCAGAGGACCTGACCTTGCTCTATGTGACCATCTCATTTTCTCCTGTGTCTTATCAATAAAGATTCTTTCTTTCATCTTATGCAGAACATTTCTTTCCATAATTGAATCCTTTAGTGTAACTCTACCTATCCCTTTTACCCATCAACTTATTTTCTCCCCAAAATATGTTTTCATTCCTAATAAAAGTTCTTATGAATAATACTTTTGCCATCTTGTTATATACAATAGTACTTTCTTGAAATATGCATGCATTCTACTATTAATTAATGTTGTTTAACTTTTTTAATGATCATCTCCCCTTCAGATCCCAACCCTTTATGTGGATGACATTGCATGTCAATTCTTGACTTCTTAAAAGACCACCTGAAAAAACTATTAATTTAGCAAAACTAAGTTTATAAAAGTTACTACAATAAGTGAGAATAGCCCTTAAGGGAGCTTTAATAATTTCCTATAAATTGGAGGTCAACAGAGAGGATTTATAGGATTTTCATATCTGGGCATCAGTGATTTAAGATGGGTCTTTCTACGGAGATGAGTGACTGGGATTGGACAAACCTTATGACAAAATAAGTTAGTGTTGGTGGACAAGGTGAGAGTCTTAAGGTGAGTCTTGGGAAACTACTGTTTGATAAGTGAGGTTTTGATCCATGTGAATCAAACAATCTATTATCATGAAAGGAGAGCTATTTGGGTTGAAGAGCAAATAATTTACCCAGAAAAATTGGTTTTGTAGGAATTTCCTGAAACAAACAGTAGAATTGTTTACTAGGTTGAAGGCTTGTCTTCCTGTGAATAGTGTCCTGAAACATAGTCAGGCCACATTTGCACAAATGTCCTCAATTCTCTTTCTGCCTACATAAGTTACGCAAACAGAAAGGGTCTCAGTTCTCACCCAAAAAGCCAAGGGCTCTTGCTTTGTGTCCACTGTAGCCACCACTCTCCACCTTCAAATTTGTCTTCAATTCAGCTCTTCTGGGTCTCTTTTGGTTTAACTCCCATCACTGCCCAGCCTAGAACCCACACCTTACCACTTCAATGGCATCATTACTAACAATAAATATTTCCCAACTGCCTTGCCTTTAGCCACAAAAATAAAACCAACCTTTCAGATTCCAGCAACTTCAACAGTCACGTTTCTTTTCAATCATTTTCAATTTCCCTAAGGAGACTTTTTAGACCATTTTCCTAATCACCCCATCCCATATCATTGAATTACACAGATATTCTGTATATTTGTAAATTGTATGTAGATCTGTGTTTTACAGGAAAAGAAAAAAAAAGAGTGAGGTTTTAGGTTTTTTTCACCTACACCCCCCCCCCCAAGAAAGTTATTTTTGTCCCCTTGGGGCACAATATTGTTCCTGTTGAGAATGAATACTCTGTAGCTCTTCATGGACATCTGAGTAGCGAAGGAGGGAATCACACCACAGTCTTAACTAGTCTAAACTAGAAGAGTGAATATTTACTCTTTCTCTCCAGTGAGTCCCTCAGTATTTCTAAATCATGCTTTCACTTGTCTCCAGTCCAGAACATGACTAATGGACTTGAGTTCCCACCCTAACCCCATCCACAAATCAGAGGAAGTAGAAGTCATCCGCAGAGGATGCCCTCAGAGTCTGTCTGCTCCCCAGATCTTCCTATTTCCTCTATATTCCAACCCTGACAACCACCATTCTACTCTGTGTTTCTATGAATTTGACTTTTTTTTTTTTTTTAAGATTCATATTTAAGTGATATCATGCAACATTTCTCTTTCTCTGGTTTATTTTACTGGTTCACAATTTTCTTTTAATGCATATGGCTAGTAAGAAAAGTATCCATAATCAATAAAGAATAAATGCAAAAAAAATTGTGAACAACATTCACAGTACTCACTTGGATAAAGGTGTGAACGTAGTTGGATTTCAACAGTGCAGTTCAATGAGATCCTAAGTTGAAGTTAGGGAGTAGGAAATATGGGGCCATTAACACCTGGAAGAAATGAACTTGTTATCTTTTTGTTTCCTTTCTCTGCATAAGCGTTACTTGAACTTTACCTCCAAAATTAATACCTCCAGCTGTGTTCTGAATCCCATGTCCTTTCATCACCTCCAAGGTTTTATGTCCTCAGTTAACAACATCATCTTCCATTTCATCATTCTTTTTAACAAACAAGCATTTACATGCAAAAAAAAAAAAAAAAAAAAAAAGAAGTCAATACAGTGTGCAGCATATTACTACATCCTACGATACTGGATTTTTAAGTATGAATTTAAGTCCTCTGCTTCCACCATATCTGAGTTCTACACTTTTGCCGTACCAAAAAAAAGTTAGATTTGCCAAACTTCCCCTGCCCTCCATGTAGATCCTCAATCTCTCTGTCTGGCATGGCCTCCAGATCACTCTCAATCCAGTCAGCTCCTTCTCCTCATTATTTTGAGACTCATTCCAAGATTTCAAGAAGTGATTACTCAATTTCACTCACCGATCCCATTTCCCCACCTCTTACCCTGGCTTGCACCCTCTTAACTTTCTAGATCCCTCAGTATGGGATTCTTCTAACACAACACTTATTACACTATTGTAAATGTAACAGCGCTTAACTGTGACCTTGCTGGATCATGTACAACTTTGGGGCAAGAATTATATTCATTTCCAATGCTTACACCAGTCCCAAGGATACTATGTTTTTACACATGTCTATTGAATGATAGAACAAATGACTGACTGATGAAAACACAAATAACAGGATGGAAGAGAAAAGATAAGAATGCTTTAAAATAACCTGCTGATGCAACAGCTTGACTAAATAACCATGAAATGCTAACCATGCTGAATTAATTCTCTACTTTCAAAGATAAGCTAAAAGCTTCCACAGTAAGACTTGCCATTTAGGTCCAGGATGTGTCTATCTATTTCATGCAAGCCTAGTACAAACCTACCTAGGACAGAGAGCATGGCTCTTAATGATGTGCCCACAACTCAGGACTCAGCCTTCAGAAGCATTTAAACAAATTCTTCGTGATGTTAAAAGTTTGTTCTCTCAATAAAATTGAGGCAAGCAGCAGTGCCAGGAACTATAAGGTAGTTATCTTTGGCAGCAACCTTGCTATTGAGTTCACCCAATATGATATACCATTAACAGGGTATAGAGATTGTAATTCTTTTTTTTTTTTTTTGAAGGTAGAGCAATTATAGCCTTTTCCCTAATATTGCTACATGGTCATGGCTTTGTATTAGACAGCTGTCATTGATTCATATAATTAAGACCTAGAAAAGGTCTTTGAAATTAACTATTTCAAAAGAGAAAAACACCTACCAAAGGAAAATTGGTCTTTGATCAAAATATTTAGCAAACCTTTTATTATGTTCAAGAAAAAATTCTAATTTTAAAGGAGTTTAAATATTGTAGGGTAGATTTTCTTTGGTACATTTTTTTTAATTGATATGAAAAGTCTTTCCACACCTTTTCTTTAATAGTTGGACATTGCCCAAGGACCATCATTAAATATTAAAAGGCGTTGGGAACCATATGGTCACCTCTGAGGGATTTCGAGATCTTGGTGGCACTCCATCTGCATCAGTAACAATTTAGTCATTATATCAAGGACATGCAGGGACTCAGAAGTGGACTTGCATGGGAGGAAGCTCAAGTGGGTGGTGGCAGAGTGCCACGCACACCATGCACAGATCACCTTCTCTCCTCTGAGCGCCTTTGGACTGAGCTAAACTTGTTAGACATATTGTTACTGAAAGTCAAGAAATTCACCCAGAGATGTATTTTTTTTTTTGAAAAGAGATTCTTTATTTACAAAAATGCTATCGTCTGTTGTGCAGTACAGACATTAAGAAAGTACTTGCTTTTTGAACACATGGATCATCCTATTTCAAAATCATATAAACAGTGGTTGCAAAAAACTCTTGGATGCAGAGATGGAAAGATATTCATAGTTAACCTGGATTTTGTTACCAGAGTAAGCTAAATTTCCAAATATCTATTCTCTGAATTAAGAGAATTACACTCCAGGAATGGATAAAAATACCTCTGTTATGTTCATTTCTTCCACGTGTTAATGGCCCCTGTTTTGGACTCCCTAACCTCAACTTAGGAGCTCACTGAAGCGTGCTGTTGAAATGCATCTAAAGTTCACACCTTTAACCAAGTGAATCCTGAGTGTTGGGAATGATAATAATAACTTCTGCTTTTTTAGGAATTCCAACTCTGTGTATTTCTATCTCTTAAAGCTATATTTCTCTAATCATCTGTCTCTCCCATTACTCCCAAATATGCTATGGAATAATTCAGTACTCTTCACTTTATAAATGAACCATCATGGCTCAAAAGCATCTAGCAACTTGTCAACATCTTATAGCTAGTAAGGGGCAGATCCCAAATCCAAATGCACATCCATCCAGCATGAATGTTGAGCTCTTTTATTACATTTTTGGAGATGTAATGAAGCCTGGGTAAAAATCATTACAGTTTTTAAAATTTACTTAGGCATTTCAAAGGCACACCATTAGGGTAATTAACACAAGATTTCACAAGTTTCAATACCTTAAAACATTATTTTTTGTTTTAACATGCAAACATTCGTAAAAACATGTTAAATGCAAAATTAAAAGGGAGTCCTGGGCTTCCCTGGTGGCGCAGTGGTTGAGAGTCCACCTGCCAATGCAAGCGACACAGGTTCGTGCCCCGGTCTGGGAAGATCCCACGGGCTGGACCCGTGAGCCATGGCTGCTGAGCCTGTGCGTCCGGAGCCTGTGCTCCACAACGGGAGAGGCCACAACAGTGAGAGGCCCGTGTACCACACACACACACACACACACACACACACACACACACACAAAAGGGAGTCCTTTTAAATATGACATATTTATATATTTATAGTATATTATGTACTTATATATGGTGTGTATATATATATATATATATATATATATAATTTTTGCAAATGTTGTCCTAATGTTGGAGTACATAGGTAACAAGCAAACTTACTTTGCAAATAAAAAAAAAAAAAAAGGAAAAGAAAGGGACTGATTCAAAGGAAAACTCAACATGTTGTGGTGAATTCAAACAGAGACAGGGAAAATGTAGTTTAATGTGCACCTTATCTACTTTTTTGCTTAAAATTAATTGACAATGCATTTTTAAAGCCTATACATCTACATGATGTAAATTAGTAAGTCAGTCAGTGTAGTTTGATTGCATTTAGTCAATGGAATTTCATTGCTCATAGTACTAGAGGAAAAAAACTATATAGATAAAAAGTGAAACAAAATGTAATATATAAACTATGTTTACACATAATTCAAATACATGAAAACATATATTCAGAGTATATTTGTAGATTCAATTAATTCTGTTGTTTTTATTTTTGTTGTTAAAACTAAATAATAATTATAATAGGAGAACTAAAGTGATTATGATTTAGCAAAAAGCTGATAGCAGTGAATTAATCTAAATTTTGCAATCACAACATACCTCAGACTCAGGTAAGTGTTATGTGATTGAGCTGCCCTGACACTTCCCTGGCAGGCCTTCTACCCAAAGGACAAGGACACCTCAGAACTAGAGGTATATGTCTAAGCAGGGTCCATACTCCTCTCTAGGGCCCTGCACCATGGGCTTCACTTCATTTCTCAACAGTTTCATAAGTGTTACCTAATTGGTTCATGTACAGTTGTTCATAGAATTCCATTACAATTCTTTCGATTTCTATAGAATCAGTAGTGATGTCTCCTCTTTCATTCCTGATTTTTGTAACTTGAACATTCTTTTATTTCTTTTCCTGGTCACTCTAGTTAATACTTGTCCACTTTCTTGATCTTTTCAAAAAACTAACTCTTTATTTCATCAATTTTCTCTATTATTTTTTCTATTTTTTATTTCATTTATTTCTGCTCTCATCTTTACTATTTCCTTATTTCTGCTTGCTTTGGTTTAGTTTCTTCTTTGTCTAGTTTCTTAAGGTAGAAATTTAAGTTATTTAGTTGATATCTTTCTTTTTCTTAATATTGACATTTAGAGCTATAAGTTTCCCTCTAGGTACTGCTTTAGCTGTATTCTATAAATTTTAGTGTGTCGTGCCTTTGTTTTCATTCTTCTCAAAAGATTTTCTGATTAGGAACTTGTCTTTTCGTGTAGATCTTAATAAATATTTCTTTAGATCACACTAAGAAGCAAACACATTTATCATTTAATGCTGTGAGCAATTCTGCTCATCAATTTGTTACTTGCCATCTAAAATTTTAAAAAGTAAGCTGCAAATTTAAGAAATGATGATCCAGATTGTTACATTAGTCAGACTTTGTTTTCCCGGTGTCTTGAGGAGCTCTTGGTCTCACAGTGCATATTTATTATATTTATATTGAATGTGCATATAGTTATGTATTTTTATAATCATTCAAAAACACCTCACATTCAGAAAACATCTGGAAAGTCAAAGAGAATTTCTTGGGCTAGAACTACAGAGTATGCTTTATTACAATAAAAGTTAATTTGTACATCTTATGTTCATTCTGATGTAACAGCAGCTATAACCTTTTGTTTCTGATTAAAGTAACTTTATAAACTCTAGGAATATGACAGATGGTCTGATCACAAATCCATATTTAAAATAGACTAATTGCCTTCATGTAATACATGTTTTTTCTATGTTATACTAAAAACACAATGAAGAATGATACAAATTCCAGGTTTCATCTCCAGGAACACCAAGCCAGCTCTGTGACAAAGCTAAGTTAGTGCAGTGACAGTGTCTGAGGAGATTCTGTTAGCACCAAAAGAAAACTTTCCAAGATGGTCACAGATATGGCTGCAATAGCAAGGAGATATGGGGAATTTATAGTACAAAATGCCGACATTAGAAAGGAGGAAATGTCTCAAATTAATAACCTAAACTTCTGCTTTAAAAAAAATGGAAAAAGAAGAGGAAACTAAACTCATAGAAGCAGAAGGAAAGACATTATAAAGATGACAGTGGAAATATATTGAATAGAGATTAAAAAAGCAGTAGAGAAAAATCAATGAAACTTGAACTTTGTTCTTTGAAATGATGTACTTGTATCAGGGAGCTGCCAGCCTTGTATTCATGGCTTTCCTCCAAGATATACCATTGTTTTCAATCATGCCCTTAGGCATGGTGTTCACCCTATCCCTTTGTAAATGAGTCAGTCCCTTCAAACAGAACTGCTGAGCTTGTGGTCTTCACGGACTGCCTTTTCAACCAGCAAGACCTCGGCACCAACTACAGCCTGGTTCACTTTTCCTGGAGTACCACCCTGCTCTATGAGGAGGGTCTTGGGTGGGGATGGAAGCCCCTGGTCTTTTCCATTGTTTCTCCTGATGTGAGAAACACTGCTCTATGAGCACGCTGGGGCAGGGGCTATTAGAAACACATAAATGGGAGTTAGCTGGAGGAAGGAGCCCCAGAACCCCCAGCCCTGACTGTCTGAAATAAAGCTTCTGCAACACAGACCTGGGAGAAATGAAAAACCACAATGGCTTGTTCTTCCGGAGTGAAATTGCAGCCCTTGACTGGTGTCTGGGGGGAGCAGAAGCTCCACCTTCTCGAACACACTCTCCTGAAGAACGGCTTCCATGGTACTTTTCCTAGAACTTGGGGGTCTGGGGGGGTCAGGAGGGGTTTTTGCTCAACCACCATAGATTCTGGCTGTTCTCTCTGAGGTTGAGTAGATTTTCTTGAATGGATGGTTCTTCATTTGCTCTATGCAGTTCGGGCCCTTTCTAAAAACTTTAAATTATTTCCTTTTATAATTTCCTCTGGATAAATGGCTGTTGCAGAGAAAGTCCACTGAGCCTCTCACTGCACAATTCAGGGAGACAGTTTTACTGTTTCCTTTTAGAGCAATAATTAGTCGATGGGCCCTTTGAGTGGGGATGCTTAAGGTCACTGACCTAGTCTTTGGAGATAGGCGCAGGAGCATAGTAGGGAGAATCAAGGAATGTTTAAGATCAGTTTAACACCCTGAGATTTTATGAGTCCCATAGTAGAGCTTATGTGTTTGGCAAAATTAAATTTATCAAATTACTTGAATATGTTTCACTCTAATCATTTCCCTTTTTTTTCAATTTGATATTTAATAAAATATCAACACTTCTGCTTCCCAAGACACTTTTTTAAAATACTTAACAATAATTTTATTTTTTTAATTGAAGTATAGTTGATTTGCAATGTTGTGTTAGTTTCAGGTATACAGCACATTCAGTTATTTTTCAGATTATTTTCTCTTACAGAGTATCACAAAATATCAATTATAGTTCCCAGTAGGGCTTGTTGGTTATCTATTTTATATATAGTAATGTGTATCTGTTAATCCCATCCTCCTAATTTACCCCTCACCCCCACACCTTCCCCTTTGATAATTATAAGTTTGTTTTCTATGGTTGAGGGTCTATTTCTGTTTTGTAAATAAGTTCATATATCTATATATATATTTTTTTTTTTCAGATTCCACAAAGAAGCAATGTCATGTCATATGGCATTTGTCTTTCTCTGTCTGGCTTACTTCACTTACCCTGCAAAGTTAGGCCCTTCCTCCAGGAAATTCTCCAGCTTGCATAAAGAATCTAGGCACAGACACTTGTTAGTAAAGGGAGTTTTGTGTGATTAATCAGGGAAGCTGTGGGTTAGAGCAAGTGGAAGGGGGAATGAAGTCTCTGAAATTAGCATATCTTGTGGTGATAGGTTGTCAAGACTGGTTCGTCCAGGATCAAGCATAAGGGGCAAGTGGCTGCCGTGGTAGTGTGGCTGAGCTGACTCAGGACTCAGCCCTCTGGTTGGCAGTGGGCGTAGGGGAGGAGCATTGAGCACACAAGGGTACTGTACATGTTCAGGCGCTTTCACCGCAGCTCACCATGGGCCCACAGAGCTGTATCCATTGGCCCTAGCAGGACCAGCTTTTGCAGCAGCACAAAGGTGGCAGTGGGCTGGACAAATGACAGTCTCTAGTCACTTGGCTGTGCGAAAAACTTCCTCCCACCCCTCCACGTTGAGTTGGGTGAGCTGCAAAATTCTTAGATAATTCAAATTGAAGTGTAGGGTTAGGTAATTCACAGTGAGTTGGGCATAAAGGGACACTGACCAACCGAAATACAGCCTTAAGCAAATAAGTGGCCATACAGGTAGTCCTAGTGTATGCTACAGTTCATGTGGGTTACCCACAATTACCCAGACAAGGATGTTAAATATCCATTCATTTAACCCACCTAGACATGTATCCAAATACTAACTGTAAAATATTTAATTATTTCCTGCTGATTATGGATAATTGCCCGGGGTTTTCAGCACATAACAGCAAATGATGGAAAATTGCCAGAGTTGGACATATTCCGGTAGTTTTATGAACTTAATTTTGCCAGGAACACAAGTCCTAATAAGGGACTCATAAAATCTCAGGGAAGTAAATGGAGTTTTAAAATACTCCTTGATTGTTGAAAGCAATTCAGTGAAAAATTAACAGGCAGAGTATACTAAATGTTGACCTCCACAGAGCAAAAATTAGCCATCACTTTTTTTTTTAACTAATTTTATCTTATGATCATTGTAGAATTGCATGCAGTTGTAAGGAATTGCAGAGAGATCTCATATTATTTTACTAGGTTACCCAAAGGCAGCATCTGACAAAACTGCAACACAATATCACAAGCAGGATATTGACTTTGATGTAGTCAAGATGCAGAGAATCTCCACCAGCACAAGGGCCACTCATGCTGCTCATTTCACCTGCATCCACCTCCTCCTTAACCCTGAACAAGTACTAACATGGTCTCTATATCTGTAATCCTATCAGTTCAAGAATGTTATATAACTGGAATTGTACAGTATATAAACTTTTGGGGCTGAGGGTGTTTTTTCTCACTGAACAATCTGGTGATTTATGCTCATTTAACCAAGTGAGTCATTGAGCGTATCCAGAGTCTGGATGTACCGTGGCTTACTTAACCATCCACCTGGTGAAGGACCTCTGAGCTGGTTCCAGTTTGAGGCTATTATGAATAAATCTGCCATTAAATTTTGTGTGACCATATGTTTTTGTTTATCTGGGATGAATGCCCAAGAGTGCAATTGCTGGGTCATATGGTAACTTCACAAGTAGTTTTTTGTTTTGGTTTGCTTTTTTTTTTAAGAAATTGCCTTTTTCCCAAGTGGCTATGTCATTTTACATTCCCACCAGCAATATATGAGTGATTTAATTTCTCCATATACTCTTCTGTATTTTCTGTTACCACATTTTTTAAAAAATTTTACTTATTCTGATAGTTTTACAGTGATATCTTATTGGGTTTGGGTTTGTACTTGCCTAGTGGCTAATGATATTGAGCATCTTTTCATGTGCCTATTTGCCACCTGGATATTCTCTTCTGTGAAATGTCTATTTTTCCCCCGCTTTTCAGAGTCCTCTTATGATATATATATATATATATATATATATATATATATATGAAATATTCATGATTTTTAATTGTCCCTTGTGGAAGAAATGGAGAAAATTACATCTACCCCATCTTCCCAGGAGTGACAGACTACAGCCATTACTTTTTTAATGCAATTAAACTCAATAACTATTATTAAGCAACATCTACATGCTAACATAACAAAAGAGTAAAATAATGAGAAGGACTTATTTATTAAGCAAATATTGATTTGATTGGGAACCTGCTTTGTGCCTGGTATCGCCCTGCTGCTGGGAGTACAACAATGAACAACAGAACAGATGCAATGCCTCTTTTGCCAGCTCTTGCAGGCTGGTGGAAGACAGGAGCAGTGAGCAGGAAGTTAGAGTACCAGGCTGGGTTAGGATAAGACCTGAGTGATTTCAAGAAGCACTTTTTATCAAAGGATACCTTTTATGGGTTTGAGCGAAGTCTTCCTGGAGGAGGTGTCATCTAAACTGAGACCCAAAGGCTGAGTTGTTGTCACTGGAAAAGAGCGAATATTGAAAGAGACTGGTCCATGCTTGGAAAAGAGAGGGAGATAACTAGTAACATTCAATTTGCTCACTTCTGTAATTTTGATATCAGAATTATAACCTCAAAAAGGGGAGGGAATACTCAAAAGAGAAATATCCAGAATATTGCATATAAGAAAATAGCTTTTTATAATAAAGAATCTTTTAGAAGGCAGAAATGTGTAGAAATAAAAAAGAGACATTTCTTTCCCATTGATGAATGATGAATACTTAAAGTATTTTGTGAACTAAAATAGAGTAGTAATTTTGTAGATATTACAAAATAGAATACATGGTCTCAAATATTGCTTGACTGAACCATGTAGAGTAAACACTGCATTTTTACCTAATATTTTACTACAGGTGCAATTTATGTATTTTGCATGCGTTTAGGAAAGATGAGCTTTCTCTGGAAGAATATGACTTTCATTTCATGGCATTCAAAGTTTTGGTTTTCAAGCTGACTAGCCATTGATTGAATTCAACATGATCTAGCTGTCATTTTATATCAAGACTAATATAAAAATTGTGGAGAAAAGTTTTAGCTTACATTTTTTATTTTAAACAAAAAAGAAATTTGATAAAAATTATTCTTGATATTCCGAGTATGATGACAGCCATATGTTCCTTCAACGCTTGCCCTTAACAGAACAATAAATTTGTTTCCAACAAATACACTTAATATTCCAAGCTGTTGTCAGAGACAGCACAAGTGTCAAAGATCTGGCAAAGACAGAGAATAAAATTTGGGATATTGTTTTATTGTTACCTTTTCTCTATCTGTGTTTAAAGTTTTAATCTCAGGTCTAAAACTGATTTACGATTAATTAACTCTCAACGTGTTAATAACAGTCCTGACTGCAATGTGAGTTTGCAAATGTCTCCTTCCGTCATGTAAGTATTTATGGCAGGCAGTAGCCATGTTTTCTGGGACTCCAGAAGGAACCAGTATTTCTGGGAAAATTTAGTTTAGTCAGTGTTATCTAAGGGAGTCTTTGTTGATAAAACTCCAGACTGTGCAGACTTTCACTTGTCCTTATTTTAGGAACCCCACATAAACCAATTCCCTTCACTCATTTTCTTCTTCATTTGCATATAGACTCATAAATTACTTAAATAAATGTTTATTGAGTAATTCCTCTGCATCACATGAAAGATCAATGGGGAAAAATCAGCAGCTATAAGGGAAAAGTTGTCCTGGACTTTGTGTTACAGTAGGTCACTATCTTCAAATACTTATATGCTTTTTTGGAAGTGTATGAAGCATTTCCAAGGATTATGAGGGGTTGGATAATTTCAGAGAGTGAGCTCTCTGGATTTTCATCCTAAGTACTCATTCACAAAACTGGTTTGCAGGAGAACAGGACAGAGTGCTTGGTAGGAATTTGCCCATTTTACAAGAGAAAGGCATTCATCTGTCCCATTCCAATTAGCAAGGTTGTATCTTGTCCCCATATGTGAAAAACCCAAGTTCCCAGCATCTGCAATCAGAATATCCCAACACAGAAACCCCATAGGTTTCCAACTTCCTTGACAAGTTAGATGAGACAGTTAACAGTGTTCTCTGACCTAATATGATGCCTTGTTGGGATGTTCTGATTGCAGATTATGGTGGATGGGGAATAATGACCTTTCTGTTTCATGATTTTCTTATTCCCATCTTCCAACCATTGTTAAAAATGTACAATTCCTAAGAGACTATCTCAAGAGAAAAGTCAAGAGTTTTGGAAATTTTTAGGAATGCCAAAGTTTTAAAGATACTTTGGATTAAACTCATGGGCAGAACTTTACGTGATTTTTTTCAGATTTTGTTTGGATTATTCTGTGAGGCATGAAAACATATTTTATGAAGTTATATCACAATATATTCTTTTCAACTGTAGTTAATTCTCAATTCATCTTAAAAATGTTTACTGTGCTCTACTGTCAGTTAACCAAATATAAAATATATAAAATACTATGAAAACTACCATACTGATTAGATGCAACAATATGTACATTTTTCTCTTCATTAAAGGCATAGAAAAAAATCAACGATTTATCTCATTAAGAGTTGCATTTCTGGGACTTCCCTGGTGGCACAGTGGTTGAGAATCCACCTGCCAATGCAGGGGACAGAGTTTCGAGCCTTAGTCCAGGAAGATCCCACATGTCGCAGAGGAACTAAGCCCATGCACCACAATTATTGAGCCTGTGCTCTAGAGCCCATGCTCTAGAGAACAAGAGAAGCCAACACAATGAGAAGCCTGTGCACTGCAACTGGAGAAAGCCCGTTGTGCAACAGTGAAGACCCAACGCAGCCAAAAATAAATAAATAAAATAAATAAATTTATTAAAAAAAGAGCTGTGTTTCTAATAAAATTTTGCTTCTTTATTCTTAAAATTTATATACATATGAAACATAGGTTGTTTTAAATGATTGGGCACTAATATTATTTGTAATATTTTAATTCTTAGAGCCTTTAATCACAGGCAGTATAAAAATAAAATTTTGAATTTACATACTTTCTTTTTCAGATAAGTTAGATAGGATGATCTCTAAGAGTTTCACTTTTAAAATACATTTTACTTTCATAAAACTTACCAAAAATTTTAATTTGATCAAGGAGGAAAATCAAAGCTGTGAATCATTGGAATGTTAAAGAATATTTACATGTATTTTTAAAAGTATCAATTCTTTTTTTAATTGGGGTATAGTTGCTTTACAATGTTGTTTTAGTTTCTTCTGTATAGAGAAGTAAATCAGCTATATGTATACACATACCCCCTCTTTATTGGATTTCCTTCCAATTTCTAGGTCACCACAGAGCACTGAGTAGAGTTCCCTGTGCTATACAGCAGCTTCTCATTAGTTATCTATTTTACACACGGTAGTGTATATGTCAATCCCAATCTCCCAATTCATCTCACCCCCCCTTTCCCCCCTTGGTGTCCATACATTTGTTCTCTACATCTCTGCCTCTATTTCTGCTTTCAAATAGGTTCATCTGTACCATTCTTCTAGATTCCACATATATGTGTTAATATACGATATTTGTTTTTCTCTTTCTGACTTACTTCACTCTGTATGACACTCTCTATGTCCATCCACATTTCTACAAATGACCCAATTTTGTTCCTTTTTATGGCTGAGTAATATTCCGTTGTATATATGTACCACATCTTCTTTATCCATCCATTTGTCAACGGACATTTAGGTTGCTTCCATGTCCTGGTTATTGTAAATAGTGCTGCAATGAACATTGGGGTACATGTGTCTTTTTGAATTATGGTTTTCTCAGTGTATATGCCCAGTAGTGAGATTTTTTGAGTTATATGGTAGTTCTATGTTGAGTTTTTATGGAACGTCCATACTGCTCTCCATAGTGGCTGTATCCATTTACATTCCCACCAACAGTGCAAGAGGGTTCCCTTTTCTCCACACCCTCTCCAGCATTTATTGTTTGTAGTTTTTTTTTGCTGATGGCCATTCATCATACTCGTGTGTGGTGATACTTCATTGTCGTTTTGATTTGCATTTCTCTAGATGTTGAGTGTCTTTTCATGTGTTTGTTGGCTATCTATATGTCTTCTTTAGAGAAATGTTTATTTAGGTTTTCCACCCATTTTTTGATTGGTTTGTTTGTTTTTTGGATATTGAGCTGCATGAGCTATTTGTACATTTTAGGGATTAATCCCTAAAAGTATCAAATCAATGTGGTTTTTGGGTTCTATTGGATACTTTTAAATGTGGTCTGTCATTTTATTTTTAAATATCACTGTTCATAGTATGTTAGAAACATTGGAATGTATAAAATATGAGTTTCCCTGGTGGCTCAGTGATTGGGAATCTGCCTGCCAGTGCAGGGGACACGGCTTCGAGCCCTGGTCTGGGAAGATCCCACATGAGGCGGAGCAACTAAGCCCGTGCGCCACAGCTACTAAGCCTGCGCTCTAGATCCTGCGAGCCACAACAACTGAGCCCACGTGCCTAGAGTCCATGCTCGGCAACAAGAGAGATCACCACGATGGGAAGCCTACGCACCGTGATGAAGAGCAGCCCCCGCTCACTGCAGCTAGAGAAAGCCCGCTCGCAGCAACAAAGACCCAATGCAGACAAAAATAAATAAATAAAATAAATTTTAAAAAATGTATAAAACATTATAGATGTCTATTTGAAGTTCTGTGAGTGGATTTCAAATTTCCTTTAGGAGGATTTGTGCAAAACCACTGAAGTTCAGTGATGTGTGTGTTAATAACTATGTCCTATTTTCCACTCCTTAGCACACTCCATGGAGTTTACAGCTTCTCTGGGTCTCTGGACCAACTTGGAGATGAAGACACTCTGAACTGGAAAAGGGCTGCTTTTCACCAGCCCAGCATGTCTCCTCAGGTCCTGTCTCCACGTTACCAAATGCTTGCTATGCTTAGTCGTCAGGTTCTTTCTACATACATGCAACATCTCAGAATACTAGCCCTACTCATGCAGAGAGATGTATATCACTTGGAAAGGTTGACTAGAAAAACTAAAGTACTAATTAAAAGGGCAACAGAAATCCTCCCATGTAACTTGCTATTTCATTCCACACCGGAAGGTCTATGTTTTCTTCTCTGATTATCTTTTATCTTTGGTAGCCGCATCATCTTCTTTTTTTTTTTTTTTTTTCTAAATTAATTAATTAATTTATTATTTTTTGCTGTCTTGGGTCTTCATTTCTGTGTGAGGGCTTTCTCTACTTGAGGCGAGCAGGGGCCACTCTTCATCGCGGTGCATGGGACTCTCACTGTCACAGCCTCTCTTGTTGCAGAGCACAAGCTCCAGATGCACAGGCTCAGTAGTTGTGGCTCACAGACCTAGTTGCTCTGCGGCATGTGAGATCTTCCCAGACCAGAGCTCGAACCTGTGCCCCCTGCATTGGCAGGCAGATTCTCAACCACTGTGCCACTCACTCCCAATGAGTCTCTATGCTCTGTCACTCACCTAGCAAAGCCAAAAATTAATGTTCAACACTGTATATAACTGTGAAAGGTCATCCACTATGGGAAGAAAGTACAAGTATCATTACACCAAAGTTTGCCTGTAATGCTTGCTTGTTTGTCCCAGGAGAAAAGGAGAGATTTATCTTTAAAAATCCCACGTGACTTGAAAATGGGTTGCTGTGCAGACAGATAATATTTTGATCAAAATAAAAGAGACCAACTCTGATCAGCTTGAGGAAAAAAAACATGGGAAATCTATTATATTATTATTATGGAATCAAGGGATGGTTGGACCCTCAGAATATGGGATAGGTGATAAACAGGCATCCTTTTGTCCTAAGTATACAAGGACACTTCTTGGACCACTGCCTTCAATATCATTTGGTTCCAAATACTCCCAGCCTCATTTTGTTCCTAGGAGAAAAACAAAAACTCCTAAAGAGAGAATCTGATTAGTTTGGAGTAGATGCCCACCCCTCCCCTTAACCAATGAGCTAGGATTACAGCCTAGGGCTGTTCAGAGACATGGTACTGGGATAGATCCTTCTAAATAGGAAGAAGGTCACAAACAAGTAGGTATTGCTATGCATAAGGAAGTCCACCAAATAGAGCTCACTTCCTCTTCTTACCACAGAATTGTCTAAGGGTGTAAAATCATCATAAAGCTTTGTACAGGTAGCCATGTCCACCTCTCCTCAGAAAAGGGACAATTATGTTTACTGTGTGGACACTGGGGGAGGTTGAATTGTGTTCCTCCAAATTTTATATGTTGAAGTCTTCACCCCCAGTACGTATAAATGTGACCATATTTGGAGAAAGGATCTTTAAAAGAATAATTAAAGTCAAGATGAGGTCATTAGGGTGACCTGATCTAATATGATTGATATCCTTATGAAAAGGGAAAATTTGGACACAGACACAGACGTGCAGTGAGGGAACTTGATAAGAAGACCCAGAGAGAAGACGACCCTCTGTAAGTCAAGGAGAAGAAGACTCACAAAGAGCCAACCCTGCCAAAAACTTGATCTCAGACTTTTGGCCCCCAGAACTGTTAGAGAAAAAAATTGTTGTTTAAGCCTCCCACTTTGTGGCACTGTGTTATGGCAGCTCTAGAAAACTACTACAGACACCATGGGCAGCAGTGAGTTCTCAGGTCAGGACAAACTGCTGCTAAACACATTTGAGCCTGCTTTGCTCTGAGATGGAGAAAATGTTCCTGAGATCACACCAAGGATGCACACCAATAGCTGCTCCTGAATCTTCAGCTAAAAGTATTTTGCTCAATGCAAGGTCATGGTTATTAGTTAAAAATTTATACAACAACCCAATTTTTCAAGTGTGTAGTTATGCCATATTAAAGCAAAATTAATAGAGTTTTAAATATTAACTTAGAACCTGGGACAAATAAGTCTAATCCCAACAATGGCATTTCTGGTTTAATGGCAGATATTTGCTATTACTCTTCAGGCAGAGCTCAAAAGATTTAGCTGGTGGTCATTTCACATTTACCTCCTTGAATGTGCCACATGTTTTATGGTGTCTTCCATGGGATTTGCCTTCCTTCCTCCATAATGAAGTACATTGGCTTGATTTCTAGCAATATCTTTAAGTAGGTCATTAAGAAAAAACATTCATAAGAAGCAGAGGTCAATCCCAGGCCTTTCCCCTTCCAGTTAAATTAGAAAGAGAAACAGATCTGAAATTTATCTACTGTGCCGTGACATTTTCTTTTAAGATATTTGGTACATTTTCAAAATTAGTTACCAACACAAACATAATATATTATGTCCAAGAGTATATTTGACATTTTAGAATTACACATTGTTTACTTAACATCCTTATTTTATGTTTTGAAGTGAAGCAATACATTTTGAAAAACCCTTAAACTTTTTTTTTTTTTTTTTTGCATGATAACCAGTGGATTAGGCTAAAATTTCTGGGACCCACATGTGCTTTGCTCATCTGGGAAGGCTTTAAGATTTTGTGCAGGTTTGAATTTTCTGACCTGAGGTATTATGCCACCATGAAGTTATTCTTGAAATATTATGAACATTTTCTAATCTTGGACATCTTATTATGAACATTTCCTTAGTGTTTTCCTTGTTTTCTAATGATTAAGCACACAGTTCTCTAATCAATATCTATGTCTAAGTACCCAGGCTGATGGTCAAGAAACATTTATCCCCATTGATGAATCCATCAAACCGTTTCACCCTCACATTTATCCATGTGGCTTTGGAGAGGAATGTTCTGTGGAGGGATTTGGCAATGGTGCAGTATTCATTCATTCAACTATTTCTTTAGCAAACATATTCAATTAATGAAGACCAAATATTAATAGGTACAAAAGGAACTGGTTTTGGGTATCTGTGGAAATATAGAGCAAGGACACATTTGCGGTTAACCTAAAATTTGTATTTCCAACAACACTAAGAGCTTGCCTTTACCTCTTTTCCATAGAAGTAGAACTCATGTGGTAATAACTGGTGCCTAGTGTTATCTATAGGGTCAGTTGTTTATAGGAGGTAGAAGTCACAGAGCAGGGATCCAGTTGGTGATGTAGTCTGTGTGTGTCCCGGAGCAGAGAGAGGCAAATAAAATGGTGCAACAGGTATCAAAGATCACAGTAGGAGAAACAACAGAACTCTGAGACTGATGTGACACCAGTTATGTTAGTGAAGTTTGGTAGAATCATAATGAATAATATGATTCTATTATTCTATTCTATTATTTTAAAGATGGGATCACCATCTTTAAAAAACGGAAGCTAGTCTAGGAGGGACGAAAATGTGAATAACTCAGTAAAGGTTTCACTCTTTTTTAATGGTTAGAACAAAAATGGATTATTTAGAATAGTCATTTGAAAATTTATATGGTAATTTATATGATTTTGTGATATCTTTATGATATTTTCATAAGAATATGAAATAAGTTATCTGTCTTTTGTTTATTTGGCTACGTTGTAGTCACCTCATAAAGGCTGGATAAATGTCCTTAACACAATGGCTAGACTGATGATTCAACACATGCCAAGAGGGTGTAGTTTTATTATGCACATAATAAGGCTTTCTGGGGGGAGGGAAAGGCAGGCTGTCAAGCAGGTCAAACGGTGTCTCAGGAGAGTGAGCTGGTGGAACTTGTTTGGCTTTACTTGTAGTTAGGGAGTGGGACCAGATTGGGGGTTCCTTCTTGAGGGTTTGGCTTGCTTACATGGCTTTAACGTCCCATTCATACAAAAGGAAGGAGCATCTGAGCTTCTGTATTGACTTGGCCAGAAGTGAGGCAAGAGGGAAAGAGCAAGGGTGGAGGTGGGAAGCAACAGCAACAGCATCCAAAGTGGAGTCAGACTCTTTAGTATAATCTGTCCAAGGTGTTCAAGTGAATTGTAATTGACTTTCCACAAGGTTTTGAGAGACTTGTCACATGATAACTAATGATGTCCCACAGTTATTAACCCCCTGGTAGAAGTTCTTGCTCCTGAAAACCTCTACAATTTGGGATAGATGTTTCCAATAGCAGCCAGAGACGTGAAAGTTAGTCTGTGCAATGTCAGAAAAAGCACTGGGCATGGTCGCTGGGAAGCCACAGCAAATGGGGGAGGTGCCCGTGCTATTAGAAAAACTTTGACTGAGAAAGAAAACCAAATAAATAAAACTCAGTTACAATAGATAAACTTGGAATACCTGACCTCTGTTTTATCAAAATAGTTATCATAAAAATAATTGGAGAAACATAATGACAATCTTCTAAAATAAGATAACATTATATATTTTATTCTGATGGGAAGAATATTTTCACCTTTCAAGAAATAGTGCCATGAGAGAAAATAAACAAAAAATTCGAGCATGTAATAATAGCAATACAAATACAGCACACAGACTTAGATTATAAGCAGCACCAGCCTAGCCCAACAGCTAACTGAACTTCCTAAATAACAATAATATTTCTTCATAGCAAAGCTCGCAATGGAAGGTAACTTAATTTTTAAAGAAATTAACAAAACTCCTCGCTTTTCCTGAAATGCTATCATTTATGGTAATATTCAAGGCAGTAATGTGTAGATGTAAAGGTATAATACATAAATGGTAGAAAAGATAGGTTGGAAAAAATAGTACTTTAAATACTAATTAAATATGGTTCACTTTTTTAAATAAATAAAAAACAAAGTTAAACCTTGATATTTTAATTGTGTAAAACAAATAGTATATTGTGGACTCAAATTTACAACCTGTAGCCACCAAAACATCCCTGTGATCATTCTTCAAAGATGTAATAAAAAACGGGTTGAAGAAACATAATTAAGACAGACAGTAATTGGACTTTAAGTTCTGTGTCCCTGTTGTATAGTAAATGAAAATCATCAAATTAATCTTTAAGTATTTTTATTTAATTATTTAGACACAAATGAACTTCACAAAATTCTGATCTAAGTAAAACAGTTTTGTGATGTCCAAACACAGGTAATTTGTTCTCATACCCACTGCTGGTTTTGTGACAATTGAGACACTTTTTTCAACTCTTGAATATAAAGTTCTACTTCTAGATATGTTCATCAGATGGACATAAAATTCTACTTCTAGATATGTTGACCAGACTAGACCATGTTTCAGAGTCTGAGCTTAAATACAAAGTCATGGTGTAAATCCAAAGAATGAATAAGTGAATAAGAATTTACCATTGAATATTCTATTTTTAGATAGAATTTTTTTTTTTTTTTTTTGCGATACACGGGCCTCTCACTGTTGTGGCCTCTCCCGTTGCCGGGCACAGGCTCCGGACGTGCAGGCTCAGCGGCCATGACGCATGGGCCTAGCCGCTCTGTGGCATGTGGGATCTTCCCAGACCAGGGCACGAACCCATGTCCCCTGCATCGGCAGGCAGACTCTCAACCACTGCGCCACCAGGGAAGCCCTTTAGCTAGAATTTTAAACTGATTTTCTCAGATATTTTCATAGTGAACCCAAAATGATTTGAGTAGGCTATTCCTGAATAAATGTAAATATATTCTATGGAAGTATTCTCTACTGCCCTTTTACTTCTAATTTTCAATTATATGGATTTATTTTAAGTGCTGATTGATTTATTAGATCTTTGTGCAAGATACAGAAAATCGATACAAGAGAAATGAATGCAAAATATAAGTGGCCACAAAAGATCTCATGTGTGTCTACAGAGGTAAGTTATGATATAAATTTAACTCAACAGCTAAAATGTCTTTTATTCCAGACTTCTATAATCTTTGCTCTTAACACAATATTTAATGAAAGAAAAGAAAGTAAAACAGCAAATCTGACTTTAACAAAGAAACTCTTTAAAGAGTAAAATCTATTTAATCTAGTCCATTTGAAAATGTCAAAATATTATTTTTAAATTTGTCATTTTATTCTGAGATAAATATATATTCACATGCAGTTGTAAGAAATAACACAGAGAAATGCTGTGTATTCCTAACCCAGATTCCCCCAATGGTAGCATCTTGTAAACTATAGTAAGTATCACAACTGGAATATTGACACTGATAGCTGAAATGCAGAACATTTCAATCACCGTGATGATCCCTCATCCTGTCTCCTTACAGCCACAGCCAATTTCCTCCCAATACCCATTCTCTCCTTAACCATTAGCAACAGCTAATTCATTCTCCTTGTCTACAATTTTCTCAGCTCAAGAATGTGATAAAAATGGAATCATACAGAATGTAACCTTTTGGGATCATCATTTTATATTCAGCAGAATTCTCTGGAGATCCAACCAGGTTGTTGTGTATGTCCCTGTAGTTAAGGCGCCATGTCTCCCCTACTGTTTTCAAGATTTTTTTCTTTATCTTTAGTTTTCTAGTGTTTGTGATGTATCTCGGCATGAATATTTTTAGGTTTATCCTATTTGCACTTCATTTGGCTTCTTAAATCTGTAAGTTTGTGTCACTTTTCAAATGTGGGAGGTTTTCTGTCATTATTTCTTTAAGATTTTCTTTAAGTCTTTCTTGCTCAGCTTATTCCAGGGCTCTGATGAATCAAATGTCATGTCCTTTGTTATGGACAAACCATTCCTTAAGGCTCCATTTTTTTTTCAGACGTTTTTCTCTCTGTTTTTCAGATTTGGTATGGAAGATGAGAAATGTAATTGTAGAACTTGAAGATATTTTTATCTGGTGTAGGGATCTAGAACCTGGTCTTTGGAGAGAACATGGATCTTGACCTTTTGGGAGAATAAGCTTCTTCTAAATTTCAAAGCAAATTCTATGTGTGTCTATGTGTTGCATTTTTTCTGGGGTAATGTTCATAAAGCTCATCTTTTTCTAAGAAAGGTCCCTACTTCCCTCATCCCTGCCTGCGAGCCTCCTCCTTTCAGAACGGAGGATGCCTTCCGGTTTCCATTCTTTAATCACAGTCCCAAAGCCCCTTTCCATGCCCGACACTCCTTGCCCAAGGATATATTTGTTGAAAATGCACAGGACATTTCAGGAAGGCAGATGTGTCACCACATCAAGCCAGATGACTTGAGTGAGTATTGCCAATCATGAGCAGATTCATATTGAGGAACAAATAATCCCCAAGCTTGTAGAGATGACATCTTACGACTGTAGAGGGAGCTACAGAGGTGTTGAACAGATAACAGACACAAAGGTAACACCTCCACTGATAAAGTCAAGCTCACGACTCTGGCTCCCCCAACACGTGTGGCTCCAGCCTTGATAAACTCCATTCAAGTCCCTGAAGGCCCCACACATTCTCTTCCCAGGCTCTACAAAGTTGATTCCATGGTCTCTTTAGAAGACATAAGAGTCATTTAGAATTTGAGGATTAAAAATACACAAGAATAAGATTTTTCTTGTCTGCAAAACTGTCTTGAAACTGTTCATTCAGAAATTTTAAAATGAGCTGAAAATTTCAGCATCCAGAACACAGCCATGGTACAATCAGCTCATAATACAGAGCCTGTGAGTAACTGGTCTGTGCAGGCTCCTTGGGTTCCAAGATAGCATCTAAGCTAAAATTCAAACAAATGTTATGTGAAGCTCTCAAGTGGAAATTCACATCGCAGAAGCACACTGAAAAGAGTACCTTCATTTTGACATGGCATTAACTTTATTTTTAATGATAAAGATATAAGATCAATTGAATGATCTAGAACTAAACAAAAATGAAAATGGGTTCTTCATTTTAAAAAATGATACAAATGACCTTATTCACAAAACAGAAACAGATTCACAGACATAGAAAACAAAATTATGGTTGGTTACCAAAGGTGAAAGGTGGGGGGAGGGATAAATTAGGAACTTGGGAATAACACACAAAAACTACTATACATAAAATAGATAAACAACAAAGATCTATTGTATAGCACAGGGAACTATACTCAGTATTTTATAATAACCTACATGGGGAAAGAATCTGAAAAATAATATATGTGTATTATACATATATATGTATAATAGATATATATGTATGTATAACTGAATCAGTTTGCTGTACACCAGAAACTAACACAACATTGTAAATCAACTATATTTCCATACAAATTAAATTAATTATTTTAAAAAAGAAACATGACAGATTGGCAAATGTGTGTGCAAATATGTGTGAGTCACTCTAGTATCTATTTTCCATACTGTAGTATTATAGAATATTACATTATAATTTTATAATAGAATTATTTATGGCATTATATTATAGTATAGCATGATATTATAAATATAACCCGAGAGGCTGGTATAATTGGCTTAATTCTAGAACAGGATTTTTTTTTTTTTAATAAAAGTGACTCTACAGTGCAAAGTGGCATCCAGTCAAAGGGAAAGATTCCCTGTTTGGGAAGGGTTGGCTTAATCTCTGCTTCCCTGCTTCTCCTTTTCTTTAATAAACAGATCAGTCAAGTCCCTCCTTCCTTCATAAGTGACTGTTTGGATCAGGGAATATTGGATTGGAAGGTTGTTGAAGCAGTGAAATATGTTAAACAGTATATGAAAGGGAGGTTTTTTTTCTCCATTTTATAAAAGTAGAGGGAAGGGCTGTAGGAGGACATGACAGATGAAGGCAAAAGTAGAGGAGATCCTTGGAATTCATACTGCTAGTCAAAAATGTTCCACATGAATACTGACTTTCATACCCATTATTGAATATACAGATGGATATTTAACTTTGATGAACATTAGTGCATGAGCTCTTAGGGGAACCCAAGCCTAGGGCTCCCAGAGCTTAAAGTCAGGGATAAGGGTAGAGTGAGTGGTTTGGGAAATGTTCTCAGAGAAGGAGAAATGTCCACTCAAGAGGGTTTTGATGATTCTGATGCACAGTAGGACGATGAGGACAGTTTGTTCAGAAAGAAAAGTGTGAGCATCAGAGAAAAAACAAAGTGACTTACCCATAGTCAGAATGTGACTCGCTGCTTGTTGGTGAATACATTATAAATAGAAAACCCAGATTAAAAAAGTAACCCAAGAGCTATTGTATCTGCTTTCTATTCCTATTTAACAAATCAACAGAAATTCGGTGACTTAAAAGAGCACAAATTTAATCTCTTACATTTCTGGAGACCAGAAGTCTGCACTCAGTTTCACTGGGCTACAGTCAAGGTGTACGCAAGAGTGGTTCCTTCCGGAGGCTTTAAAGAATTGCTTCCGTGCCTTTTCTAGCTTCTGGGGGCTGCCTGCATACCCAAGTTTATGAGCATTCCCTGCATCACTCCAACCTCTTGTTTCTATCATGGCATCATCTTTTCTACTCTAGTCCAATCCCCCTTTGCCTCCTTTTGTAAGGACACATGTGATTACATAAAGGGGGAACTTGCATAATCCGAGGTAAACATCCCATCACAAGGTCCTTAACTACACCACACCTGCAATGTCCCCTTTGCCATATCAGGTAATAGCCACAGATTCTGGGGACTAAGATATGAACACCTTGCGGGGTCATTATACAGTCTACCACAACCATTAAAGAAATTGAATCAATAATAAAAATTTTCTACTTCCTCCCACCCCACTAATCTCACCACAAAAAGATATCTGGCCCAGATAATTTTACAGTAAAAAATGTTCAATTCATCCAAAGAAACCAATCATCTCTATTTTACTTTTTTCCAAATATTTAAAATTTCAGAAAAAAGTGAGAACTACCCATCTAAGGCTATTATAACTTGATCTAAAATGTTATTTAACAATATAAGAATCTTTGAAAACTAATCTTGCTTATGAATATAGTTGCAAAAAGTAATTAAAATGAAAGCAAAGTTAGCTATATCTAAGAAATGCAGATACAGTGAAGCACCAGAAAAGCTATTTATATAACATACTAAATTAGCAATTCAAAGCAAAATTACTTTTGATCATATTAAAGATGCATAAAATATTTACTAAAAGTCATTACCCATTTATGATACAAACAATTAGCAAATTAGAAATAAAATATAACTTTATAACCTAATAAATTATAATCTCCCCATCTAAAAGAAAAAAAGCAAAGTATCAACATATAGATATGAAGTTCATAGGTAATAAACACAAATAAACAAAATACAAGAGAAAGAAGCTCAACCTTACTAGTAATCAAGGCACTGCGAGTAAAAGCCACAGTGAGATACTGGCACAGGCTGTAGATTAGGAAAAATTATAAATATCTAACAATTGCAAACATTACCAAGGATAATGAAGAAACAGGGAATTACACACCTGTCAGGGAATCTACATTAATGTAAGATGTTGAAAGCAATTTAGCTGCTCTGAAGTGATTACCATTAAGCCTCCTCCTTCTGGTTCTATGTGGGCCCATCTTGGCCTGGGTGGGTCTCCTTTCTTCCCTGAACACCTGTTTGCATCCCCCTCCCCATGTTCCTGGGACAGTAAAGGGCTGTCCTCAGGTGATATCTCGCCACCCATTCCTTCCTTGTCCTTGCAAGAGAAGACCCTCCAGGTGCTTATCTCTTCAGGCTGCACATCTTCTCCACTTCATATCACCTCTTAGCCTTCCCTTTTCTCTTTCCTCAGTAAGGAAAAACAGGCTTTGTGGGTGCACATTTCAATCTTTATTTCTCCTGGTGACCAGTGCATCCTTGGAACATCTGCTTGGTGGAATTGGAGCAACAAAGAATCCAGGATTACAAGAATAGAAAACAGAGGCTGGAAATAAGCAGAGAGCACTCTGTGCCTAGTGTGTTCAGACTGCTATACCAAAGTACCACAGATAGGGTGGTTTACAAACAACAGAAACTTATTTCTCACACTTCCAGAGGCTGGGACATCCAAGATCAAGTCTCCAGATTAGATGTCTGGTGAGAGCCATCCTGATTCACATACAGATGTCTTCTTGTTGTGTCCTCACATGGTAGAAGGAGTAAAGAAGCTCTCTGGGGTCTTGTTTATAAGGGCACTAATCCCAATCCTGGGGGCTTCACTCTCATAAAACAATCACCTTTGAAAGGTCCCACTTCCTGATTCCATGACTTTAGGGGTTAGGTTTCCACATATGAATTTTGGAGGGACATAAACACGGTACTCCAGCTTCCACACATTGCCCTGCCACTGCACTAGCAAAGCTGAAAATGAGCATCATTTAAAGAGATAAGTGTGTAGGAAGTGTCAGAAAACAATGTCCATTGTAGCACTGGTGTTATATTGCATTAAAGAAAAATACAGAAACAATGTATGTCTCTTAATAGGAGAATGGATATATACATGGTAGCACATTCAAATACAATACACAGTTCAAACTCATGAGCTAGCACTGGATGTGTCAACACGGATACACTGCAAAAAACAAACAAAAAACAAACAAAAAAATGATGTTTGGCAAAATACAGAGGTTGGAGAAATATATATATATATATATATATATATATATATATATATATATATGATATAATGCCATTCATCCAATTTCAAAAATATATAATTTATTTATATGAAAACAGGTATGGGTACTATAAACACAAAAGTAAGGAGAAGACTTCTATCTGGGAGGGAAAAACAGGAGTGGGAGTGAGAAGAGGATGCACAGGGCCTTCGATTCCATGTGGATGGAATTTTTTCTTAAAAAATACTTGGAGCAAATATGTAAAAATGTTAAGTTTTGTTAAAACTGGGTGAAAAGTACATAGTTGTTCACTACATTATTCTCTATGCTTCCCAGTATCTTAGAAATACTTCACAGTAAAACAATCATGATAACAGCAGTCCCAACAAACTCACACACTGGGAGAGAGTGGCTGGTGGGCCATGAGTTCCAGTGAGGTTTTCTTTCTATTTTTGCCTCTTTCTCTGCCTTCTGCTCTTTGTCCTTTTTCTTTCCTTTTGGTAGCTAAGATACATTCATATTTAATCATCACAATGGAAAGAACCAAAGGAAAGAAAGAGGGGGAATGAAGAAGCCAGAGAGACAGGAGGTACCCAAGGGGCTTTGTCCAGAGAAAGGCTGAGATGGAAGGATGAGATGGGAGGATGAGACAGAAAGACAAGTTCCTTTCCAGCTTCAGATTCTTACTTTAGAATAAAGAGAGCAGTTTCTCCTTCTCTTCTGGGAAAACACCCAAAAGCAACAGGATCGTAGGAAGCACATATGCAAACTCCATATTTGATGAATTTAGGAGACATCTGCAAGCCTGAACCGCAGAATGTGAGGAAGGGATGCCAAGTGCAGAGCAGGAAAGGACGCAGAAGATGCTGAGGGTGGGACCTGAGACAGCAAAGCTCAGGCTGCTAGAACACTGTGATTCCAAGCAAGTGGTCGCTCTGCAGGGAAAACCACAATTCCTTTTGTTTAAATAGGAGAGTGTACACAGGTGGTAGAAGGAGAATCAGTGGACGCAGCTTGATGTGGTTTCAGGAAACAGGGAAGATGAGAATAAACATGTAAGCACAGAGCTTGGTCATCTTTGCAGGGAGCCATCTGCCATGGATGAGAGAATGAACGAGCATCCCTGAGTGATGAAAAGCTGCCATGTCGTACAGGCTTCAGGGAGGAGAAAGGCTAACAGAGCCCTCTCCCACACATACCTCCTCATCATTAGGAGAACGGCTCAAGATCATGGTCCTGATCTCTCCCAGAGATGATTCTCCAGCAAACCCTAGTGCAGGAAAACTAGCCTAATTCAAACATGATCAAAGACAATCATCATACTAGGCACTAATAGTATCTTCCAGATATTTTAAGAGAAGAGGAGGAGTGAGGCAGGAAACCAAAGGCAAGCAAAGAACTCCCACCAGCAGGATGCTGCCACTGGGCAAAGGAAATTACACCAAAGATACTGGCAGCTTACACATAGATAGTTACTAACCAGCAGTGCAGGAGCTGGCTTTACTGCTCAAGAGAGTGAATGAACATGTTTCTTCCCAACTTTAGGTTCAGTGACGATGCAGTGATGGCTTGAAATGGGTCCTGATGAGGGTTTACAGCATGGAAACTGGCACATGTTGCAAATCAAGGTATTCTGTTTGTTTGCTTGTTTTGGCTTTTCCTTTGGAAGCTGATTATTAATCATTCACCGGCACACCACTGGTACCTATCCTATGCCTGGTATTGATTTGGTCTCTCTTTCTCTCTCTCCATATATATATATATATATATATATATATATATATATATATATATATATATATATATATACACACACACACATATATATATACACACATATACATGTATATATATAAAAATATACAGATATATATGTGTGTGTGTATATATATATATATATATATACATTCTTTTCATTAATTATCTACTATTTTCAAAAATTCTTAGTTCAATAGGATTACATTACGCTTAATCTGGTAAAAACTACATTATTCCATTTAGATTATTATTCCCTTTAAACTCAAGAAAAAAAGGGAAGTTTTCTTTTATTACAATTCTTAAAATTATTCTGGCAGTGTTAGAAAAAATAAATTATAAAAACAATAGAAAGTGTAAATGGGATATTATTTTGCAAATTATGTGATTTTTTTAATATGGAAAAAATGAAGAAGATCAACTAAAAGAAGATTTCTGATGACTAACTGTAAATAATATTGATATTTAAGTATCAATCTAACACATACTAGAAGAAATACACCATTTACAAAAGTTACAAAAATGTCAAAATAACTAGGAATACATTTAAAGGATACATAGTACGTAAAGAACATTTTAGACATCTAGCATGAGACATTAAAAAAAGTAAAATGGAAGATATGTCATTTCCTGGGTAGAAATATGAAGATTAAAAACTAATCTTGAACCAAACTATATATTTTTAAACTTCCCCCAAATTGTAGTATAGTTTACATACAGTGAAATGCACATATTTTAAATGTATAGTTGGAGGAATTTTGATAGTTCTATATACCTAGGAATCAATCACTCCAAATCAAAATATAGACTATTTCTATCATCACTGAAAGTTCCCTTGTGACACTTTTAATTACATCCCTCTAGCTAAATGCAACTACTACTATTGGTATATCTGTTTTTATATATCAGTTGTGCCTGTTTCTGAGCTATACATAAATGGAATCATATACTATGTATTTCTTTTGTGACTGGTTTCTTTGTTCAATGTAGTGTTAAGTATATATTTAATATAATTTTCCCTGTTGTATGCATAAGCAGTTCCTTCCTTCTAATGATGAGGAGCATTCAAATGCATGGATAAACCTCAATTTGTTAATCCATTGTACAGTTCGTGAACATCTGAGTTGTTAATCATTTGGGGCCCTTATGACCTGACAAAATCTTGTCTCTAGAATATGGAGACACAACTCACAAACACTAGAATAGCTAAATTTTTTTAAATGACGACAACAAAGGTTAATAAGGATGTGGAGCAACTGGAACTCTCCTACATTTTGCTGATAAGAGTATGAAGTGGTGAAAACATTTTTGAAAATGATTTGGTAGAGAAATAAACATATGCTCACAAAATAAATTATATAAAAGTGTGCACAATATTTTTATTAAATAATAGCTAAAGTCTTATTTTATTGTGGTTCCAATAATAATGTCAGTTAGAATTATTTTTTTAATCTTTTTTAGTTTTTAGATTCTGGTAATGTTCATATAAAAAAATAAACAAAAATAACCATAAATTTTGTGGAAAGAGTAAGGAGCAACTGACGTGCCAGATATTAAAAGGCATTATACAGCTACAAAAATTTTAAATACGGTGGTACTGGTACATGAAAACAAAGATACTCTTGGAAAAAACAAATATATATATATATATATATATATATATAGCTACAAGTATAGAGATAGACCAATACAGGCATTAACTATTTCAAAAAGGTGACATTCAAAATGGGGAAAGGGAGAAGAATGTATTGTTGCTTAACATTTTATGTTAGACAAATGAGCAGCCATATTTAAAAAACAATACAGTCGGATTTCCTACTTGACAGATTACCTCATAATAAATTCCAAGTGGATCAAAGTTTTAATTCACATATTAGATAATAAAACATTTATTCATCCCAATATGTTCTTCCCAACAGATACAGACAAAAATTGGATAAATTTCAACACATTGATTGCAACCTAATAGTAGCAGGGAAATGCCTCAATCTCATATGAAATATCCACCAAAAACCTACAGTAGATAGGCTTAATGTTAGAGTATTAGAAGTATTCTCTTTAAAATCAGCAATGAGTAACACCAACTCTTCCTGTCTAAATTCAACATTACACATGGCCCTTGTCCGTGAGGCAAGATGAGGAACAAATAAATAATAAAAATACACAGATGGGAAAGGAAAACAAAAATTCCTGATAGAGACAATATTCTGTCTACATGAAAAATCATTGGGCAATTTATCATAGCTGATAAGAGACTTAAGTCAAATCACTGAATAAAAGTTAAATAAGATACAAGATAAAATATTAGATAAAAATGAACATTTCTATTGCCAACTTTACACAGTTAAAATGTCTAATTATAAGCAAGATTTACAATGACAACAAAATTTAAGCTAACTAAAAATAAATCTAGCAATCTTGCAAGAATTTAAGGAAGAAAATGGTGATGCTTGCTTGAAAGATACTGATGGAGACCTAAATTAATGGATAGGAAAATGAAATTTACAAATGTCAATTATCACTAAATTATATATTCCCTATAATTTCAAATAAAATTCCAAAACATTTTCACCTTTAAAGTTGATCAGCTGATTTTTAAAGAATAAAGAACCTCAAATAGCAAAGATATTTTAAAGAACAGGATGAGGGGATTTGCTTTACGTTTTATCAAGTCTTTTTATACACAGTGAAGGAAACCATCAACAAAATAAAATGACAACCTATTTAAGGAGAGAACTATTATTGCATAAATTAACTCCGAAAGATTAAACATATAAATGTGAAAAGCAAAATTTTAAAGCATTAAGAAGTCAGAAAATACCCAGTGAATAAGATCTTTCCTTAAACAAAATGGAAAGAATAAACTATAAAGGAAAATATTGGTAATTTCTACTTGATTATTTAAATCTACAAGTGTGTTCAGCAAACATCACAATTAAAACAGCAAGAAAACAATAAAAACAACTGCCAGAAGTTATTTCCAAGATTTAAAACCAACAAAGGAGCAGTATTCAGAGCATAGAAAAGACTGCAAATCAATGAGAACAAGATAAATGACAAAATATTAATATGAGTAAAAGATATAAGCTGACGGTTTCCAGAAATGGAATGGCTCATAAACAAGTAGATTGTTTGGTCATCCATTTGGTCATCATTTTTTTTTTTTTTTTGGCGGTACGCGGGCCTCTCACTGTTGTGGCCTCTCCCGTTGTGGAGCACAGGCTCCAAACGCGCAGGCTTAGCGGCCATGGCTCACGGGCCCAGCTGCTCCGTGGCATGTGGGATCTTCCCGGACCAGGACACGAACCCGTGTCCCCTGCATCAGCAGGCGGACTCTCAACCACTGCGCCACCAGGGAAGCCCCATTTGGTCATCATTGATGGTCAATCAATTTAGTAATCAGAAGATTTTCTCTTCTATTCACCAGACAGGTAAAATGTATAGATTTTGAAAATATCCATGTTGGTTAAAATGGGACCAACATGAACACTGATGAACGCTGGTGGAAGTGGAAACAGGCAATGACCAAATCCCTAGCAAAGGTGAACATGCACACCCTCCATACCCCTACAATCCTTCTCCTGGGTATAGTCACGGTATGGCAGGTGTTCACAAGGAAACCTGCACATGCATGTTCACAGCAGAAAGATTTGCACAAAAACCAATTTGAATCGACCTAAATAACTTCTACAGGAGAGTCAATCCATATATCCTCACATTCTAATGCAGTTGGAATATCAACAAACTAGGAAGACAAAACCAACATAGAAGAATCTCGTAAAAAGGATAGTTCTACCAGATATTTCTAACATTATTTAGATAAATTAAAAAGAAAATATATATTGTTTCAAGATGAAAGTCACCTATGATAAATATGAAAAGAAATATAGGAATAATGAAAGCTAAATTTGAGATCATGGTCAACTCTGGACAAGACGGGAGGGGCTGATGTGGTTTGAAAGGCTTTCCTGGAGACTTCAACACTATGGATGCTACTTTATTTCTATATAAACCACTGTCTAGTGGACACATGTTCCTTGAATGTTGACAGCCTGACCTTAATTGTCCCACCCACTTGGCCTTAATAACTCTTCAGCATTTGTTGAGATTCTCCTCAGGTTCCACCTCCTTTTGGAAGTGAGTTCCTGATTTCATCCTGCTCTTAAACATCCCCCTGCATCACATGGCATAGTCAGGTTGCTTTATAATTATCAGTGTATCAGTTCATCTCAGTCACAGGGCTGCCACTGGAGTCAATATGAGAAACAATTTTCATATTTTTCCATACCTTATATAGGCTACTCACCATCTAAACAAGTTATACATATCCATCTCCAGATTAAAGAGTTGATGAAAATTATGTAGGCATTGTTTAAAAGTATTTTCCATTAATCTTTATGTCACAAACAGCACTTATTATGTGCCGGCCAATATCAGATGCTTCCCGGATTAATTTCCCAGAGCTTCTATAGACGATTATCCCATGCCGGTTAGCATAAAACAACAGGAATTTATTTTCTAGCAGTTCAAGAGGCCAGAAATCCAAAATCAAGGTGTCATCAGGGTTGGTTTCTTCTGAGGGAGCATGAGCTTCTGGTGGTGCCTGCTGTACGTAGAGTTCCTTGGCTTGTAGATACGGTTCACCAGCCTCTGTTTCCATCTGTACAACATCTTCTCCACTGTGTGTCTTAAAAGAACACCAGTCACTGGATGTAGGGCCAGCCCTAAAGCCAAGCTATTTTCGTCTTGAGATCCTTAGCTAATTCCATCCACAGAGAACCTATTTGTAAATAAGATCCCATTCCGAGGCTCTCAGTGGACACACATTTGGGGGGACATTATTTACCTCACTAGACTTTCCAAATATTTACTCATTTAATTCCCACATAAGCCCAGGAGGTCAATACATATTATCATTCCCTTTTATAGACGAGGAAGCCAAGATACAGAGGGTATAAGTTCTTGCCTAGAGTCACACGGCTAGAAAGAGCAGGGATTTGAATAGGGTCTGTCTGACACCACGTCCAGGGCTCTGTCCACTTTTCCAGGCTCACAAGAAGGTTATCTGCCCTGAGCTCTTGCCCGGGCTGCCTCGCAGGGGAGGGCACGAATAAGTGGACTTTGATACTCGCCAGTGAAGTACGACTTCCCCCACCCACTCTGGGGACCCGAGCACACCACATTTGAGCACCGTGCTTTTAAGTGATGAGTGCAATTACACGTGAGCACCAGCAGAGGCGCTGCAGTACAGTCCGTGGTCCTGGAATCCGGGGCAGGGAAATGGACCCTCCATCATCTCCTTGGAGACGGTTAGTTTTTAACTTTGGTTTGAAAGTAACCCATGTCCTCCCTGACTAGCATCCCAGGCCTGAGAAGACAGTTCCCAGAGTACTCGTGAGAGGCTGGAATGGGGAAGGAGGAGACCTCCTGCAGGCTGGAGTCCCAGCCCCAGCGCTCTTCGTGCCCGAGATCACGTGGAATACTATCCCCAGTTCTACTTTTCCCTGGTTCTGAGACTCTTGGATGGGACATGTCTGTCTGTGTGAACTCATCCCATGGAGTGGAGGCGCCGCTTCCACCCCATCTCCAGGCCCAGCCCGTCCGCTCCAGGCAGCCTGCGCTCCGCCAGCCATCCTGCCCTGCCTGCTGTCCTGGGGCCTCAGGAGGGCAACCCTGGGGGTGTGGTGATCATGGGGTAAACACCCCCCTGGGTGTTGGGTTCACAGCTGCAGCTCAAATCTTATAACACCCGGGAGGCGCGATTATCTGCTGTCATGCTTTAATTCTTAATTAAAATAAGACCTAACACTGAAATTGGATTGGGGAGCAGATTATGCTCTACTCTGGTGAGACAAGGGGTGCGTGGGGTCCCTGAGAGCTCAGGTCAGGCCCCCTCCTCGGGGCAGAGAGGTACCTCTGTGAAATAGTGCTGCATAAATTGCCGAGGATCCCCCCAAAAAGCACAGGTGCTGGGACTTTCTGATGCCAGCCGCACTTCAGGGCATTCTCAGGTTCACACTCTTTTAACCTTTTAAGCGCGTCTGTGAGACGTGTTCTCATTAGCAGTCTTCTGTGGAAGCAAGAGGGAGGGGCTGGGACTTACCCTTCTTATTACGGAAAATTAGAATAACTGGGTGTTATATTTAATACAGTCTGGCCAAACCTGCAATTAAAGAAAGTAATTTTAAACCGTGGTGAAATATTAATATTAAAAGTGTTTCAAGGACAGGAATCTAATTAACACAAGTTAAAGAAAAGCCTTAAAGATTCTAATTTTATGATCTTCTTAAATAAAAATTAACCTGATTAGACTCCTCTCTTAAAGGTTACATTTATTTAAAAGTTCCAAGCAATTTAACGATAATGGGTTTCGACAAGACAGCTTCCTGTCTGCACAGCCTCCCTATTTTTAAATTTTATGAGGTTCTTCTGGCAGAGTTTTGTAGCAGTTAAGATGAAAATCTGGATGCAGGGCACCCTTTAAAAGAAGGGTGGGGAGAGAGGAGGATGAGGAAGAAGAGGAAGAAGAAAGAAACATAATCAATTTGGTATCAAATTTATTCCAAAGCAGAGAAGTGCATATTTTTTTTTTTCTGATGGTGGAAAAAAGACATGCAGGGAGGTCAAAGGTCACACAAAGAGGAGACAGTATTGTGTAGAAACTGTCACGCATCACCACCTATTTTGACATGCATGGGGCCGTTTGTTGTCTGTCGAACATGCAAATTAAGTGCCTGCTGTCATAGCCAGCGGATATCTGAGAGTGGAAAATGAGGCCACCTGTAACCAGTGAATGGCATGATGGACAAGCATTCAGTGTGCGGCATCTCCGAGGCCATTCACACCACCTTCGAATTGCATATGACATGTAAAAATCTTTTCTTAATATTCACAACCGGGAAGTTTGGGGAATTATGGAGGCTTCAACTGCTGCATCTAATGGGTTCTCCAAGCAGACAGCTGTGACTGCGAGCTGGCTTGATAATTAGGTGTCCAGGAAGATTTTATGCTACGAATCAGTTAAAAGGGAGAAAAGAAAAAGAAAATAATGGCAAGCAAAACTCGCTGGAATGGAAATTGCATTAACCCTTGTGTGTCTTCCCCGGCTTGGAAGCTTTATAGGCACCAGGATTCATTTTCTAGATCTGGCATAGACACACCTCTCTGTGCACGCTTTTAATTTATAAACCTGCCCCCGTGTACAGGATGTAACGGCCAGCTAATTCGGGCTGCCGTCCAGAAGAGGGTCACTCAGCACTAAATGCGGTTCCGCTTTCCAAAGTTATGCAATGCTTCTTCACATGCATGCAGATTTTGCTGTCAAAATAAAAATTTTGAGAGGTGTAGTCTATCAAAATAATAGGCGAGAACAGGGAAGGATGGCTGCTTCATGCAAATCAAAGAACTTAATACACAGCTCCAGTCCTTTACAGTGTTTCTTCACCAGATGTTCATACTTACTTGTGTGAAAGGGGCACCAAACGTGGCATCTATGCAAAAAGAACAAGGAAATAAAGTCTGATGGAGAACTTTGTACTGCCTGAGTTTGTGTTGAAACTGAAATGTAAGAAGCACTGGCTACCTTTCAATGCAACCTGCTGATTTAAAGTGGAAGAATGTTGTTTATCAAAAATCATCATGATTCTCCCCCTTCAGACACTAACTCCCTAATTCCAGCTGAGCTTAATTGGTTAAATCCAGAATGGCATCTCTCAGATAATGGGCTTCTCTTTCCTCTGCTGTCCCCTCAGTGAGCAGGGATGCTGACAAATTGCACAGACTCAGGCGACGGTTGGGGTATCCGAGGCTATGTGTGGGACTTGCCTGGTGCTGGCCAGGAGCTGAGTTCCTGTTTCTCCTCGTCCCTCTATCAGAAGGCCAAGAGCAGAGCTTTGCTCCAACACGGAGCACAAACAACAAGGAAACTAGACTTCTTTGAAGGAAGCCATGGGAACTATAGCTAGTTCATCTAGGGTACAGACAGATGTGGAAACAGGTTCCCATGTAGGGCTTGGGGTAAGATGATCTCATCTTTCTTCCATCTGAAGATCACAGGATTAAAATATTAAATTAAATATATTAAATATATTAAAATATATTCTGAGCAGGCACGACCATCATCCTTTATCCCTAAGTCCATAGATGACCTCTTGTTTCACCTGCGGTTTGGGATGTCACTGCTATTTGTATTACTTCCAATCTTAGTGTTGCTATTGTAGAAAGTGCTGATAATTGGCCAAACTACCTTTTGTCCAACAAGTATTTATCAAGGACCCACTGTGTGCCAGGTTACAGGTACCAGTGATGCTTCGATGAACAAGAGTAAAAATCTCTGCCCCGTTGGCACTTGGATTTTAGTGAAGAAAAACACCAAGTGGCAAAGATATTAAATGACTGACCGTACAGAATGTTACAAGGCAATGGAAAAATAAGCACAGCAGGGAAAATGTTACAGGAAACACTGCATTTAGAGGACAGCAGGAAAACAACACCAGGCTAAAAGCTCACTGTTGCATCCTGTTGTATCCGTTATTTGCCAAAATTGAGAGTATTATTAATTAAAACAACCTTATGAATAATGGAAAATGTCAGAGAGGTCCGCTCCCAATGATATACCGCAGCCAACCTGAGGGGCTTGTCAAACACAGCGACCTTTTAAAAAATAAATTACATAGACTTGCAATTAAATTATATCACAGACAAAAGTAGTAAACTATAAATAACACTTTGTAATTATTTTGGTACCTTTTACTATTACGTTTGGTCTTGAGGTGACTTGGGTGTCTTGCAACTGTATGAAGGAACTACTACATAAGGACGGTTGCTGTACATCTTTTTCCAGTGCTGTGTTCAGTGATGTCACCTCGGTAGGATGAAGTTGACTGTAGTGGGAATATTTACACCGTGGGATTGGCAGCTGCTACCTACCAAGGCCTTCCTCCCACCCGCTGAGAGCTGACCAGTGGCTAAACACTTACCAGCACATCAGTTACTTAGGGAGTGTTGCCCTCACCACCTCATGACCTGGTCTGCTCTGGTTGGGGTCCCACGACTATAGGACAGTTGGTACATCACCTGAAAAAGGTGTGAAGCATCAGGGGAAGGAAGCCTAGTGCCATCTCATCCTTTTTGAGCCCGGATGCTGGCCGCGATGAAGTTTACTGTGAGGGACCATATCCTGCTTCTTGGGAAAACTTCTCCCAGCCCAAGACCTCCACCCTTCCCACCTCTAGGTGACTTTAAGGCCCTGGGTCAAGTTCTCCTCCCCATCAAAAGAGGTTCAGCTCCTAAATTAACATTCGGGTCCCAGAGAAGCATCCACATAGATGATTCTGACTGAGATGATTTCTAATTGGGAGAATTTCAGAGCCTGGGAGTTTGGTTCTGATAGAGTGACTTTGTTACGTGTCCTTTGGAGGGTCACATGCCAAATGACCCTTGGAGTGGCCACAGGAAATGAATTCCCTCACGGGGCTCCTGTGTTCCCTGATCCCAGGGTCCTCAGTGCCTGAGAACAGGTTAGGCAAACGCTCCTGGCCTTTTTCCAGCAACATCGGACAACACAGAACCCCTGGGACTCTGTGAGGCCACATCTCCTTGCTGGGTGGGGTTCCCACAGGCCAGCCCAGGTAGCAGACTGAGCTCTAGAAGCCTGGAAATGAGACAGAGAAGGGGGTCACTTATGAAAGCCAGCAGCATTTTTAAATGAGATGTTTCTACCCCAGGCTACATCATTGGGCTACATTCCTCCAAATCCATTCCATCTTGTCTTGGAGGAAATTTATCAACTACTTGTTTTCAGTGTGGAAAAAAAAATAGTGGCTATTTTTTGAGATTATATTTTATTCGTTCTCACTCTTTTGAGGGTTTCTCTACGTTCTTGTATAATATTCTGGGGCTTCATATCTTGTGCCTTCTGACTGTGTTTTTGTCCTTCGCATTGGAAGTGTGGAGAGTCTTAACCACTGGACCGCCAGGGAAGTCCCCGTGGCTATTTTTACAGAAATAAATAGAGATGCTTTTGTAAAAAAAGATACAGAATGCATTGGTTCATTCATTCAGTCAGTCATTCTAGTTCCACGCGGTGACTGAGAAGAAAGATGCAGAGCATCAAGTAATGCGTCCCAGTTATTTCCTACCTGTGCTGTTTGGTTTAGGGTCTTATTTTTTTATCATTTTCAATGACAGGAAACAATTAAAATATGCTTTCCAGTAAATTCAGAGGAAAACATCTTTAACTATCCCATTTCTGAGAGCTTGCACCCAAATTAACACAAAAGCAGCAGCTTCACTTCTGTAGAAGGAGCCAGTGTCTGGCGGAAAAACGGATCATGGACTTGCTGTGGTTTAAGGGCTGCCAGCAGCGGGGCCATGGGCAGGGTGCTGGAGCAGAAAGACAACCTGCTTTTCCTGGAGGATCAGGACACGTGTCCTCTGGAGGCAGCAATGTGGCTGTCTGTGCCTTGAGTGATGGGCAGGGTTTCTGTGATATTTATTTTTCTGGCTTAAGGGCAATTTTTGTTCCCAAATAGTGGAGCCAGGCCTGGAGGCTGGAATTTGGGAAGCAGGGATTACAGAGGTCTGGAGCTGGAAGGAGGGGCCCTTTGGGGTGGGGAGTTCTGTGTGAACCACTGTTGGCCACTCTGTCAACTTCCAGAGCAACCCAGGTTTTGAGACCCTCAGAGGTGGGCTGCAAAGGCATGAGTGCGAGGGCAGTGTGATGACAGCCCCCTTCCCTCCTCAGCCTCCAGACCCACAAAGGCTGTGAGAAAGATTTACTCTTGAACAATTTGGAGGTTTTATATCTTTCTCTTTCTTTTGTTTTTTGTTTTTTGTTTGTTTTAAAAACACTTCCCTTGTGCCATGTATTACACTAAGCAGTTATTAAATATTTAATATTCAAAACAATCCTAGCAGGAAGTCATCATCATTTCCATTTTACAGGTGAGTGAACCAAGCTTTGCTGTTGTTTACAGCTCATTTCATATTTTGCTTCTCGGGCACAATTCTGAAAAATGGATGATGTTACACATCATGGTTGTATTTTTTTCTATAAAAAAAATGTCAAGAACTTAACTCTAGAACTTCAAACATACCTGTGTTAAAACAAAAATTTAAGGTAACCATCCCAAGGATTATTTTTTACTACTGAGGTCAGTTTGCTGATTTGCAAACAGCTGATTTGCTGTTTAGTGATATACCTTTGACTAGTATTCTTGCTATATTTTAATAATTAAAGGGCTTGAACACTTACATAAAAACAAAAGCAAACCCATGCATATTTAGTTTACCCTTTTAGCTGACATTTATTTGCTGAAATCCTAACTACTTATGTTTTTTGTTAGCGTGACCCCAAACACTGGGCCACCATCTAGAGAAAGAGATAAACATGAGCTTCCTTCAAGGATCTTCACCTCATGGAACAGGCAAGGAAAGAAAGAAAGATGCAATGGAGGATTAGACGTACATGAAGGAAATCCATGTGGGGGGCCGGGGGAACATGAAGTGGCGAGGAGTCTGTTCTAGCTGAAGTCCAAGAATGTCTCAGAGACACACCTGAGGTGGAGGGATTCCCAGCCCTATGGGAGGGGACAGTTCCTTTCTCAGCAGACAGTGTCCACCTGCCCCGCCAGCTCCTGCAGAAGATGTTTTATAAACCGCTAGCACACTGATGTGGGGCTCCAACCGAAATGCAGCCTCTTAGAATATTGTCTTCTGACCCGAGAAAGTTCTAGATTTTAAAAATGAATGTTCATGACATCATTCGACTGAACAAGTCAGCAATATTTTTTTCTTTCATTTGAACTGGAAATGGACTCAACAAGACTCTAAAGTCTATTGAATTTGCCATATATTAGAACAGTCTTTTTAATTTGTCTTTTAAATTCTCTTGTTAAATGATTAGCACCACACTGCCTCCCAGGGTCTCTTCACACTGCTGCCTTCCAGGTCCACAAAACCAACAGCTCTAATTTCTATTTCTGGATTCTTTTCCATTTTTTTCCATTGTGAAAAAGGCAAAGCAAGAATCATAAAATGTAACCATCATGTGTAAAATACATTATTTCACATGGAAGTTTTTCTATCAGCTTAAAGTAGAACATCTTGGATTATAAATTTCTCGGAAATTTTGGCTCCATTTTAAAGGTACAACTGGATATGGTTGTCATTTTAATGTTCTACAAAGGCTTCAAGTTGTGGACAACTATCAAAAAAGGAGTTTTGACACACAAGTTGAGTGTTTTCTCTATTTTCACCTTTCATGTTGTTTCAGATTATTTGTTGGAAAGGAGCTGAGTAAACTGAGAATCCTATAAAGGTTTAATTACAGTTTCATACAGCCCTTGGAGCTGTGCAACATTTCCTATGCTGCATTTACTTGAAATGGGGACTCCGTACATTACACGAAAATTAGCCATGTCAGATTATAATTGAAGAAAACACACTGAACCTTTCAAGGTACAATTACGTTTTTCCTACTAATTCTATATTGAAACTCTGACTAATCCTAAAGAAAACCTTCGAGGCTCTTTTTTTTTTTTTTTTTTCCTGGGATTATGTTGATGTGATCTAAGATATTAGCATGAGTTTTTGTTCTACCTGCATTTCACTTTAGAAGAAGACTTTACAATGCTTTTCTCAGAAGACATCAGGGCTGCTGCAGAGATTTGCAAGCAGAGAAGAAACAATGTGCATAGGTGCAGCTAGCTGGAAACTTCCACCACCCCTCGTCTTTGTTGATGTCAGGGCAGGCATGGTTTTTCATCAACATCATTCCAAGGAGGGAGAGTGAGAGAGAGTGCATCAGGTGATTCCTTCTGCAAGAACATTTGCAGGTGTAAAACCAGTGCCCACGATGTCTCCATAATGTAAAGAACTCAATGTTCAACAAAATTAAACAAAATCTTTCTAAAGACGTGTGAGAGCTATTGGACTAGTGCACTGATTTAATACGAAATGGGGCATTTCGATTCTGAAGAGCAAAAAGAAAAATGCTTTTGTTCCTTTAAAAAACAAAACCGAACACCGGAGCCTAAGTAAAGGCTTCTAATTGATCAAGCGTACATAATAATTTACAGTCTCACCCGAGAAAGTGTGAAAGGCCTCCATGCAAACTGGTTTAGAAAACATGTATTTTAATACTTCCATTAATACGCTAGTTTTTAAAGATTTTGACAGAGTTTTTAGGATATTTAATTTGCAATTATTATTCAAAGTTTGTGTGATTTGGTGATAGAAGTCTTAAAAATACTTTATCTTTCAATAAAGTTGGGTAGTTTCCTCCCTAGACAGTCTTCTTATTTTTTGGCAGTGACAAATATCTTTTCCTTAATATCACATGCATATATATCGTGAAGGAGTTCACTTTACTTCATGGGTCTATGGTATGTGAAACTGGTTACCATTAGTAATATTTAAAAATATAAGAAATGAAAAGTTTGGCTCCTACTTTTTTTCAGAATTCCAGACTTCTTATTGTGTTTCAGTCTCATTTGAAATTGAGGGTGTAATTCCATTGAAAATATTTCCATTTTAAAAGTTTTTCTGTTTTTAAAATATATAATTATTTTAGAAGAAATTTTCCCTTCTATGCTTTTTCAGGAAAAAAACAGAAGGATTAAAATTGCTTCTACCCTGTCTGCAGGGGAAGCTCACTTTTGGCACAAGTGTCATCCAGGGATGCAGAGAACAAACATTTTCTATCACAAATACCTACAGCTCCACCTGCATATATAAATGTGCAAATGCAAACATAGCCATATGTGCTTCTTATAGAGGCATAAGGTAGACCTTCAAAACAGAAAGTGGTCTGGAAACGGTGTCTTGATCATGATCAGTCCTAGAAGAGATTTAAAATATTAGATTAGGTCATTGTATATTTTTTATTCTATAATTTTTGATATTGCAATTTTTAATTGTTTAAATTTCCAATTTTTTAGACACCAACTTTCTCCATTAGTTTCTTTTTACAAGAAAAAAATTAAAACTTCTTTCATGTCTAAAAATGTCTTGGGCTTCCCTGGTGGCACAGTGGTTGAGAGTCCGCCTGCCGATGTAGGGGACACGGGTTTGTGCCCCGGTCCGGGAAGATCCCACATGCCGCGGAGCGGCTGGGCCCATGAACCCTGGCTGCTGAGCCTGCGCGTCCGGAGCCTGTTTTCCGCAGCGGGAGAGGCCACAACAGTGAGAGGCCTGCGTACAACAACAACAACAACAACAACAACAAAAAGTCTTGTTTCCAAACTGACTACTATAACATGCTTAATGTAGAGAAAATCTCAGAAGATAACAATGTAAAAGAAAACATACACCATAATAAAGTATCCCCCAAATGACCTTTTTTTAGAAATATACTTTCAGAATTGAAGGATGTATTCTATTTTAACTTTTGAAAAAAACTATTTTGCGTTCACTTTTATATAATGATATAATTAGGCGCGTGGCATCTTGATGCTGTTTTTGCAAAGACCGTTGATGGCATTGATTACAGAGGCTACCTATCTTTGTGATCATCTAGCTTACTGCTAAAAATACCTATTTAAAAGTCATCCATGCAGTTATTCACAGTGAATCAAAACATGTGACTGGAAAAACAAATACTAATGATGTCAAGTGTGTTTTTGAGTATTTTCAATATTAATAATTTTTTCTTTTACATTTTAGTAAGGCTATTTTGATAGATTACTTTCAGGAAACTTTTTCAACCTGTTTTAAAATAGTTGGTTAAAAAATGTAGGACAGCACAGTATGAATATAAATTATTTGTCAACATATGGTGACAGAGGGCATGGCCAAACCAAACTCAAAGCCTCCACAAAGAGCAGGCGTTGTTCAAGGTGATGAAGTTCTCAAATTGAAGTTCCGTGGTGGCGGGAGAAGTTGCTTGCACGCTCTGAGGTTACAGCACTTGGTAAAGCCGGGGACAGCTGCATCAATTGTACATAATTAGTCAAGGTCAGACACTGCAAATGGAGGACATTCGCCATTTGTCAGGAGAACAATGGATGGGACCTGAGCCTCTCAACTGGGAACGACTCAGGGAGAGGCTCATTGAATCCAGGGTGAAGCAGGCCTGCCCTTTTTTGTGCTCCCTGGAAGGGGGGCAGCCACTCAGGAGGATTCAAATGGTAGCACTAGCCAAGCTAACCAATGTCACAAAACACAATCTTGTTTTAACTACCAGAAGCATATGTTCATTGACACAGTGTAATGTTGGTGACACTTGAAGGAAACAGTAAAAGAAGATATGAGAGAATAAATGAATTTTCTCAATGTGCTTAGCATTTCATGTTTTCTTCCTCCAAGGGTATAATCTTTTAAGTTACCAACTGATGCAATGTAATCCTTTAAATAAAGGGGCGATTACTTTCAAATGAACAGTAGAGCTTAGAATGAGTACAAACAGGTCGTTGTATATAGAATAAAATTATTTTTGTCTTAACGGTTGCTTAGAAAAATGCTGTATTTTTAACAGGAGAAATTAAACATGGTTTTAAATGGTCTACTAAAATAAGTTAAAATAAAGGAAAATGTTTGGGGCTGATAGATATTTTAGACCCACTAAGGAATTCTAATCTACCCAACAGGCAAGTGTATACTGTGATTTTGAAAGCTAAAAAGTCTGCACTAGTTTTAAGGAAAAGAGAATAGGACCTTAGCGTTTAAATTGAGAACCACAAAGGCTTGAGATGTTAATTTGTAAAAATGCCTGTGCCTCTGTATCCAGTGAAAAGGAGGGCTGTCCTTTATCTTCCTGTCTCTCCTGTGCTGCTCCTTCCAGGGTGGGTGATGTCGTTTTAGCCCAGGGAGGGCATGCTCCAGCCTGCAGTAGGAACACCCTAAAGCACACAGCGGGTCCACGGGACACCTCCTTCTTCCTTCCCCAAAGCAGCCCTGTGGGAATGAGCTCGGGGAGGGACAGAGGACAGGCGGGCGTAGAGGGGAGCAGCAGGGCTCTGTACTGCCCTGATTTCTCATTAGCTCGCTCCCCCGATCACAATTTCCAGGTGACATTCTTTCTTTGGACTCTGGGCCCTCATTAGTGTCTCATTATAATATCTTCCCACATTTCAGATTTATTTCACCTGCCGCAGCATGGGAAAAAAGTCAAAGAATTACTTTAAAATTAAGAAAAATTTAGTTGATGGCTCACACACACACACACACAGCACATGCACACAAAAATCGGTTAGACATTTCAAAGCACCTTGCATTCATAGAAGGTGCCAGAAGAGTAGGACGGTTTACCATCTTTCAATTATATGTCCTTATAATAGGAATTCATTATCTCATTGTGGACAAAGCAATACAGTTCCTAATTAGCCTTTTATCACACCTTCATTTTCAAATGAATAAGTCTAATAAGAAACTGCACTATAAAATCCTCCCCCATTACTGCTAGTGAGGCAAGTGAATTATACATTACACATAAAGTGCTAAGTTTTCATATGAGTAAACGGTATACATGTACTTACATGTATGCAATATACACATACAGAGACACAGAGACACACATGCATGCAGAGTGTGGGTCCCTCTTGTTCATCATTCCAGCTGAAAGAACAGCTCTTTCACTCACAAACCCCTCACCGCCACATAAAAATTAAAGAGGGGGGAAAAATGTTATCTCTGCTATTAGAACCATTTCTCCCATATTCTTCACATCTTTAATATTTTCTCCTGTGTCCTCTTGAGGAAATGACAGAAGCTGCTGTGTAATTTAAGCAACCCCAAATACAGTCTTACAAATTTCACTCTCTGAAAAGTTAATAAAGATAATGACCTATTAACTTCTTTATTTCTCTATAGTGCAATTTATCCTTGGGCATAAGGAACTGTCAATTTTATGTAAGCATGGAAAATGATGTTCTTTGCACTCTCACTGGAAAATATATTCAGCAATTAAAAATGAAATATGCTATTAAGCAAAGGCATCATCTATGCATGTGTTCCCTTTATGCTTGCATTCTCTAAATTCAGGGTAAGAGATGCCACTGTTTCGACCAGGCAGAACTGCATCCATTGCAGTTCCTTTAAGACAGATTTTGAGAAAAATCCTAGCAAGAAATTCTGCTGTGCAGCCCCACTGTCACCATCCCTGCATCCACAAACTACTGTGTTAAGGATGCTCCTGGTACTTCATCATGTCGGGGGAAGGGATGCAAAGCACACCAGGGCATCTATTGTTTCAATTTCATGCAAGTAGAATAGTAACTGCTAACGTGAGAATATGATTCAGCACGTTTATTACAATGTCATTCTGTCTGATGATTTTTATTTCAGTCACTACCACCTGCAATTAACACAGTCTCTAAAGACTAAAAAGTAGTCCTATATTTATTTCTGATCTTAAACGCAACTAAAATTGACTAAACTAATATAATGAAATAACATTCATCCTTAAGCGCTCAGTGTTTAAGCCTCAGCCTTTGATAAATGAAAAATGGTTTCACGGCCAGAAATGTATTCAGACTGAACTGATTTAACCTTAAAGAGGTAATGGTATGCATGTAACATATGAACAATCTCCTACTTCTCAAGATATTAAAGAAATTATCTTCACAGGTTAGTTTCCTCTGAATGTAGGGTAAAGCAAGCACATTTTTATTGAAACCAAAAATAACTTTAGTATCTGAAAACAGTCTACTTTTCGCCTTTAACTTTCCTAAGTTTAGAAGAACAAATAGTAGGTAATATACGGCTTATAATCGCATACTCCCTGTTCTTTCACGTGGGTAACTTTAGACTTCACTATAACATATCATAAAATAACACAAAAGTGCAATAACTAAATAATTCTGGAAAAGGGACATACTGTAGCTTTCTCTTGTTTCAAAATTTAAAAGTAGCTTAAAATCACCCCCGTCCCACCTTCGTTTAGGTATACAATATTTTTCATATTAACTGAAAAAGAAAAGGGGACTCATAGGAGAATATTTTTTTTCTGAGTTAAATCTCATTTTAATTTTTCAAACTAACTCATCTAATTTTTAAATATTAGTTGAAAAACTTTAAAAGTCTAGGAATCTGTAAATTAGTGCATGATTTTAAAATGTCCTCTTTGTCTCATGAAGTGATTGTTTTCCACTTTGAAGTATCTTAACGCTGTAATTATTACCATCAATCTTTTTTTTAAGACCATATTTAAGTCAGTTCCAGGTAGTGAATATTAATAACTACCACAGCGTACCCAATGGGAATCCTAGTGAACTAAAATAATTAATACACCTAAGAAAAGGCCAAAACTGCTAATTAGAAGCAGGCCAGGGAAATCCTACAGACTCAGCCCCAAGATGCAAGAGATTCTGTACCAGCAACAGACCGATTTGGGATTTCCCACTTCTGGGTTTAGATTTACCTTCCAATATCTGTATTTTCACATGTGTGAAGATAGTCACACATGATAGACCATAGGTAGATGGGAGCCGACCATCGCTGTTTTTGTTTGCTCCACACTTTTGCGTTTTCTTTATGGAAATCACTAACTGCTCATCTTGACTGAGGTTCCTGGGTTTACACTCCACGAGTAGAAAAGATGCAGAGCTGATGAGGTTGTGATGTCTGGTTGGATGGCGACATGGCTTCCAAAAGCTGCTGCCTGGGGCTTCCCTGGTGGCACAGTGGTTGAGAGTCCGCCTGCCGATGCAGGGGACACGGGTTCGTGCCCCGGTCCGGGAAGATCCCACATGCCGCGGAGTGGCTGGGCCCGGGAGCCATGGCCGCTGAGCCTGCGCGTCCGGAGCCTGTGCTCCGCAGCGGGAGAGGACACAGAAGTAAAAGGCCTGCGTACCGTAAAAAAAAAATAAATTAAAAAAAAAAAAAAAAGAAAGAAACACAAAAGCTGCTGCCTGAGACCGTAATAAATGTGCGAATATGCACGTGTGTTTGAGAGTTTTATGTTCTCCTCTGAAGTCTAATGAGTGTATTCATTTCTTCATTGTTTCATTAAATGTTAATGAAGAAAAAGGTTAATCATTAGCATTAAATAGCTACTGAAATTAGATAGTCAAAGAGTTTATTGTCTTCCAGAATCTGAGAACAAAAGAGAAAGGCTAACTTCATACAATTTTTCATGAGATACTGATTCTGAAGGAAGATTTACTATTTTACATTAGGTAGCTCCTAAACTATTATTAGAATTATCTCGGCATCTGACGTTATTGAAATCCGTTTGGAAATTCAAGCATATACTGAATGAGGGATTCATACATTGAAACAATGGCATTATTAGTGATTTGACCAAATTGTTTCTCCTAAGTTGATGCTGTATTTTCCTTCATTTTCTTTAAATTCTGTGATGACTGTCACTGTGTTTCTTTGCTCCATCCCAAAATATTAATTGGGGAACTACTTGTTTATACTTGTGCCAAACTTCCAACTGAAATGTATAAAACATGCCCAAGAAAATAATAAGAAAAAGAGAAAAAACTTTTAGTAGAAATGGTAATTTGGAATCCTGATTGCAGGTGTAAAATTTAGAAAAGGTCCCTTTCTTGAAACAGTCCTCTGGAGTGGTCCAACAACACTCCCTCTGCTCCCTCCAAGGGGGAAATATCCACCACATCAGCCAGCATCCCTGCCTGCGGGAGCCGGGTTTTGAAAGACATCAGCCTGTTTCCTTGTTCCAAAGCAGCCCTGTAAGTACAGACCCGGCAGAAACCAGTGAAAACCTCCCATAAAGGCTTCCCAGGTGAAGCCTGTCATAAGTTTCTCTTCATTAGCCGACTTGATGACTGGCCGGAGGTCACAATTAAAGGGGGTTATTTTACGGCGTTATTAGTGCAAAGAGTATTAACTGTGACTCCATTTGTCATGCCTTATTGGCAAAAGCATGGGAAAATATTAAAATCACAATAAACTCAACCTCCCCCCAGAATGCTGCCAAATGGACTTGACTTTCCCAGGCTCCACTCCATACCAGTGCCTTCCTGTTGGAAAGAGATGGAGCTGAGGGAGGATTTGCCAGCCCAGGCCAGGAAGAAGCAGGCTTACTTTATGGCACTGTGGTTCCAAATCTGAATGTTCTGCATGCCTTCTTGAATTCCCAATATTTATTCCTAAGGAATACACCTAGCCTAAGGTACTGACATGGAAACACCTTGTGGTTTTAAATCCCAGGGATGTGGATTGAGACACAAGGCCTTGTGTGATTAAAGCAGAAGGGCTTTACCTGTGGGTAGGTGTTCCTGTTCGCAAAGGAGCTTGCATTTTGCTTATTAAAGCAACAGAATACACACACACACAAACACATACATACACATATACATACACATACACACACACATACATCCTCATATACATACAAACACATACACACAGAGACACACATACACACACATACACACCACACACATATGTATATCTTAATTAATAAATTTATTTAATTACCTTATGTATAATTTCATATGTCACGTTTACCGCCCCCCAAAAAAAGTTTGTGCTAATTCACGACATGCAGCCTAATTTAGATATTCATATCATGTTTCTTCAGGAAAAAGGAATAAATATGATCTTTACTAGTTAAACCATACTTATCATTTGAAATCCTTTGCCTATGCTATACCATGCTACTAATCCACCTTGATGTGTTTAACATTTACTGTGAGTCATTTTCCTGGTACAAATGTGGTATTCACTCATTCACCCATAATTTATTTAACATTACTGGAGACTTTACTGTGGTCTGTCTGAGCCCTGGGCCACAGGCCTGGGAGCAAAGAGTTTAAGCGTGCCTCTTTGTCCAGGGCTTACACAGGGGAGGAGACAGCTGGCCAGAGTTAGCACTGCAAGGGAAAGATGGGAAGGTATGATAGATATTATATATTATTCTATTAATATTATATACTATAATAGAGACACAATCCCAGAACTGTCACTTTATTCCCCTGTACAAGCCAGCCATGACCTTGAATAAAAACATATATATTAGTAGGCTAATGTCTTCATGTGCATATTTAAGGAGTATTAGCTTTTGCATACAAGACACAAAAGTATTATTCCAAGGCAAAAGAAATGCTCTCTACAATAATACTTTCCTCTCATTTTCTCTTCACTGTACACATACACACATGCACACTCAATGTGATACAATCATTTATCAAATTAAAACATAAACAAATTATTTAGCATCCATACAGTACTAACAAAGAAACAGCCTTGTAAAAAACAGGAGTTTATTAGCACCCCATCCTCTGAATGTACAGTGATAGAAAATATAATTAAATCAGCAATTTTTACTACTCACTCAGCATAAATTGTCGCTGGCTCTGCAAGACTGATGCGGTGCATTGTTTGTGCTCATGAAGACAATAGTCTTCCAGGCTGAAATCTTTTTTTTTTTTTTTTTTTTTTTTTAATCTACAAGAGGTGTCCATGCCCAAACCCTGGCAAATGGAGACAGAATGTTGAATAGCTTCATCCCCATCATGACACCAGAAATTCTCATCATGTCCATTACCAGTGTACCATGTACGGAGAGCATTCATGAACCAAGAGCTGATGGTGAAGGGGTCTTATAAGTTACTAGTTATATGAGATCCAGCATTTCACACCAGATAAACCCTGCTGAGAGGCAAAAGGCAAGTTATCCTCTTGCCCAATCCTAAGCCTTCCAGTCTCTGAACCCACGCTGTCAGTCAGCTGTGGCTGCTATAACAAAATACTATAGACTGGGTGGCTTCGACTGCAGACATTTATTTTTCACAGTCTGGAGCTTGGAAAGTCCAAGATCCAAAATCAAGATGCCAGAAGATTTGGTGTTAAGTGAGGGCCTGCCTCCCAGCTTGTAGATAGCTGCCCCCTCTCCCTGCCCTCTCATGGCGTTTCCTTGCGGAGTGCTCCTTATAAGGGCACTAATCCCATGCTGGGGCCCCAGCCCCATGACCTCATGTAAACATAATCACCTCCCAAAGGCCCCACCTCCAAATACCATCACAGTGGGAGGTAGGGTCTCAACATGGATTTTGGAAGAACACAAATATTCATCTCACAATAAGTACTGTAATGTTTTTAGACTAATTTTTAGACTAATATCTCTCCTAGAATCATAGACTGTATCAAAATTCTGCCATTTAGTTTTGAAAGTCTCCTAATAAAGGTGGAAAAAAAAAACCCTGAATCACACTTAACCAAACCAAACCAGACTGAGCTTAAAAGGCCCCATGACACCCTCCAGTCCTGTATACATACCTCAGGGAGGCAGAGGAAGGGAAAGACAGAGAGCTCCGGGGATGCTGTGGCTCAGGTGTCCCCAGAGACATGGAGAGTGACACAGGCATGTTAACCTCCAGCTTAGTGGAGAGAAAATGTTCCTATTGCTCCGTTATCATATTAAAATGTCTTAAAACTGAACACATTGAAAGAAAGTCACAATACATGAAGGTGGGTCTTTGCCTAGAAAGGGGAACTTTACCTGTAGGTGAAGGGCCACGCTGCTGGTCTAAGTGGCAAGTTTGGTCCAGGAGCTTCTATCCCCAGGGCTTCTCCGTGTGGCTGGAGGGATTGTGAAGGTGCCCATTGTGACCCCTGGTTAGAGACATGTGATTTGGACACGGAAGCTCCAACATAAGTGAGCTGCTAACAAAGGACATTTGCTTAAATGTGCATCAATTCAAAAACAATGTCCTGGTTGGATCAGTGTTCATCAATTAATTGGTGTGAAAATGAAAGAGCACCATGAAATACAAAGTACTTAATGTGGGAACCTTAATTATCACAACTTCATGTTCTTCCCCAAATTCTGCCCTGATCTCCTTGCAGACCAGGAGCAGTTGGGGCCAGACTATGTCACCCTAATGAGTGTCTTCTAGCCTCCCAGCCTGTGGCAGCTAAATATGGTGCTGGAGCAGTGCAACCACATCCAGGGCCCGGGTCTCGTTTCTCTCCCTATAGAATTACCATGAGGAGCAAGGCCCTTTGGGACCATGTTTGGGATGAGCCCCCGGCTTTGTTTTTCTCTCAGCCTCTAAGAGTCTTCTGAAAATTTCTAACCCGTCATGAAAGGACTCATTCCCAACACGTGAATGAACCAAATCTGTTAGTCTGAGGCCAGAAATACATACTCTGTGAAGACATAGTTGCTGTCACTGGGCATGCAGAGAAAAATGGAGCTGACCTGGGAGTGGAGGATGGGGGGAGGGGCAGCAAAATGAAACATCCAGGACGTTATGCTGAGGATAGTGTCCTCTGATAAACTGGGCAGGGTCCAAACACACAGCTGGGCAGACAACCAGGACTGGAACAACAGTTCCTGAAGACCAGCAATCCTCAACACCAAGGGGAACATAAGGAGAAGGCTGGGGAAAGGAATGAGCCCAGGATCTGGACCCCAGGCTGCACTGGCTCTCCAGGAAAAATGAGGAGGAGGAGAAAGAAACACATTTAGAAATAAAAATTGGTGGCATCTACATAAAGAAAATCTTGTATATGGTAACAAAAATACATACTGTGTGACTCTATCTATATGATATCCCCAAATGGACAAAACTAATCTATGCTAGTAAAAGTCAGAATGCTAGTACCTACAGAGGAGGATTGATTGGAAAAGGCACCAGGGAAATTTCTGGGTGATGAAACTGTCATATGTCTTGTTTTGGTGGTGATTAGTAGAATGTGTGCCATTGTCAAAACTCACCGACCTGAACATCTAAGATCTGTGCATTTCACTCTATGTGAATTATGCCTTGATGATGATGATGATGATGATGATACCATGCTTTCTTTATCTGCTTTATTATTAGACTCCTACTTGGCCATGTGGATACTTTTAAACAAAAGTCCTTCTGAAACCTGATCCTAGCAGGCAGAAGCGGCTTTCATTTTCAGGCTTCTTGAGTGTTCTCTTCTGCCGGTGACACCACAGAGTTATGTGTAAATAAATAATGGTGGGAGCAGCTCATCGGAACACTCACTTAACCTGTGAATCGCAAGGTTATTTTTGTAGCTGTGTCCTGTCTTCCAGTGTGGAGGGTGATTTATGGTTTTCAGCCGAGCGTCATCATCATTATTCTCACCTTTGTTTCCATCATAGTTAATTAAAGGGAAGGTCATTGTCACCTTATGTTTTAAACCTTCTTAACATAATATATCACCCTTGGTACACTTTAATAAGGGGATTTGTGAAGGAATGGTGTAATAGGAAAAAAGTTTACGGCATAATCCATCCTGTTCACAATTACACTTTAGCTATTGCACATAATGAAAGTTAATAAGTAGACAAAATGAAGGGTCTACCTTGGGATTCATTCAAGGGTTGATTAATTGGCTGGGTGATGTAATGGAACAAGAAGATACCTAGCTTTTCTAAACTGCAGGCAAATGTGGCCAAAACAAACTCTATTAAAGGACAATCTCTCCTTCCTTTTTTTCCTTGCAAATTGTCACCCCCAGACAATATGAAATTAATTAAACAACTGTTTATTGAATGCCTTCCACGTGCCAGGCACAATACAGAACCCGGGACACAAAGGGTGAGGTAAGACACCGTCCCTTTCCCAGGGGGAACATAGACCAGTGTTGGTGGAGATACAAAGGAAGGACAAATTATTTATTCTAAAAGGTTACTCCTGGGGAATACCAGAATTAGTTAAGATTCATAAGAATGTCTGAAATAATATTAAGTATGCCAAGCGCATCTTCCAAGAAAATGTTAAGTCCTTTCTGCAAAGCCATTTATTTTATTTAACAAACACTTATACAGCACTTACTAAAAGGCAGGCATTGTTCTAAGTGTTCTCCAAATATAAAGTCATTTAATACCTACAATGTCCCTAATGAGGAAGGTGCCATTATTATTCCTGTTTTATAAATGAGGAAACTGAGGCACAGAATCTTCTACCCAAGGTTGTATAGTTCTCCAGAATCTGAGCCCATATCTACTAGGCTCTGCTGCCTTTACAATAGAATTTTTTTTCTAAGTTTCAGAAAATAATGACTTTTCACAAAATATTCAATTGAAAGGAATAGTTTTGTGTAAAGATCTTATAGAATTCTGCATTTCTAATAATAATTCTTGGCCCTGTTAAATAAAACAACTCACCTAAGCTAGAGAACCTATCAACCCAGTAAAATAAGTTACTGACCCAGTTAAGATTTAGGAGACTATGAAGCAAGATTGGAAAATGTGTTTTAAAGAACATCCTCCTATATACTTGCAAAAAGAAAGGAGAAATGTCAAATCTAGGATGAGGAATATCTGAAGTGAGACTTCACGCATCAAGAGAAATGTCATGGTGATTAAGCTCAAAGGGGTTCACCAATGACATGACTCACTGTCCAAGGTATCAGCAGGCCCATCTTTAATCTGTGTTCCTGTAAGATAAAGGTGGATGCAAGTTTGCATAATGCAAAAGATGAATGCAGACTAACATACATCACAAATGGTCAATCGAGATTTGAGCATAAACAGTGTGATGGGCAGCTTCCATGATGGACTGCAAGGATTTCTGCTTCCTGGGGTGACCCCTGCCCTTGACTGTGGGCTGGACCTTGGGAGTCACTTCCAGTTGCTAGATTGCAGCAGAGGTGCTGGGTGTTAACTTGGAGGTTAGGTTAGAGACGGCAGCTTCGGTGTTGGGTACTGTCTCCCTCACTTGTTCACTCTGATGAACACTCAGCCACTGTGTCATGAGCTGCGCTTATAAAGGTCCCTGAGGCAAGGAGTTGAGGGTGGCCTCCAGCCAAGATCCAGAAGGGAGCTGAGGCCTCAGGCCAAGAGCCTGCCAGTAATCCAATCCTGCCAGCAAACAGAGGGGTGAGATTGGAGGCACACCCTCCCCACTTGAGATTCCAGATGACACCAAAGCCCTGCTGGAAGCAAATACTGCAACTTCACAAGAGACCCTGAGTCCCCAGATACACTGGCGGCACCCAAAGAAGCTTCACCCACACTCCTGACCCACAGAAACTCGGAAAAAAGACAATACCTTGTTCTAAATCATTAACTTTTACATGTAATTTGTTATGGGGCAATAAGTAATAAAGCACCTGTGTTCAGTACACACTGATTTTCTAAGGAATGACAAGAAAGTGAGGAAGACATTGAAGAAGAGGTGAGAGGCCTCTGTGGACTTACGTGTAAAAGAATAGATTCATGAAGTCCTAACTGATTAAATGTGGGTATTTGACATTCATCAGTATATTTACTCTTCATGCAGTCTCAGTAGATCATGGAAGTTTAGATGCAATGTGCAGAGACGACTTCTTAATTTTGAAGGTGGAGATAGACCTGCTGGGTCACTTGGAAGTTGGGAAACTGTAGCAGTCTGCTGTTCTGTCCCTCTCCCCTTCCAGTACTCTGCTATATGAAATACAGTTAAAGAATGGCGCACTAAACAAAAGCAAAAATAAACAAGTGGGACCTAATTAAATTCAAAGATTTTTGCACAGTAAAGGAAACCATAAACAAAATGAAAAGACAACCTACGGAATGAGAGAAGATATTTGCAAATGATGGGACCAAGAGATTAATTTACAAAATATACAAACAGCTCATACAGCTCAATAAAATAAAAAGCAATCAAGAAATGAGCAGAAGACCTAAATAGATATTTATTTTAAAAAAAAACAAACAAACATACCAATGGCCAACAAGCACATGAAAAGATGCTCACCATCACTAATTATTAGAGAAATGCAAATCACATCCACAGTGAGGTACCACCTCACATGGGTCAGAATGGCCATTGTTAAAAAGTCTACAAATAATAAATGCTGGAGAGGGTATGGAGAAAGGAGAACGCTTATACACCCTTGGTGGGAATCTTATTTTTGTAGCTGTGTCCTGTCTTGCAATGTGTAAAGATCTTATAGCCACTATGGATAACAGTATTGAGGTTCCTTAAAAAACTAAAAAGAGATTTACCGTATGATCCAGCAATCACAGTCCTGGGCATATATACAGAGAAAATTTAAACTCGAAAAGACACATGGACCCCAATGTTGGTAGCAGCACTATTTACCATAGCCAAGACATGGAAGAAACCTAAATGTCCATCGACAGATGAATAGATGAAGAAAAAGTGGTACATATACATGATGGAATAGTACTCAGCCATAAAAAAGAATGAAGTATTGTCATTTGCAGCAACATGGATGGACCTACAGATTATCATACTAAGTGAAGTAAGTCAGACAGAAAAAGATAAATATTAATTACATTATATCACTTATATGTGAATTTTTTTAAAAAAATCATACAAATGAACTTATTTACAAGACAGTAGACTCACAGACATAGAAAACAAACCTGTGGTTACCAAAGGGGGAAGAGGGAGAGAGATAAATTAGGAGGTTGAGATTAAGAGATACAAACTATTATAGATAAAATAGTTAACCAATAAGGACCTACTGAATAGCACCAGGAACTATATTCACTATATTGTAATAACCTATAACCTATAATGGAAAAGAATCTGAAAAAGAATATATATATATATATATATATATATATATATATATATATATATATACACACACACACAATTGAATCACTTTGCTGTACACCTGAACTATAGTAAATCAACTATACTTCAATTAAAAAAATAAACTTAAAAAACATTTTAAATGGCATGAGAAATGACATGTCTGCTTTTCTTCTAATAAATACGAAACTAGTAGCCCTATATACTAGACACAGTGCTTGTGCTGGAGATATTTACATACAGAAAACATGTCTCTCATACATTTCCTTTTATATATTAAAGGACATACTTTACAGTTCAAAATACATCGTAGGTAAGCTGCTTTGCTTTGCCCACATGTTGCTGTAGAGATGATCTAAAGGGAACTTAAGGTCTCCACATGTATAGTCAGAGCCCCCAAGCTCCTTCACATACTTATATTGATATTTTCTGTCCAATATGAACATCCGTACTTGAAAGAAAATCAGTAATTCCTTCGTAATTTTTATTTCCAACAGTTCCTCATCCCAATAATACTACAGTGGACTAGGATACTGGGTATATATCAGTTTTTTTCTTAGGAGAACATTAACTACTTTCCAATAATAGGAAAGTCATATTTTATGATATAATTCGAAGCATCGGCCCAGTGGGATGCTCTTTCTCTCACTGGTGTAGGGTGCTACACCATATTCATGACAATGGTACATGGATTTCATCCAGCAGAGACTGCAAGTTAGCCTCATTGGACCTTACACAAATCACTTCCTTGCTGCAAACCACTTCATGGCCTGTAGAAGGAAAAGGAAGATGGAAAGATAGAGCCTTTGAAGTAGTATAGCTTCCTTAGATTCTGTACCGAGAGGTACCCTCCACTACTCACCAGCTGCATGGACTTGAGTAAGTGACAATCATTTTGACCTAAGTTTCATTATCTACAAATATGGCGCACCCTCCTCATAAGATGACTACTTCAAGAGAAAAAAAAAAAAATTCTCAAAGCACAAAGACGACCAACTATCTCGAGATACATGCTCCATTTATAATGATCATTACTATTTCTGTTTCTTAAATTCTATGATTGTTATTTCCGTCGCTATTTTATTACAGTGGCAATTCCTGAGTCTCTGAACCAAAGTGAAAATTCTATACCTAAGAAACTGGGCATTAAGAAAGTGTAACCCAGCTTTGAAATTCTTTTAACAATACGTTTATGAAGCCAAAATGGCACACTTTAGCTCTGTTCGTCCATGGGAGCATAGAGAATGACTTCCCAGGTGGAGACTGGATTCTTTCACTTTTCTTCTCTGTTCCTTGGCACCATGGCTGACACAAGTTGGCACTCAATAGCTGTCAAAAGACTGGATTCCTTAATGCCTCTTACAATATTAGAAACTTCATCCCTTTTAATTACTTATGGGAAAGTTTCAAGGTGCTGGAATTCCCCTGAACTCCTGGCTGGAAGGATACCTCTCTTGTCTTAGAAGGTTTCATCCTTTCCTCTTTCTTGGCTTACATTGAGGAACAGAGGAATTATCTAAGGAGGGTTGAGTTTCAACTCGACTCCATTGGTGGTTTTTTCATGGCAGACTCTCATGAGCAGCGCTCCTTATTCAATAAGTATGACACAGAGATTAGCACAACTTCCTGGGGCCCCAGGCCTTGCAGAGTCTGGGTTGTAAGAGCGTGAACGTGCATGCTTGCATCCCGATGGGAACTGAGACTTTTCTAGTGACTCAGGGAGAAACAATGAGTCGCCACCCCAGCAGGGAGAGCAGGGCTGCAGGTCATCGAGGTGAGTCCACGGGCCTGGGGCAATCTCCGTGCTCCCCTGACCACTGAATTCTCTGTCTGTGGTGTCCTCCAGCTTTGGGAGCACCTGTAGGTGATTTCATGTCCATAGGGCTTCCTCGTGGACGGTTTCTCTTCACTGTTCTCTTGTGATTGGGCCATATTTTCTGTGTCTTTTTGCCTGTCTCATAGTTTTTTTGGTTGGAAACTGGATAGTTTGGGATATTATAATGTAGCAATTCCAGAAGTCAGACTTCCCCACCTCCTTGGGGTTTGCTGTCACTGCCTGTTGTGGGCTCCTGTTTGCCTGTTTGGTGGCTTCTCAGTTTTCATGTCTGTGAAATGAAGGCAAGTCCGGGTAAATTCCGTCCTTTTCTAAATGTCAATCATCCGTCTCATAATAGAAGCAATCACCCACTCTCCCTTCCCTGAATCCGAGCAAGAATAAATAAAGTCTCGCTTGCATCCCCATCACCACTCCCCGGGGGAATTTTTCCACTTGAAGTCTAGTAGCAGAACTGGTAGACTGTGCTGAGAAGTTCAAGCTGTGCTATTACCCCCTTGTCAAATCAGACCTTGATGACACGGGACAAGTAAGCCCGCAGATAAATTATTTTGTGTTGGACAAAGAACAATACACTAAATAGCAACATTCTGTTAAATGAATTTCCAGCTCTTCACACGGACTCTCTCCATCTGCTGTCCCTTCCTTCCTTGGCTAACTCGCCAGTTCCCAGACCCTAGACAGAGATGCTCACCTAATTGGCTTCTCAGAGATGTCTCCCAAACTCAGCTCTGGGGGCATTGCAGGAAACCCCAGAAGGGAAGAGCTCCCCCAGGTTTTGTGAAGTGTTGCCTGTGTTGTCCAGGGCTTGAAGGAGGTGCAGCTCGTGAAGCGCTTTTAGGATGCACCTAAAGAGGTTAGGTGCATCTCTCCCCTGTTTCCAAGAGAGAAGCGACCTGCAGGAGGTAGTGACCACCTGAGTTAGTCCCTCAGGATAAAGTGCTGCTTTAAATCCCCCTGAGCCAGCCCCGGCCCCTTTCTGTCTTGCAGAAGGTAAACAATTCTGCAAAAGGAAGCTTCTCTGAGTGTCCCAGAGTGCCTAAGGGCCATGTCCACATCTTTCCGTCTCACTCCTCCAGCTCCTCACAGGTGACATCCCTGAGTTTCTTCACTGGCTACTGGACACCCCGTCTCTCTACACAGAAGGTAGAAATCTATAGGGTCTCTGTTACCCCAAGTACGCGGCACAAGAAACTCAGGGGTGATTTGATAACAATCCAAACCTGTCACATAACACTTTTAATTATAAACAATGCAATTTTCAGAGAGCTTAGTGACATTTTCAGATACTGTTGTGCAAATTATTTGATAAAAATGCATGTTTCAGGATTACCAAATGGCTTCTGGTAACGGCTTAGAGAATGCTCTATTTTTTTTCAGTTTTTCGCTCATTCTAATTAGGCAAACTCTTCCCCAGCTTTGACCTCTGACTTAAAACTTCAGTTAGGACCTGCTTTGTCACTTTGACACTTATGAAACCACTGACAGCATGATTGATTTATCAGGAGGTGTCTATTGATGTTCTGTGAGGATGTTGCCCAGGGCCCCAGAAGGCGCCGTTTTCTGTGGTTTCAACAGGCCCCGACGCTAAAGGTTCAGCTTCTCAAACTTGCTTCATGCAGATGGGGCACATCTCAGAGGAGTCACACACATACACACACACACACACACACACACACACACACACACACACGGCTCTGGATCCTAGCCCTCCCACCGTCTCCAGTGATGAAAATTAGTCCCTGCCATTTCAGACCTGTTTGAAATAAAAGGTAGTTTGCCTCTTGATTGAATGACCCATTTCCTAAGATAATGGTTCGTAGTGAATTCAAGGTGTTCTAGCCACCAAAGGATTTCACGGTCTCTCCTGGGTTTAGTGAGTATTTCCCATTCAGCATCACAGTTCCCACTTGATGATATAGGGTCCACTTCCCTATGCACCTATCTGGTTGTCTTGGCCTTGAGTGTCTGCGTTTTTATAAGCCAAGTAGTATCAGGGCAAGGTAGGATCTGGTTTGGGCACATAGAGTCTGAGATCCCTGATCCACTAAGGGTTGTGTTGAGGGCCTGTAGCTGGTGGATGAGACTGGGAATACGCTGACAATGACCTGCTGAACGAGGGAGCACAAGCCACCCGTGTGGTGTTGGCAGGCAGCTCCCTCAGCATGGGAGCCCCCACTTCGAGGAAGTGAAAACCCCAGGTCATTTGATTGTAGTTTCAGTACACTCACACGAAGGAAGTAAAGTCAGAAGATTTATTCCTTTACAGATGCCAGAATGGAATGATCTGTGCATTGGGGTAGAGGTCACTAACTTTTTGACGGCTCAATTCTAAGTAGTTGTTTTAAAAAGTGACTCAGGAAAAGCAAAGCGGGAATGTGTAGCAGGAATCCTAAGCTCAGGTCCTTATCTGAATGTCCACACTCTGAGTGTGAGCTGGGTTGTCCTACTGTGAAAGCTCAGGCAGCAACTCAAAATAGCCGTTTTCAAAAAAAAAAAAAAAAAGCCGTTTTCTCCTCACAAGGGTGAAGGTGACCATGAAGCCGCACTGGTGTGGGATCTGAGGGGGGACAACCTGAGGACCCCAGGAGGGTCACTGAAAGGCACGGGGCTGAGAAGAGAGTAGAGACCAGCAAGAAGAAGTACCTCTGGACCCTCAGGTGGGAGCTAGACACTGTCCCCCCAGGAGAAAGCCCCTAAAAATGCTGACAAAACCCTCGGGTGCTCACTGACGCTCCTACAGCCTGAAGAGGATGAGAACCCCTCTGTAGCGGCTAATTTCATGTGTCATCTGGCCGCGGCCATGGGGCCCAGCTGTCCGGCTGCACATGATTCCGGGGGTGTCCGTGATGGTGTTTCTGGATGTGATTAGCACTGACTCAGTGGACCAAAGAAGCAGGTGGGCCTCCCCAAGGTGGCTGGGTCTCATCTCACCTGCTGAGGGCCTGAGCAGAACAGAACACTGAGTAAGAAAGATATCTCCTATCTCTGCCTGGCTGTCTTCGAGCTGATCACTGGTCTTCCCCAGCCTTCAGATTCAGGCTTGGACTGGAGCTATACCACTGTCTGAATCCCGACTTCTCAGACTCCATCATCCTGTGATCCAATTCCACAATGTCTATATACATTCCAAACACATGCTATCGGTTCTCCTTTTCTGGAGAACTTTGACTAAAATATTCTTTTTAAAGTTAAAAATTACCTAAATTCATGTTATGCCTGCCTGTGTTAGGTGAGAACAAGGCAGCTTCCCACTCACAGTGCAGAGGCTCAAGCTGCTGAGTAGTGGAAAGGGATTCCCGAGCAGAGAATCCTCCTGCATGAGCCACACTTCCTGCGTTCCGGTTCCTACCCAGTAGGGGTCTAGTTGCCACTGGCCGGACAGGTGAAAAGGTGTCCTTTACCAGGTCTGTTCACCTTCATGCTTAACTTATGATCATGAATGAATCAACATTTTAATAGAAAATCTGCAGGAAAACTAAGGAGAAAATGGCTATCTGAGTCTTATCTCCACTTGCTAGCTTTGAAATGTCTCTACGTGTATACATCTGACAAATATGCCTATTTCCTTCTTGTTCATCACCACTTCCTGTGTCTCTCAGCTTCCTCTGTCTCTCACACCTCCTGTGTCTCTCAGCTTCCTCTGTCTCCCAGCTTCCCGTGTCACACGACTAGTGATTGGAAAGCCATGGGTTCCAGCCATGTCCACCCTAGCTTCACCCCAGCATCCTCATCAGCAGTTACCTGTCACATCAGGCACCTACGTGGAATCCACTCCCTCTGTCCCCTGGCTACTACTCCACCCCTGTTTCTTGTGTCATCCAAGAGTTTCACGATGATGCCCTAATGCTTGACCACTTGTCCTACCCATGAAGTGCTTTGAAGTTTTAAAAGTCATTGAGAAAGACTAACTTCAAATCTCTCATAGTTGCAATAAACCTTCCTCAGAGAAACACATTCTACCATTGAAAAGAGAAAAAAATAATAAGGTGCTTACCAATCCATTTTTAAATGTGGAATCGATACAACCTACTAACATTGTTTCCAGGTTACCTTTAAAATGGTGCTGAGGGAAAGGTCTGTGTACCTTAACACATGCAAATAATTCAAGATCTAACAGCAGCATGAAGATTTTCTCAAAGGAAGAACCATATACACATGCTTTCTCATAGGCTCTCCAATTTATCATTGTATTCTCTTAAACTCTAGGGTGTTGCATTTTAGGGTCCTATTAGATAAATCCAAAGAGCATATTATCTGAAATTAGGAACCAGACAGGACAGCAGCTAAAATTAATTCACCCTAGTAATCTCCTCCTAAGAAATTCCCCTGAGGGAAAACATTATATGCCCATTTCCATGGGCAGAGATTTAAATATATCTCTTCTATTAGCTTTACATGCCTAAATCCCTGTGCATTAAAATAAAAATATATCTGTCCTCTCAGAAGAGAAAACTGGAAGTCCTCACTACCCTCTAAATGAGTCCAATTAAATTTAATCGAATTACACATCTACGCTTTAGAATCATACTCAATGTGTGAGGGAGAAAACATGTCTCAAGATAGATGTGCCCGTGTACATTTCCAAACAGTTCAACCCTTGCCTTGCCAATGAAAAGAAAACCCAAACCAAGAGCTATCGACACAGCCACATGCGTGTGAAAATCCAATCATCTTAACCCCCGCAGCTTGAAGCTACACATGCAAAAATAATAGCTGTGTGCAACAGAAGTGTTGTTCAACATTGGTACCCAAATTCCATTTCATTTCACCTCCACTGGGTTTGGGGGTGGGGGGCTCTGAGTGGTGGGGTTAGTTGAAGATAATGTGATATGGGGCTAGAAGCCCTCCTTCGATTTCAAACGGGTCAACTTGTCAAAGCTTTATGTGGGAGCCAATTACATTAATTTTCCACAGCCGTCGAATACATATTTCATTTCCATCTCCCACAAGAGATGGGGTCTGGGGATCCTGTTTCGAAAGGCTCTTATCACTAAGTAACATTCATACCCCCAAAGGAACCCTTGGCAGCCGGTGGCCCATTGATGTGATTGAGCGAGGCCCAGGCTGCCTGATGCTGCCGTGGAACCGCTCACAGCCCCACACGCTCAGGGACAATGGGCCGCCACATTGGCCACATTGCCAATAAATTTCAATTACACTAATTGCCAAGAGTTCAATGAGTGCACTTTGAAAAGGGGGAGAAAGGAATATTAAAGAGGGAGTTTATGCCTCATAGGGCTAAAGAAAAGGAAGTAATAAATAGTCTGTGTTTTCTAATGGGGGCATTCCAGTATTTTTCAACATGGCTTAACCAGATTTTACAAGCTGTTTCAGCTTCAGGGATCCTGTTTTACATTTCTTTGTTACTGTCTCCAAACAACATATACAGAAACTCAATTATGTGGTGTTATATTTCAGGAGAGATTTAATTTCTAAGTAGCTTTTTTTTTTTTTTTTTTTTTTAAGCACATCCATCTGTTCTGCTTGGATGGATAACATGCTGAGTGAATTTGGGAAGGCGATTTCATGAATGCATGGGACTGCTTTACAAACTAACCCATAGGATGTACGTGATTGCGGGCAGAGTGTCCCCGTTCCATCCCTTCAAAGAAGGTAAAACATTGTAAAAGGAACTTCTGAGGACCACATATACATGTAGTTGGGGACCTCTTTATAAGGTGGAGGGACCTTGACCTGTTTTTCAGGATTGGACAAAATCATTATCACAGCCACTCATGTTGGGCTTCACAGAGAAAGAACAGAACAAAAAGCAAGAATGGTTTCATGGCATTTAGGAGGTTGGGTGGCTCCCAAAGCCTGCTGGGTACCAGGACACCAGCTCGTAAGGCAGCTCCAGCACCTCAGCTGCAGAGGGGACTTACCCCCATGAGCTTGATCCAGACATTGGGTGGGTTCCTGTGGCCTGCCCCATGCTGAAACCTGGCTGCCCAGGACATCAGGAAGCCCAGGCAGCTAACCAGACAACACACCTGCTGGTTCCTCCTGTAACCGTGTTGAAAGGACTAAATTAGGCTTCCTTCCACCGGAGGTGCCCTTTATCCCAGCTGGTTGCAGCAGAAAGAGCATGGGCGTGGAGTCAGCTGGCTATAAACACAGACACCAGCCTGCCTGGGCCATTTCTTCATTTGTAAAATGGAGATAATAGCAAACTCTTCACTTAGTCGACCCTGGGCACAAGGCACTGTACTAAGCCCTTTATACATATTAACTCATTTCATCCTCAGACTGAATGCTCAGGGTCATCTTTGCTCATCTTCTGACACAAAACCTGAATAGCAGAGAAATGGGCTGTTAGTAAATTATGCTTCAATAATAGTTTCAAGTCATTGTATTGCTTCTTCCGAGGATAATTTCATTTTAAACAGTATTTCTGCTTACTGAATGAAAAGTTTTGTGCTCTGTAAAGGGGGTTTAAGCATCAAGGAGCAGATGGGGAAATTGCAGTAGCTTGATCTTTGGAAACGTGGTGCTCATTACGCCCTGGGAGGATTAACAAAAATGAGCGAGGATCACGACAGCACTTCTGAGCACGTCCAAGGGAGGTAGTCACAGGGCTGTGCTCAGTGGGGGACTGTGTCCTGGAGAGCAAAATATTCAATTGTGCCACACATGGCTTTGTGAACGCCTCACGCCAGTGAGCTGTCTCTACCAAGGTGAATGCAAGGCTGCTTTGAATCTGAATCACCGACTCAGCCTCCCATGTGCCTGTAGCTGGTGCGCCTTCGGTTGAGCAGCCCATCCTCCCAGTCCTCCCAGATCCTTTATCGAGGAAGAATAAATTGTTTAATTTTTAAACAATTAAAAAGAAAAGGAAAAGAACAGAATGGAATGGGAAAAGTGAGAAAGGGACTTTTAGGACCACAGAACTCTTTGTTCTTCAGAGTGTAGGGAGCAAAGCTCAGAGGACACTGGTGTGTGTGTGGTGTGTGTGTGTGTGTGTGTGTGTGTGTGGTGTGTGGTGTGTGTGTGTGTTTGTGTGTGTGTGTGTTGGCTCGCTTGCAAGCCTGTGAATAACAGAGGTCCAAAATTATCTTATCGGGCTTGCCTGGTGGCGCAGTAGTTGAGAGTCCGCCTGCCAATGCAGGGGACATGGGCTCGTGCCCCGGTCCGGGAAGATCCCACATGCCGCGGAGCGGCTGGGCCGGTGAGCCATGGCCGCTGAGCCTGTGTGTCCGGAGCCCGTACTCCGCAACGGGAGAGACCACAGCAGTGAGAGGCCCGTGTATCGCCAAAAAAACAGAAACAAAACAAACAAACAAAAAATAATGCAAAATTATCTTAGCTTCTATAGGCTTATAAAAAATTCACAGAAACACAAATACAATTGGAAAAAAATAAAGCAATTTGGAAAATATGTTCAAAAGAGAAGCACCTTCTCCCTTAAAAGTTTGCTTTTCTTTATCTTAAACCTTCTGCTGCCCAGTGGGATAGGGCAGGAGATGATGTCTTTGGCCCCACACTGCAATTTTCTTTGGGGAAGGGCCTGGTCCCCCAAAATGCCATGGCTCTTGCCGTTACAGCCCATCTCAGAAGGCCCTGCTTCTAGGGATCTCTTGCTGGCTCTCCACAGATGAAGTCTTAGACTCTGTGAGGTGAATGATAGGTCTTGTCATTTATTTATAGATTTGAGATTAGCTCAAACACATCCATCCAAATAGTCTTCTTTAGAAAGAATATACGCAAGTCCTTTTGAGGGAATGGGGGAAAATAATTAATGTTTGCATTTGAGCAATGGATAAAAGGAAATGGAGACTGATTAATAGAAATCCAGATTTAACTGCAAACTTCCAGGTGACTTGAAGTTATCTTTCAAGTGGTTATTAATAAGATATGAGAGGAAAGAACATTTGCATCCGGGACACATAAATGGAAATTTAGCTACAATGCAGGAGGATGTGTGTGCCTTCAAGAGACACTTTATGCAATTTAGGAATGAAGTGGGAGCAATCCTGCTGGGCCCAAAGCAAATGCATCCACTCAACTGGCGAAAACAATGAAAGTATGAAGGAACGATAAACAAAAAGTGGCGGTGGGGAATTAGGGCAAAGCAGCAAAAGGTTATTTCAATTTGAAATGTAGCATATTTATGTTTAAGGAGGTTAAAAATTGTTTCATCATTGACACTTGGGAAAGTCATTTATTTTTACAAGTTGAGTTTCCGTCAGTATTTTCTCCTAGCATAGGGCTTGTTGGTATTTTTAAGTGCTTATTTAATGTAGCATACGTTGGTTTCTTCAGCTATCAAGTATTATGGCATTCTGATCAATATCCTAGAGAAATCCATGAGATAGAATGAAAAACTATCATCCCAGACCTCGAAAGCGGGCAATATTAATTCCACTCAAAAGGCCCCATACTTTACTCAGGAAGCAGAATGAACCCTCGGGGAGCTTCTACCCACAGGCATTAAGCGATGGTAGTTAGGAATATTGCTGCCTTGGCCTTCAGGAAGGTTAAATGCAGCGTGAGAACTGTTGTCTTGTGTTATTTCAAGACAAAGAGCAAGTAAAAATTATTATTTTCCCAATCTTGACCTTGTCTCATTTTAGATAAAGCCATCTTTCTGCTTCTCCCTGAGTTTCCAGTGATAATATCATTATTATCATCATTGTCTTGTTATAACAATGTTGACAATAACGATGACTGTCTTACCAGGTGACGCTTACTGAGATCTTCCTGTGTGCCAGTTTGGGCTAAGTATTTTTTGAATGAATGATCACATTCGATGCTCTCAAATATCCCATAGGGTAGACGTTACTACTGATTCCTTTTTACAGAGAGAAAGTGGAAACTCCAAGAAGATAAGTAACCTCCTCGTAAAAACATGACTAGTGAATGATGAACCCGGATTTTGAACCCAGTGCCCCCATCTGCCCAAGTCTGGGATGTTAGCCACTCAATACTGAGGCCCTTCCATTCTTTATGGACACGTGGCCCACAGAGTCAGACAAAGTGATCCTGTTGCTGGCGAGGGCTGGAACAATACAAGTTTGAGCAAGCTTCTGCCTCTCGGTTGAAGCTCATTGTTAATTCCAGCAAGCCTGGTGGAATGACACCATCGTGGATTTTTAATGTAAAAGCCCAGGATGGACAAGGGAACCAGACTCTGCCAGCTGAGTCCAGCCTCCTCACCCCTGAGCACACCTGTACCAGCTGAGGGTACCCGTCCCACCTGACACAGGGGCTCCCACGACCCTCCGAGAGCCTCAGGATGGTCTCTGTGGCTGAATCAGGTCACATGCTTCATGGGACAACTTGATTAGCCTTGTCTGCTTCTTAATCTCATTGTGGTTTTCTACTGAAGAATACCAAATGTGTGCAACAGAGACAGGCACTGGGACATGATTGCTGAGAGTGAAAGCAGGGGCTGGCTCACCCAGGAGCTCACCTGATATGGTTCACATTCAGGATTCCAGGGCGCCTGCCCACTTGTTGTCCCTTTACCCCACCTCAAGCCCCAAGCAGAGGCAGCTGTGGCTCCGCGTGCTGGGATTCATGACTTTATACAGTACAAATTTTATTACTTCCATCTTAGAGGAAAAAAAAGAAAAATCCTTAAGTGCCCGCCTTATCCTGTGATCTAATCTCTTGTCCCATTCTAGAAATGTTCTCATTACAGTTCTTAAGATGTCTGTTAAGCTGAACGGAACAGAAAGTTCTGTGCTGGTTTCAGCCTCTCAACCCACAGTATCTTGTCAGCAGTCCTTCTGTGCAATTCCTCAACAACGTTGTGGGTTTTTTTCCTCTCTTAAATGGGAAATAAGAATTCTTTATATGTACAACCTTTAAAATGAGGAATTATTTAAAAACTTATACTAAGAGGAATTGTATTTGCTTCCCTTTTCAGCTTTAGATTTTTTTTTTTTTCTGCCACGTCCAGTAAATGCTCCAGGTGTTTTTAAACTCAGAGAAGCAATGACTCCAGTGCACAGGCTAAGTAAACTCAGAAGTGTGATGTATTGAACTTGGCAGGAGTCCTTCATTCATCTTTGAGGTGTAGCTGGAGCATCAGTAATTCCAAAAGGCATTACATTAAAATAAAAAGCCCCTGATGGCAACTGAGGGTGGTTTTCTGTTTCCTGTCATCACCCATTTGTATCTGCCAATAGCCTCTAGTTAAATCAATGCTCCTGATAAATATTGCTTGACTGAGGAAATAGAGCATATCACCATTTCTTAGTAATGGATATTTATCTCTTTTGTGATAACATTTATTTTTCAGATGTACCCATGCACAACTGGATCCGATTTTACAAACAATTAACACAGTTAAACGGGCTACGTAAAATTAAAACTACTGAACGTGCAATAGTTTGCTTTCTTGTGCGTTCATATTTTCTTTCCATAGAATGAATTATAAGTGATGAACATTGGATGCATAGAAAAGAGCAGGACAGAAGCGGCCGTTACCCCTTAACTCTGGGTGCCCTGATATCTTCCTTTCATCCCTGACTCTGCAGGTGTTCACTGGGCACCCAAGCCTGTTCTGGGCCATGCACTGGGGCAGCTCGGAGAACTCAAGTAGCCTCAGTACCTGCAGTCATGGGAGAGAAAGAAGTGATTTACAAATCACACCAATAAGTGGAAATTGCAGGTGTTTGAGTGCTGTAACGGAGGGTCAGTGTTTGAGATCTTCAGGGTGAGATGTGAGCATGGGAGAAAGGGTTCCCAAACCAGTGGCTCTGCAGCCGAGCTTTGAATTATCTCTGTAAGTCCCTAAGGTAGACCTTGGAAGGAAGCATGTTCCAGGAAGAGGGAAGAACCTGGGCCAAGGTCCCGGGAAACAGCCATCCTATAGAGTGCAAGGATGTGCATGCAGTGGGGACATAGGCAGTGACAAAGAGCACCAGGCAGTAGATGAGAGAGCTGGACAGAGCCAGGCTGCAGTGGTATCCAGAAGCTCAGAGCAGCCGGAAGCTCCAGAGGGGCCAGCAAGTGGGTAAGATGGGAAAAAGGCTGTGTATGTCCAGGCTTGTATTTTGAAATGATGGCTCCAGCGGAGTCATGGAGACTGGACGGAGGAGAGATGGAGAAGGTCCGGAGAGTAGCTCACCTCTGCGTGACCCCAGGGAAGGGCAAGGGGCGTGGTACTGGTGCTAGTGATGGTAGAGTGAAATGGATGGATTAAAGAGATCCACGGAAGATAAAATCAACAAAATTGGATGTTGGGCGGGATACTCAACGAGAACAGGGCAGGATTTAACGGTTCCCAGTCTTCTGGCAAACTAGTTAACATGGATACTGTGCCATGATTAAAGGCAGTCATAGTGAGAGAGCTTCCTTTCTGTGAGAAACCATGTCTGAATTCAACCAGCCCAAGGAAGCTCCTTTGTAAAGAGACTCTCTCTGTGGATCATATGTTCGCTTGCGTACCTACATCGTTTTACCCGTGCCAGGCACTGGTCTAAATTCCTTACATGCATTAGCATAATCATTTCTCATCACAAACCTTCGAGTTGGCGACTATTACTGTCCCACAGAGGTCCAGAGAGCTTACTCTGCTGGGCTGGGCACTCACAACAAGTAAGCAGTGGGCCCGGGCCTCTGAGGAGGCCAGAGCTGGGGGCTCTTACCACTGGGCAGGGCTGCCTCCCTCTCTATTAAGCTGGTCCAACGTGTTCAGGGTTTTAACAGAAGGCAGACATAGTTTCCCTGTCTCTGAGTTTTTAATGGAACCAACCCCCACTCTTTTCCTGCAAGACAGTAGCTCCCTTGGCCAGATCCCATAGTCTTCCAACATAGTGAGTTAGTAGCATAGTCTCATTCAAATGTTCAAAATTGCACTGACTTTCAATGCAGAATTCCTCTCTCTTCTCTTCCAACTCAAAGCTCTCCTTGACTCGCTTCCTGAAGACTAGCACTAGGATGTGGACTGTGGGTCTGATGTGGTCTGATTTCCAGATTCCTCTCCTCTGTCCCTCTTCTAGTGTAAATACCCTGGAGTTGAACTTCGAGGCAGGAAGAGAAAAAAAGATGGAATTCTCTCTGTTTAAATGCGTGAAGCAGTCAACTTCTGTCGGTCCTGGGCTCCATATGTTAGAGGACCATCGCTCCCATATCAGACACAGAAAAAATATAGATTAAGAGCATGCAAGTGGCTCCCTTCCTAGGGCCTAGGGCTCAGCTCTGGCACAGCACAGACAGTTTCCTTAGACACCTTCTATCCCCATACTTTATACTGAGAGTTTGCGTCTATATGTTTTGAAAATCTGACATGCAGTTACTATAACTTAATCTTAGGAGTGAATTCATTTTTTTCTTTTGATTTTATTGTGGCAAACTCACTGAAGTTCACTTATGCATCAATCATTTTTATCATGCTCTTTCTACTTGTCAGGGAAGATGCACAGGCACCAAAAATGACAGACATGTTTCCTGCCCTCATATGGACTGTGTTTCTCAATGAATCCTGGGCTTCTCAGTCTCTGCTCTGACCCCACACTGCAGAAAGTCTAGCAGGAGCTCTCTGGCTGGACAGGCAATGTGGTGTTAAGCGCAAATGCTCTGTGATGGCCGTACTCTTATAACTGACCCATGCTGGGCAAACAGGGACCTAGATGTTCTTGTTTTCATTTCTTCTGAGTTTCCTGGTCCCAGGTCTGTCCTTTGAGGTTGGTGTTGCCCTTTTTTCATGCTCCCTAACTCACAGCTTAGCCCTACCTGCTGTGTTCTCAAAGGCACATCTCTTTTACTTTTGTAGATGCTCATGGACTTCTAGCTTCTTGTCTGCCTTGTAGGAGCTATGGCATCTACCTGAGCATTCTCTGGCTCTTTCTTCACCTTCAGTTTCTCAAGCATCCGTGGGTCTCATCTCCCCATCCATGCTCTGATTCTGCATGCTCAACCTTGCCTTATCTCCCCGCCCCACGGACACAACTTCTGTCAGGGAGTCTGGCCCTAGACATCTAAGAAGACATTTGTCATCATGTAGGTCCAGGGAAACTCTTAAAGTCTTCCCTCAACATATGACTCAGTAATTGCTCATTCATAATCATTAATTGTTTTCAAAAAATTCTTTAAGGATGGTGAAAGATCATTTCTATATGCAAGTGATAATGGGACATTATGAAAAGGAAATTTTACCTTATTTTAAGTTTATCTTTTAACTAATCCATGTAGACATTGGTAAATACAAGTATTCATCAATGGTATGGATTGCTACTTTATGAGACCAATGCAAAGCCACAAAGGTAATGATGTAAAAGTCCATAGAACTCAGGTGACACTGGAAACCAGAGTAATTAACCTCACCAGGCCTCCATTTTTGGATCTGTAAAAAGTTCTTAGATATTTTGCATCAGACTTTCTCAACTGGAAAAAAAAAAATAGAATTTCTCAACTGGGGCAATTTTTCCCAGGGACATTTGGCAAAGTCTGGAGACATTTTTGGTTTTCACAGCTGGCGAAGAGGCATGCTTTGGGCATCCAGTGAGTAGAGACCAGGAATGCACATCATCATCATCATACAATGCAGCGGATGGCACCCCCCCACAAAAGAAATGCCTGGTCCAAAATGTCAGCATACTGACGTTGAGAAACCCTACCTCACATAAGACGGAAATAGTGGGACTATTAGAAAGATAGCTGAGGGTTACCTTGGAATGTTTGGAAGCTAGGAATCTGATGAAAAGAGGAACCCGGGTTGAGCCTCTGTGCAAAGTTTCTACTCAGCGCCAGGTACACAAGACACAAGACTGTGTCCCTTCCTTCGACATTTCTGGCAGGTGTCATACTCAGCAGAGAAAGGAAGAGGTAGGTAAGGTGGGTGGCCACTCAAGTTCAAGCTTATATAACAAGGTGAGGGTGGAGAGAGGAGAGAAAAGGAGGCAGGGTGTCACCCTCGTACCGACTTCCCTAACTGCCTGGGAGACAGGGAGTGATGGTGTCAAGTCCTCTTAAAGTACAAGACCTTAGAAAATGGAATTTTCCTGATTTATTCCTCGTGTTGATTACTACTATGACCTACAATAAACGACAATCCTAAAAGCTGCACTTTATCAGTACTTGAATATTGATGAAAAGAAAAAGCCCTAGGTTATTGAAAAGTAACGGAAAGAATTCCAGGAGAAACTGTGAATGATGTCATTCTCTTTCTGGGGTATGAAAGAAGCATTTGACATTTAGAGGACAAGAAAAACTGGATGTGATACTTGTCAACTGCAGCAGCACATAAATACTGGCACTTAAATCGCCTACATGCTAAATGCACAGTTACTAAATAAATACTCCCCTCGCTGCCACCAAGAGTGACCTTCTTTCGGTCAGAAGCCAACAAAAGCAAGGGCTATTTATAGTTTCCCTAAAGAGACCGCTCCGCTGCACTCTTGATTCCCCCGCTTTCCTGACTGATTTTTTACTCTGACCATCAGTGCCACCACCCATCGGTCTGGTCCACAATATTTGCAGATGTACAAAGCATGTGACTCCCTCAGTCTGGACACAATTTTTAGTCAAAGAGAACTGGACAGAAAGCTTCATGCAGGCAGCAAAGCAACGGCTGCAGGCTTACCATGTCCTCCTGCCACTCCCTCTCTGAATTAAGACAGTGTTCTTTAAATCAATTTAACCAGAGTTTGAAGCAAAGTGCTTCCTTGCAGATGGCAACATACCCCAGGCAGGATCCTGACCATTGACATGGTCTGGGTCACAACCAAACCACCAGGACAGTGACAGAACGTGTGCATCAAAGGAACATCACAAGCCTGAAATGCAACCACGTTATAGAGACTCAATTCCTATATTAACATGGTTCGGTCTAACTAGTCTGGGTAGATAAAGGGCATGTAAAAAGCGTTAGTTTCTTTTTATTGTTTTATTTTTTCCAGTTATATCAGTTTATGGAGATGTCAACTAAAAAGTATTAACTAATAAGACAAAAAATTTTGTTGATTTTAGTAAATCTAGAATTGATTTTGAATATCAAAAGAAGATTATGAGAGAAGTATAAAAAATAAGTGGTAAGTTAGAAAGAAACCAACAAGCTCTGAAATTGCAATTGCTCGGGTTTGGAAGATGAAGTTGCCAGTTACTGGCCATTCCCCTTACAAAAAGTCCTGTTCTTAACTAGTCAGTATCTCATAGAGTTGGACAAGGAAGAGGGATAAAAGGGAAATTGGGTACATATGATAATATTTAACGATATAGTGAAATACAATAATACTTGACTTAATCAGACTTGTAGAAATTCTTGGTCATATGTTCTTGGAAGGGTAGTGGGCTGGTATAGGTAAAAAATGAGTTTTTCTCAGGAAAATTTAAAGTTAAAGAATCAGAGCTTGTGGAATCTAAACTATGACACAAATGAACTTGTCTACAAAACAGAAACAGACTCACAGACATAGAGAACAGACTTATTGCCAAGGGGGAGGAGGGAGGGGAGAAGGGATGCATTGGGATCTTGGGATTAGCAGATGCAAAGTAGTATAAATAGATGGATCAACAGAAAGGTCCTACTGTAGAGCACAGGGAACTATATTCAATATCCTGTGATAAACCATCGTGGAAAAAAATATTAAAAAATGTATACATATATATAAAAAACTGAATCACTTTGCTGTACAGCAGAAATTAACACAACACAAATAAACTATACTTCAATAAAATAAATTAAAAAAAAAGAATCAGAACTCAAATGTGTAGATTTGTCCATTTACATATTTTTTTGAATTTTAGTTTAGTTTATTTTTTCATACAGCAGGTTTTTATTAGTTATCTATTTTATACATGTAAGTGTATACATGTCAATCCCGATCTCCCAGTTCATCCCACCACCACACTACCATCTTCCCCCCATTTCCCCCCCTTGGCGCCCATATGTTTGTTCTCTACATCTGTGTCTCTATTTCTGCCTTGCAAACATTTATTCAGCTAGCATGCAATTAGTGTCTATTCTCTAGAAAAAGGGGATTGGAGAGAAAACGAGATAGCTGGCCACAGTCCACTAGGAGGGTATTTAAAGGTCAAGATTAACAACAAAATAATCCCAGTGACAATGTTTTCTGTGTTGTGTTGTGTGGGAACCCTTGCTGACCACAGAGGCTGGGGCCCTCGCACCCTCTGAGGAAGAGGAACTCTGAAAGGCACCCATCCAAGAGGCTGCCCCCTTCGTGGTGTGTTGCTCAGGAGCCTTGTGAGAAGCAGCAGATGCTATGGGAATGAGGTAAGGAGGGGTGGGGTTACCAGCTCCCCAGGGGAGCTTCCAGCAAGGTGGGTTGTTGGCCTGGGTCTCCAGGGAATGCCATCAGGATGCTGAGGAGTGGGGAGCCAGCACTCTGGCCCATAGAACAGCACATGCAGATGTGTTCAGGGAAAAGAGCATTGGGAGTATGGGACCCACTGGAGTCTGGCATGGCCGAAGCAGTGTGGGGAGGTGAGGGCAAGGGGAGTAGCGGATGCCGCTGGGTCCTGCCCACTGTCAGCAACCCTGGGCTACATCCTGACTCTGCCGTGGCTGGGCCGCTGCAGCCCTTGGCCTCAACCTTTCTGGGCCCAAGTTTCTTCATCTACACTTCTGGACTGTTGGATCCAAGAGTTCCTAGGGCTTCCCAGGAGGTACAGAATGTGGTCTATGACCTTCTTTAAGCCCCACAGCAAATTGACTCCATAATCAGGAAAAGAACAAGTCTCAGCACAAATCCAGCATCATCTAACTTGGTATTATTGCTAATACTGTGCATAGTGGCTCTTAATGCGCAATTATACCTTGAATTAAACCCAAAGGCACTTACAGTGTCTCAGCTGATACAGGCAGCATCTTTCTGGCTCTAACAGTGATAAGCATGACAGGGGAAACCGGATATTTACCCAAATCACTTTGCCATATGTTCATTAATGAAGCGACATTAAGCTCTTGAATATAAAGGGATTCCCCTTTTAATTCACTTATAAAAATATATTAATGTCTTTACAGGAGGACAGAAAGACATGATCTACAGTTAATTTCCATTTTGCCATATTAAAAGAGAAGATTCACAAGCTAAATAAGTTATCTTATTCCCTCATGTAAATACATTTACAGAATTATAGCTGAAAATTATGCATTTTATGAAAACCATTGGTTAGTATATAAAACTGCCAGATGTATAACATAGTTACTATTTTTACATAACTACTGTGAATTATGGTACCCCTGTGTTATTCAATATCAGCTAGGAAGTGAGAAATTTTCCTCAGAATTAAGAACTAGAACAAATTTGTCTGTCTTCATTTAATTGCATATACCTGTAACTAAATGATGTGGGACAAATTCTGAATTTTCTCACTATTTTTTCCATAATAGAAGTTATAATTTTGTCATTCATCAATACCAGTGAACTATACTTGCCAATAAAAATTTAATCTGAACTGGCTCAAACTCTAGACCCAAATTCTCGTTTTCATGATATAGAAAGATAGAAGAAGCAGAAAAACATATCCACAGAGAAATAATCATACAAATCCCAAATGTGGTGTATTCATCAAGACAATTGACCCAGATACATAAAAGTCAGTAAGAAAAAAGCAAAGATATCAGGCTGTTTAGATTAAAAAGAACTAAATGGTATGATTACCATGAAATTCTGGCTTAAAACAAAACAAAAAATCTCTATGATTGAAACAAGTGGGCAAGTGTGGAAATTGTAATATGATTGGGATAGTAAATTGACATTAGATGCTATTAATGAATTATTGAATAATAACAATTATTATAGTTATCATAATAACTATTTCAGATGGGATAATGCCCTGTTGGTTATGCCATATAATGTACTTGTTTTTAAGTGAAGGAAGCTAAAGTTCTCGACAGTGAAGTGTCATTATATTTTGAACTTCTTTTGAACTTGATCCAACTCGTTCAGTAACACGTGCGTGTGCATGTATGTATAGTTGTGTGTGGGTTTCTGGAAAGAGATAAAATAAAAACAGAAATATTAACAACCGTGGATTCTAGGAGGAGACTGAATGACGGGAATAATGGCTAAAGAGGTAAAAACTACTTTTGCCAAGATTCAGTCTCTGAAAACATTTGAATTATAGCAAGTCTACAAAAAGTTAAAAGTGATTAAAGGATGGGACAAAACTTGGGAATGATTCTAAGAATTTGAAGGGTACAAAGCAGGCCCAATAAGTGCTACCTGGCTGACACCTCTGCTGAGTCCCGTGTGCCTCTGAGTTTCCCGTCCTTGGCTACTACACATGTGATTAAACTACATATAAAGGGAAGCCTTCAGTTAGCATGTGCAGACTGTATTTAACCGAATGCAGTGTTTGTCTTGCAAACACTCTCCCCACTGCTAACATCGCCAGGGCCTGGTCTACAGGGGCAGGACCCAGAAAGGTGCACCATGGATCAGAATCTAGCAGATCTGTGGAGTTTGACAGAAGCCAGAAGACCAAGATATGCATGTCTGTGTATATATATATATATAAAGTATTTTTTTATGAAAAATATCTTTATTTTAAACAAGACAGTGAGAAGAGTGGCATGTTTCTTTAGCTTTTTGCAAACCTACTTAGTGCTGAGCTACCTAGAAGACAGCTGGATCCTCACATCTGCTTTTTCATTCCATCTTCTGTGATGAATTGTTTTGGTTCAAGTATATGAAGAAAATCTGGCCTCACAGACATATGTGCCTGGAAAACAGAACTATTTTCATAACGTTTTTGTGGAACTGAGGATATTCTTCTGTGATACTATTGAAACAGAACAAGTAGTACCAGATTCCATATTAGCTTCTTGCAATGTGGAATCTGAGAAAAAAAAAAAAAAACACACAAATTTTCATGCTCAGTTACATTAAAACCCACTGGTCTTTTGTGTACTTTGAATAGATGGAATTTTTACCCATTTGTGATAATGTAACATCCCTCATTGATGATTTGGACATTGGTTCACTGAGTTTTGCAGATCTTCTCATTGTTGACACGTTTCAGTTAAAAATATCAAAAAAGTCACCTTTATTAATAACACCACCAACCTCATCAGAATAGTCTCTAAATATTGAAAAGTTGTCAAGCTCATGTTTAAAAACTCCCTTTTTATTCTTAGCAACAAATACTGTCAGTTGTTTTCCATGAGGTGTCAGGCTCACTTGATTTGTTTTTGAGAAAATGTCTACAAAATGTCTACCAAAGTGTGAATAATTATAGTTTGTCTGTCAGTTGTTGTTTCAATTAAATATGGTGTTCAGTGAAGAATGCGGCTAATTCAGCTTCCAGCTCAATCACAGAGGTGATTTTCCTCAAAACATTTGCCGTGCTTCAGTGTGAAGCAGAAATGCTTTATGGGGACTTCCTGAGCCATCCCACAGGGTCCCAGAAAGCCAGAGTCTCTCAGGTAGACCAGTCCAGAACAGTGGAAGCAAAGGGCCTCCTGAAAGCATGGCTTCTCTGACTCCATGGGCAGTGGGTTGGGCCAAAGGATTATAGTCTCACATGGCTCTGTGTTTCTCTCTAGAGGGTCATGTCTAAAAGCTTCCAGTATACATTTTTACTAAAAGTATTAAGATTTTTTGCTACACCTTTTAGATGTAGCAAAATTAACATAAAAATTAACATATTCACAAGAACTTGATAGATTAATTCATGAGTTTAATTTTTAAGATTTCTAAGATCTTACTGTTTGGGATTATTTTATTCCTGGGGTCTTATGTTTGCCCTCTCAGGAATATGAAGTGCTCAAAGAGATTGCTAACACAGTATACTCAAAATAAAGTTTGAATACTTAAGATAATTTGCTCAAATAAGTAATTCAGTGGCTCTGATTGTTTTAAGGGGAGTTTTATAAATGCATTTGATTAATTCAATATTCATTTAAAAATTGCTAGATTAATAAATCAAACACTAAGATTTATAAGTTGAATTTAACTATTGAGATGAAGCTAAAGTTATGAAATTTGCTTATTAGTACATTATATATTACTATAAAACCCAAATAATTACTTTCTGGCCTCTGCATAGACCTAAGCACATCCACACACATGCATACATGCACACACCTCCTTATTTAGATCACAATCATTTGAAAGAATAAAATAATCTGGTAGAGTCTCTAAATAGATAAAGTTTTAAGAAATCAAAGAAAAAGAAAATACCATGAAAACAAAAAATACATTAAAATAAAAAAAAATTATGTGATTTTAGAAGTAAAAATAAAATAAACAAAATGTATAATCCAATAGATGAGTTAACAACATATTTTGTTTAAGGAAGAGAGAATTAATAAAGTGGAAGATAGAATTAAGGAAATTACCAGGATAGATTAAAGAGATTAAAAGATGGAAAATAGGATGAAAGACTAGGAGAATAACAGAGACTAGTATGACAAGATGCAACTCAGGTAGAAGTTGGAGAAAACAGAAAATAGAGAAAGGCAAGACTCACAAAGTAGTGGTGAACTTTTTGCAGAATTGATGATTGACAATAAGTAAAATCTGTTATAAACAGAATGGATCAAATTAAATCCACTCCTAGACATGACTTAGTGAAACAGTTGAATTCCATAAACAAGGGAAGCCTAAAATCGTCCAAACTAAAAAGAGAGTCTATCTCAAAGGAACTATAGTTAGAATTATAGTCTTAAGACAACTATATCATCTAGAAAAAAAAAAAAAAGAATAAACCCAATTTATATATAAATACATAGAAAAGAAAATACAGAGCAAAAAATAAAGTAAAAAATCAAAGAATTAATAAAACTCAATCCTGATTTTTTTTAAAGTTAAAGAAACTTTGACAAAATGTACCAATAAAATGGGAAAGAAAAAATAAAACAACATTAAATCTGAAAATTGTGGCATATCAAATGATATAAGCAATGTGTAAAAATTATGAGACACTTCAAACTAGTTTATGCTGACAAATTTGAAAGCTTAAATATATAATTCTATAAAAATATAATTTATGAAAATTAAGAAAAAAATGTCAGAAAACCAGAATAAACTGGAAACTGTTAAATAAATCAAATCATTAGTAAACTTCTCTCCAATTCCTCAAAATAAGAAAAGGTACGGACTGTTTTACAAATGGGTTTTCCTCAAATATTAAGGAGTGTATTATCTCTGTGTTATATACCCTTTCAGAGAACAAAAGAAGATCTTCATAACTCATTCATAAAATTAATATAGCCTAGAATACTCTGGAAGAATATAAAATAAAAATTCTAGAACAATCTCATTTGTCACCAGAGAGGTAACAGCACAAAATGAAATAGTAGCGAATGTACAAAAAACATACAGCATTACTAATTAGTACTATAGGCATTGGCAAGAATTAATGGAGGTTATTGAATGAAGATTAAGCAAGAAAAAGCATATTGTCTCAGTCCATTCACAATATTATTTGCTATAGTTCAACCAAATTTGGAATAGAAAGGATTTTTCTTAACATTGTTAAGTATTTCTTTCATGAAACTAGAGTATAAAGCCAACAGTATAAACTCATATCAAAAACATTCCTTTTGATGTCAGGATTGCCAGTTATAACTGGTCCTATTCTACTTTGTGCTGAATGTCCTAGCCAAGCAGAAAGCCAAGAAATATTTTATAAGAATTATAAAGGAAGAAATACAGATGTCTATGTATAAGACTACATACATGCATAGTATACACATATATAAACAGTAATATTATATATATATGAACGGTATTGTGCAACAATAGTAGCTGTGAAATGTAATAGAAAAAAGCAAGATGTCATTTACAGTAGAAATAAAAACTATTGAGCTACTTAGGAAAATGTCCAAAAAAGTGTGTTAATGAAGGACATAAAAGAAGGGACCCCCAAATGAAAACTCTACCATGCTTATTTATGGAAATGAAGGCTGTTAATTATTCCCTAACTGGTCTATAAATGCAATACATTTCTAATCTATAAATTGTATGCAATTCAATAAAATTACATGGAAATTGACAAGTTGATCATTATAGTCCTATGGAAAATTAAAGCAACAAGGTAAGCCAAGAGAATTGAAGAAACATTCCAATGCAATCAGAATTCAAAAGTAAAACTATAGTATTAAAGATCGGATATTTGTGTATGGACATAGAAATAAGTTTGTGACAAAGAAATAGTTTTGTGACAAACTAGAGAGGCTCAAAAGTCCATGAGTATGTGAACGTTTAGAGTATGAAACGATGAAATAAAAATGAATGAAAGAAATGGAATATTAAAAAAAGCACTTTGGCATAGTCTATATGTGAAGATAAAGTCGATCCTTAGATCACACCAAGTTATAAATTAGTCCCAGATGGATTAAAGACATAATTAAAATGCAAAAGTACAAAACTTTCAGAAGACAACTTGGAAAATATCTATCCAACACCAGCATAGGGAGACACTTCTTAAGTAGGTCTTAAAAGACAAAAATGTACTCTCAAATCAACTGTATATTTTGACACTACAGTAACATTAAAACCTTTCTGTTACAAAGACCCCTTTAATAATAATGACAACAAATATTTATATAGTGTTTATTAAACATATGGTTTTGTTCTTATCACTGTGTGTATATCAACCCATCTAATCCCCAAAATATCTATTAGGTAGATAATATTGTTATCATAAATTTTCCAATGGTGGTATTGAGGCATAGCAGATGATGAAATTTCTTCAAGATCAAAGAGCTAGTAATACTAAATGGTGAAACAAAGACTTGGAACTATTACTTAAATGAATAAAGAACACACCACACAATAGGTCAACTAAGAGAACAGTTTCCAGAATATACTAAAATCCCAACAAATTAATAAGAAAAATTTGAAACACGAGTAAGTAGGCAAAGGTATAGTTTTGTTGTCATGTGATTGATGGAAACATGCATCAGAAACAGAGGGTGTAATATCTCATTAGAAAAGGAATAGGAACTCCCATTTGGCATTGAATAGAAGTGGGGCAGGTAGTGTACTTCCAGCCAAGGAATGTGTTCCCAGGTCTACAAGGGCAAAGCTCTTCACAGGGACAAACAACTACTGATAATTAACCAGAATTATATAAGGATTCTGCTGGAATTCAGACACTTGACTTTGCCATTCTCAGGGAGAGTTTTGTGCTCTCCTGCTCATTGGCCTCTCCCTAAACACTTTGGAGAAGTTGGCACAGCTCTACTGGCTTGTGGGTTTATGCATTTGGAGAAACAAAAACAAAAATAGAATAAACAAGAGTATATTCATATGCGTTTACTGAAAACAGGATGAATGATCGATTGTCTCTGCCTTAATATCCCAGGAAACACTGATCTCCGGGTTTGCTCAGGTCCCTTTACTGCAGACAAGAGAAGGCAATTCACAAAAGGAGAAACATGAGATCCCAATAAACCTATAGGTACATGGCTAAATTTGTCTTAAATGAGAAGTGTAAATTAAAACTGCAGTGCGATGACACTGGCAAAAATTAAGGAGTATGATGATGCCATATGTGGGAGAGGATTATGAGAAATAGAAGGAAATGGGGAATCTACATCATTTGTGGGAGTATATATTGACCCAACCACTTTGAAACAGTGGACAATACTTAGTATATGTGAAGATGCTCACACCCAAATATGCATTCCAAACATGTATTCTAAGTCAGACAGAGGAAGACAAACACAGTATGATGTCATTGATATGTGTAATTAAAAAAAAAAAAAAACTCATAAGAGCAGAGTGTTGGCTGCGGGGGGCTGGGGTTTGGGGAAATGGGGAGATATTGGTCAAAGGATGCAAACTTCTTGTTATGAGTAAGTTATGGAGATCTAATGCACATGGGATTATAGATAACTGTATACTTGAAAGTTGCTAAGTGAGTACATTTTAAATGTTCTCAACACAAAAAAGAAATGGTAATTATGTGACATGATGTAGGTGTTAGCTAATTCTAAAGTGTTAATCATGTTGCAATATACAAATGCATGAAATCAACAGGTTGTACACTTTAAACTTACGCAATGTTATATGACAATGATATCTCAACAAAACTGGAAAAAATATAAATGTATATATATAATTTACATATATTTTATTCAGAGAATATATATATAGAGAGAGAAATATGCCACAAGACCACATGTACAAGAATATTTAATGCAGCATCATTTGTTATAATGAAAAACGAAAATGACTTAAGATCTTGTGACCTTCACTTAGATAAAGATGTTTTAGATATGACATCAAAAGCCCAATCCATAAAATTAAAAAAATGACAAGTTAAACTTTATAAAGGTTAAAAGAACTTTCATTCTTCAAAAAAATACATTTAAAGAGAATGAAAACACAACTACAGGCTGAGTAAAATGCTTGTAAATCATATGTCTAATAAAAATTTTTATAATAAATATGAACCCCAAAACTCAATAATGAGAAACAAAAAGCCCAATTTAAAAATGAGAAAACTATGTGAACAAACACATTACCAAAGAAAACATACAGCTGGCAAATAAGCACATTAAAAGATCAGTTGTCATTAGGGAAATGCAAAATGAAACCACAGTGAGATACCACTACACACCCACTGGAACAAATCTTATAAACTTACAAAGTTTTAGTGCAGATTTGGATGAACACAAACATACATATGCTGCTGGTAGGAACATAAAATGTTAAAATAACTTTCAAAAACAGTTCGGGTTTCTTAAAAAGTTAAACACACTCCTCCTGTATGATCTAAGCACCCCGTTCCTAGGTATTTACCTTACAGAAATGAAAGCATGGGCCCCCCCAGCACACACGCGCACACACACACACACACACACACACACAATGTTTCTAACAGCTTTCTTAGTATTAGCCAACAACTAAAACAACTCAAATATTCATTGAGGTGAATGGATAAACTATGGTATATCCATACAATGAATACTACCCAGCAATAAAATAGAGTGAACTGTTTATACATGCTACCACATGGTCAGTTATCAAAATAATTATTCAGAGTGAAAACGGCCAGAGAAAAAAAATAAGTATTGTATGATTCATATTGCATAAATTTCTATAAAATGCAAACAAGATAGAAAGCACGTCAGTGGTTGACGGAGGCAGAGGGACAAGAAAGGGTGGAAGGAAGGGATTGCGATGAAACTTTGGGCATCGATGATTAATGCATTATCTTGACTCTGGTGATGGTTTCACGGGTAAGAATTTATATGTCAAACATAAAATTGAACACTTTATGTGCAGCTAATTTTATGTCAAGTATACCTCAATCAAGCTATCTAACAACAACAACAAAAAAGTCCTATTAAGACCATCACATCAATGGGCTTACTGTCCATTTCAGCTTCCATATATAAACATATATGTGTTTTTAATTCCCTCCACCATGCATGTCTGCAGGAGGCTGCTGAATCAGTGTTTTGGGCTTGACTGTGCTCTTTATTTTCTGCTGGTCCAGTGAAACCTGCCAGGGAGGAGTGTCTCCATATGCACAGCAGATACTGTGACAGGTGACAGCTGATACCTGACGTGAAGATGGAATGAGTCTCGGGCACCTGCACATTGTATGTGGGCAAGTCTCCTCGGAGTAATGTGCTGATTATATATAATTGTGTGTGTGTGTGTGTGTGTGTGTGTGTGTGAGATCACTTAACAAAGGGAGGATGCAGGCAATGATACAGTGACTTCAACCTCCAGAGGAAATCTAGGGCAGCATTTCTGAGAGTAGATATGTGGTTACAAAGCATGTCTCCTTTAGAAATATGCAGAAGACAGAAAATGCTGCTGTGGAAGGTATTTGCTCCATTATTTAAGTGTCTTTTAAAAATCAAATCCCCTTCATATTTTTATGCGTGTTTCTAACTTGGAAAGAAGCTCGGTGCCCTCTTCTTAGGTACGGCCTGCCACACGATTCAATCTTCTCACCTCTTTCCAGCCCAGCTGACGGCACTCAGCAATAGCACTGCAGCGTCTGGAACTTTCTTGCTTGTAAATGCCCGCTCCTTCTGTGCATTGTTTCTAGATGTTGTGGTGAGGCCCGAGTGACCCTGTTCTGGTTCAACAGGGCAGGCACTGAGACTCACGGGGAAGGAAAGCATCCTACCTGTGAGTGTTTTCACCTCCCCTGACCACTGCTCCATGGAGCTGAGCATCATGGCAGACTGTTCGTGAGGGGGGCTGCTTAAACTTTTTCAGTGTCCTCGCGTCTAAAGCGTGGCTGTTTGTGCCACAGGATTGCTGCCTGCTTAGTGAGATCTCGTGTGTCTGTGGAAACGGTCCGTCCGGCACCCAGGGAATTTCAAGCTCTCCAGAAGTGTTAGTTGCCTGCTCAATCATCAGCCTTACCATCTGACTGCTAGATCAGAAGGTATTCATTTAGCAGTAATTAAGGGGAAAAGCTGATTTTTATCGGTTGCAATTGTTAAGGAAGATTTGATTCACGGGCAGCTGCCTCCTCTAACTAACGATGAAAATGTTGTCTTATACTGCCCCCCTCCGGCTGATTCTGGGACGCCGTCTGCAGACCAGCCATCGCAACCGGATTCACTCCTACTTTCATCCCCCAGGGATGACTGTGAAATTCATGGAGCTCACAGAGGAGGAGAAAAATGATTTCTCTTAAAGACTTGATGGTTCTTAAAGTCTTTGGTCCGAAGCTTTAAAACAGGCAAAATAAGGAAATGAAATGTTTTCTGTGTTTATGTATGTGTTATTATCAGATACATTTCAGAAGATTTTTAATTAAACTCCTGAGTAGTGATGTGCTAACCAGGTACTTTTAAAATTCTATGCATCAAGAAAAGTAAAGGTAAATCAATGTGTTTCAAGGAAACAGCAAATCACAGGAGTATTTGAGGGTTAGTACTTCTTCAGTTACAGTGGGTAAAGTAGCACTAAAGAACCTGCATTGGTAATTTTCATTTTATTTAGTTCCACTTTCTCCATTGAAATACAGGAATATCATGCCACTCAAAGGAAAATTACAAAAGAAAAGATACACTAGGAAGAAACCTTTCGAAATATTCTGAAACACCTAATAGAACCAAAGAAATTGCTCTCTAATAAGCCATGGAAAATGTTGCAATTATTACCCACTGAACCACATAAATTCTTTCAAGTTACGTTTTAACTGTAGAGTTTCATTTCCATTCACTTGCAATATCGAAGGGAAACAATCCCAGTATAATGTTTAGTTCAAACTGAAGGAGAAAAAAATATTTTCCTTGATTCAGCTGCCTTATATTACTGCTTTGGTGAAAGATTCTAGCTTAAACATAATCTGTGGATGCTTTGTCCTAAACTATGAGTTTAGAAAACCCTAAACCTTGTTTCTATATTTGTATTTAAGAAAGCTGCATCTCAGAGGAGTTACGTGTGGTCTCCAGTCAGATTATACAGCAGGTTAGTGATGGAACTGAAGTAGGAGATAATTTCTCTTGAACTTAGTCGAGTGGTCTTTTCCCCTTCACTGAATGTTGCTATTCATGTGGTCATATGCATGAGCATATTATTACTTGTACTAAAAACAAGACACCTACTTTATAATACCTTTTGGAGAAAGTCGATCCCCTTTGGAGTCAAAAGCAAATAAAAGAATTTGGATTATAAAATCTAGTTTTATACTGGTCCTTCTGTTTTCATCACCACACAAATGATATTTTTCTAAAATCTTTGAAAATCCCATGGATTTCTTGTCTCTGTCTGATAGATTTCAAAGTCCTGGCACTTAGTGGTTTAGTACAGTGTCCACAAAAGGAATTCCATGTAACCACAAGAAAACCAGAATCGTGTACAGTACGATGAATCATTAATTGATTCTTCTCTTCATGATGATAGCAATATCTGTTTATTAGAATTTTTTCAGTAGACAAAATATTTAAAAGTGTAAAAAATAAAATAAAAGCAATCTCTAATTCTGTTACTGAGTGTACCCAAGCAAACCATAATTGCAATTTTTGCATACTTCCCTGCATCTTTCTGTCTCTCTCTCTTGCTCATGTTACTTTTCCAATAGTAAATGAGATAAGCTCACCATAACTACACCTGCATATTTTATTTCAGAGTTTTTCCTCCCAAGAGCAAGAGAGAGTTTCTCTGGGAACGGGGTGTGTGTGTGTGTGTGTGTGTGTGTGTGTGTGTGTGTGTTCAGGGGTGGGCTCAGGCTCCTGCAATCAGTATTTACTGGTGTCTTCAACAATAGACTCCTTCCATTTTACTTTTGAGTTTGCATGACATTTTATATAAATAGTGAACTTGTTAATCCTCGATCTATTTTTTTCTGCAAATATTGACATGGACTTTCTTTTTTGATTATGGTGTCCTTTTTGAGGTTCAGAAATTGCATAGAAAAATCTATCAAAATATTTTCCCTTTTTTTTTTTTTTTGCTTTTGTTTTTAGCAGTTTCCTCCTGACATTGGTATCTATGGATATTCATTCATCTGGTCTTTGTAGTTCATTAATAGTTTTATTAAATATATGTTCTAACTGAAATTAATTGTGGAGTATTATAAAAAATAAATCATCTAAATTGAGTTTTTCTCAGAAGTTAACCTGTTTTTTTCCAATGCAATTTGTTAGAAAACCAATAAACAAATATAAAAAAATCAATTTAAAAGTGTTACATAGGTTAGAAAATATATATTTTTTGTTTTGTTCCATGAATTTCTTCTGGTCGATGCATTGCCATTTCTTATATCAATTACATACTGTCTGATCACTACAATAATACCAGGAGTTTTAATTATTATTTTTAAAGTGTTGGTTTTCTTATTGTTTATTTAATAGATGCCTTGTATAATCCCATTTGAATGGACACTGATAAAAAGGGTGCTAAAGTTTAAAAATTAAAGAATTGTGTTTTATCTGTGTAATATTTTGAGGCATAGATTTTAATATTTTATACCATGTCATGTCTTTTTATCTAAGCTATATTTAGCCTTCAGAGAAGATTTGAAATTTTCTTTTTGGTGCTTCTATGTAGTTTTCGTTAAATGTATTTACAGATATTTTATGCTTTAGTTGCTTGCCATTAAGAATTTGATTTTGTTACCATTACATTTGTATAAATGGTAATATCCAACATTAAAGAATATTCTTAATTGTGTGTACTTCTTTTATATAATAGACTATCTGGTTGAATTTTACATTATTTTAAATGAGTAGTCAATTTTTTGGCAGTTTTTCAGTTGGAATTTCAGAGTACCTGCAAGTACTGACATGTAATTTTCATCTTTAGGAAAGCTATATTTCATTTGTTTTTATCGTTTTGTGTGATTGTCTAAAAAAATAAAGAAAACTTATCAAAGGTAAAGGGGATAGTCTACATGCTTTAATAATTTTTATTTTAATAGAAATAACTCTAACTATATTGTTAAATAAGCTGTTGGTTCTTTGCATAAAAAAAGTAGTTTCTAATGTTAAGGAACTTTCCACTTCCAGTTTCCTAAGTGATTTTCATTTGCTTGTCTGTTTACTTTTTTAATCCTGCAGGAATATTGCATCTGATCAACTGCCTTTTGAGCTCTATTGAAATGATCACATATGAATATGTGAGCCACATTAGGGGTTTCGAATATTCACCATCTTGTGTGGCTGGTACCACATCTGCACTGTCAGAGCACCATTCTTGTTTATCTATACATATATATGTTTAAATATATATTAAAACATATATATGTATATTTTTAAGCATGTTGGCTTTACCTATAGGTGTTTTAGTGAGGCATTTGACATTTATATTTGCAAATCTGTTATTATTTATATTTTAATTCACTTATTCTCCAGATGGAGTTACTAAATTCATTGTACGTTTTCTTTAGATGTGTCTTGTAATTTGGTACATCCTTTAGAAGAAACTTAGTACATTTCATTTAATTCTTTCTTTGTTTTATTATGAAACTGGTAAGGACTTTAAATTTGCCTCTGAATACCCTGTTAACCACATCTTGTACAGATTTTTTGTAGATATACTTTTCTCCTGTTTCAAAAAAATGTTCGATACATTTTAGAAAATGGATGCTTGAGGCGATTCCAACATTTGTTTTACAAAAGAGTCCCAGAAATAACATTATTTGCATTTTGGTTCTCTGTTGCTGCATAACAAACTTAGTGACTTACATACCATGTGTTAATCCCATGAGTTGACTCAGCTCCCTAGCTGGAGTTAGAGTCATCTGGAAAACCATTTAGCACTATCTTGTATGTCCACATTCTCTGCCATGCTATGCTATCCCTTCTCTAGTTTCTAGAGAAACTTTTTCATGAGGACCAGGAAACATGCACATGGATGTTCACAGCAGCACATATGTAATAGCAAAACTAGAAACAACTTCAATGCCCAGTTAAGGAGAGTGGATAATAGTTTCTTCACGATGAAAAATGAAATAACAGTGTAGGTGAATGAATGACAAAAACATGCCCAAATATGCATGAATCTTAATAATGTAATTTGAGTGAAAAGTCCCAGAGCATAATATATTTTATATATATATATATATATATATATATATATATATATATATACACATTTCTATTAAGTCCAGAAATGAACCATAGAGATTAAACTTTTTTTTTTAAAGTAAAGGACTGATGGACGTGATCATCGGGACAGAGATTAACATGATGGGTCGGCAGTCGGGTGACATGGATTAGGAAGCCCTCGGCAGCTGTATGGTATTGGTGATGTTCCAGTAGTTGAGTGGAGCAGTGGGCTCATTATAGTATTAAATCCATTGATTGCTTAATTAAATTCAAAGAGAGTCATGAATCATGGGCCAAGGATGATATTGTGTCGCCATATTGGACGCCTGACAAGCTTCCCCTCACATGGTCTCCCCCAGACTTTGCTGCAGCTGTTCTCATAACAACCAGCTGCACTCGCTAATCTTTCACTTCCACAGGCACATCCCTGCTGTCCCTCTGCTGGACTCCTGTGCCGTCCTGACTCGTGCACAAACCTGGAAGGGCCAGGAAGTCAGCACCTCGTGTAGCATCCCTGGATCCAAACAGGGTGGGAGCCAGTGGATGGAGGCCTCGCTTCCCCCCTTCACATGGTTCTCTGTGTCCAGGCAGGAGCCAGGTTCTGCTTGCCTGCAGTGGTGTCAGCTCCCCAACACACCCTTGATTTAACTTCCCTTGCCTCCCAGTTTCTGTCTTCTTGATACCCCAGCACACAAGCTCTTCTTTTAGGCTCTGCTTTCAGCAGAAAAATAGGATAAGACAGGTAAAATTCCAAATTATTATTAATCCAATCATGTATATTTAAGGGACACTCTTTTTCTACATTTTCCTCATATTACAGTATATTTTTCTTATATTTGACACATAATAAACTGCATGTACTTAAAGTGCATAATTTGATGAGCTTTGGCATATGACTAGAACAACAAAACCATCATCAAACTGGAATATGAACCCCCAAAAGTTTCCTTATGCCTCTTCATCCCAATGTACACACTTTCTTCACACTCATCCAAGACCCACTCATCTGCTTGTCATTACAGATTGGTTTTCACTTTCAAAAAAATTTATATTCGTGGGTTTATACGATATATACTCTGTTTCTTTTTAGAGGTAGTGGAAGACTGACTTCTTTCACTCCACGCAATTATTTGGAGATTCGTCCCCATTCTTCTGTGTATCTATTGTTAATTCTTTTTATTGCAAAATAGTCTCCCTTTGTAAACACAACTTGTTTATCCCTTCACCTGATGATGGATGTTTGGGTTGTTTCCAGTTAGGGGTAAAAGAAGTAAAGCTGTTACAAATATCCATGCAGAAGTCTCCGTGTGGTGGGCATACATCTTAATTTCTTTTGGTAATATACCTAGGATTTGAATGGCTACATAATGTGGCACGTGCGTGTTAACTTTTTAAGAAACTGCCAGAAGTTTTGAAAAGGGTTTCAGTATTTTACATTCCCAGCTGCAGTGTGTAGGGTAATTTCAGCTGTTCACATGCTTGCCAACACTTAAACAGTCTTTTTAATCTAAGCATTTTAATCAGTGTGTAGTGGTATCTTATCATGACTTTAAATTACATTTCCCTAATTACTAATGATGTTGAGCATCTTTTCATGGGTTTATTTGCCATCCATGTGTCCTCTTTGGTAATGTGTCTGCTGAAATATTTTGCCCAATTTTCATTTAATTGGGTTACTTGTATCTGTATGATTGAGTTATAAGAGCTCTTTACATCAATGTATTTATTTGCAAGTCCTTTGTCAGATATATTTTGTTCAAGTATTTTCATCAAGTCAGTGGCTTGCCTTTTTATTTCCATAACAATAGCTTTTGAAGAGCAAATATTTTTAATTTTGAGGGAATACAATTTACTTTTTTAATGGATTGAACTTTGAATACCATATCTAACAACTCTTTGCTTAAGTTCACAAAGAGTTCTTCTGTGCTTTCTTTTATGATTTTTATAGTTTTAAGTTTTACATTGTCTATGATCATTTTAAGTAAATTTCTCTAAGATTCATTTTCTTTGCATATAGATGCCTAATAGTTTTAGCACCATTTCTTCAAAAGCTATTCTTTTTTTCGGTAAATTGCCTTTGTTGAAAATTAATTGACCATATGTACATCTATATCTGGACTTAATATTTTTAAGGTGATTTTTATTTCTATATTTTTACCAGTATCACACCATCTTAGGTACTGTAGTTTTATAGTAGACCTTAAAATCAAGTAGCACGCATCATCCAACTTTGCTTTTCTTTTACAACATAATTTGGCTTTTCTAATCCTTCACATTTCTACATAAATTTTAAAATCCGCCTGGTAATTTCAACAAAAAGAAACCTCCTGGGATTTTGATTGGGATTTTATTGAACCTATATATCAATTTGACATGAACTGAAATTCTAACAATATTTTTACTCAATTTGTGAATATGCATCTCCATTTATTTATGTTTTCTCTGACTTATTTCAAAAATATATTTTCTCTTTCAAAATGAAGATTTTGCACACAATTTCTTAGATTTATATCTAAATATTTGAGGTGTTTTGTAAATGATGTAATTGTCACTTTTTAATTTCAATTTCAAATTGATTTTTTTGATCTTGTGTTCTTTGATCATATTAAACCCAATCATTAATTTCATTAGCATTTTTTATATTCTTTGGGATTGTCCTCATAGATGATTATGTCACCTGGGAATACATACAGGATAATTACTTCCTTTATAATATCTGTGCTTTTTTCTCCAGTACTCTATTGTTCTGGCCTGGACATTTACTAGCCGTTGAACAGGAGGGGTGAGAATGGACACTCCTGCTTTGTGTTGACCTTAGGGGAAACATATTTGGTCTTTTACTTTTAAGTAAAATTTTAATTGTAGGTTTTATATAAATGCTTTTTATCAGCTTGAGGAAATTTCTTTATATTCTCAGTTTTCTAAGAGATTTTGCTATAAAAGGATGTTTAGTTTTTTCAGGTTTTTTTTTTTCTTTTTTCTTTTTTTTTTTTTTTATCTGCATCTATTGAGATGATCACTTGGTTTGAATTCTTTAGTCTGATGTTATGGTGAACTACAGTGATTGATTTTCAAATGTTGAACAGATCTTGCATACTTAGGGTACACCAACATGCTCATGATGTATTATCCTTTTTATAGACTGCTGGATTCAATTTGTCAATATTCTATTGAAGAGTTTGGCATCTATGCTCATGAGAGATATTGGTGGTAGTTTTCTTCTTGCAATGGTAGTAGTTTGTCTTTGGTTTGCATATTAGGATGATATTTTTCTCATAAATCACTTAAGAAATGTTTTCTCCTTTTCTATTTTCTGGGGGGATTTGTGTAGCATTAATATTATTTATTTCTTAAATTGTAGAATGTTCCAATGAAGCCATCTGACCCTGGAATTCTCTTGTTGGAAGTTTTTTTTTAAATTGCAAATTCAATTTCTTAAAACAAATTCTTGACTATTGTGTATTTATCTTCTTGAATGAACTTGGTAGCTTATCCCTTTCAAATAATTTGTCCATTTAATCTAAGCTGGCAAATTCATAAATATGTATGTGTTAATATTTCTTTATTATCATTTTAATGTCTCTAGAGTTTGTAATGACCTTTCCTCCTTTATTCCTGATACTGGTCATTTGTGGCTTTTCTCTGTTTTCCCTGATCAGTCTAGCTAGAGGGTTATCAAAACAAAAACAAAAACGGGTTTTTGCTTCATTGTTTGTTTCTACTGCTTTTCCGTTTTCAGTTTACTTGAATTCAGCTCTCATCTTTATTATTATTATTATTTTTCTCTCGCTTGTTTTGGTTTTAGCTTGCTCTTCTTTTTCTGGTTTCTTAAGGTGGAGTAAGTGGTGTGTTTAATGAGCCTCAAGAGAGTGAAGAGTGTCACATGTTCCCAAGTGACAGACAGAAGGTTCTTCTGCCATCCATCTAACTAAGGCTGAGGATTTAATGAAGAAGAGTGCTTAATTCAAAGAGAGTACGGTTTTACTATTTCCCTTAGTTTTAGATTACTCTGTCTTTGAAATCTTTGAATCCCCTTGTTTCTAAGGTTGAAATAATGCAAATCATTCTACACCTTTACTTTGGTTCCATTTCTCTGACTCCACAATATCAGATACACAACTTACTTCATGTCTTTCCTTACTATTCTATAACAGATTTTCTGTCTGGTCTACAATCTCAACTCAACATATTCTTCTGAGATTATTTCTTTATCCTTGAAATGACATATAATAACGTAAACTACCACTACTAACATTGCAGCAATATATCCATCTATGTTTGATTTTTAAAAATTCTCCCTTTTTTCTGGGCACTTGCTAAGAGCTTCTCATCTGTAGTTTAGGTTCATCTTCAAATGAGGAAACTATTGTGTATAACTTTGTATTTTTAGCTTTATTTGAACATCTTCCATAAAGAAACCAATTTCTCATCCATGGATCTACGTTCTCTATCTTCTAACACCAAAACTCTTCTGTCTTCGTTTTCAACACTTTACTAATCTAAAGTGTGCATCACACACTTTTTCTATATTGTTCTACAACATGGAGTCCGCTTTTCACCCTACTAAAGTTATTTTGATTTCATTGTTAACCCCTTTCCAGACTCTTCCATCTCATCTGGTTCCTCTGGGACCCTTGCAGTCTTGTCAGTTAGCTTGCTTCACTCTTGGCCTTCTATTAGTTATTCATTGAGTCAATGATTCTGTTTTGTTTTGTTTTTTTCTAGTTCTTGGTGTTTCCAGTTGGGTCTCTTTCTCTTAAAAACTCCTCCTTCTGAAAGTTTTAAATGGGAGAAGTAATGCATGCTTGTGGCACAGATGAGATAATGCAAATAAATGTAGCAGAAAAAATAATTTTATTCTTCATCTCTAAGGTAAATCAGGATAATAACCTAGTGTGTTTGTTTGTAGCAGATTATATATTTTCTTCTAGTGACCACAGAAGTAGATCTGGTCCAATACCTCTTCCATAAGAGATGGCTTCTCTTTTACTCGCTCCTTAAACCTGGCAGGTGTCTGTGATGATGTCCATTAACAGAATGTGGCAGAAGAAATGCAATTTGACTTCTGAGGTTAGATCATGAGGCACTAAGGTTTCCACATCTCTCTCTCTTTGATTTTGGAACCCATCCAAATTGAGGAAACAGCGCAAAGAAAATGTCAGCCCCCTGCCAATAGCCAGAAGCCAGCAGGAACCTCCAGACATATGAACGAACGAGATTTTGGATGATTCTAGACCCCAGCCTTCAGGTCTCCAGCTGAGACTCTGAACATCATGGAACAGAGATAAGCCATCTAGCTCTGCGGTGTCCGAATTCCTCAATCTGTGAATCCATGAGTGTAATAAATGTATATTTTATGTCACTATTTTTCATATGATTTGAGAGAAAGATTATTTATTTTAGTTTGGTCTTTTGTTTCCCTTTAACTAAAGTTATACTGACTATATTACTCTACAGTTTAACATTTTCGCTAAACAAAATATCAAAAGACAACAATATGCGTGCAATTCTAACTTGAAAACTACAGGGGCTACCGTTTACATAGTCTCTCTGCATAACCGGCATGTGTCCGGCGCCCCCTGCAGGCATATCTTGATAATCTCACGTCTCATCGTTGTGGATTTTTTTTTTCTTCTTCTTTACTTTGTTTCCAAGCCCATATGCACGTATGTATTCTTATATAGATATGAGGAAACGACATTTGTGCCATTGACCGTTTTGTAAAATTAGAGTCATATTTTACACACAACAATTTTATTTTTCATTATATTTTCACTGCTTATACAGTGCCAGGATGTAATACATCTTTAATACCTAATTTCATACTGAACTTATAAAAGCATAAAGGTAGAGAGTATTGTTACTGAAGGAACTATTAGGACAAATTTATTTGGGAAGAACTACAACTCTGACATTTGCAATTGTAGAGATTTCTAAAATTAGCAAAGACAAATCCATAACAAGAATGATAGAAATATTGTTGATAGAATGCATGTCACTGGGTCAGAGATATTATTTAATCCCCCCAAATAAACTCCATATGACAAGGATTGACCAAGTCAAGAAGCAAGTGCCTGCCATGGATAAGTCCCTCTGACACAAGTTCATGGTTCTAGTAAGGGAGGATGACCACCAACTCCTGCTTCAGAGAAGAGCAGAAAAGCAGAACCACAATAAGGAACCAGAAGAAGAACCACACTTTATTTGAGCCTCATCCACTACCAAATGTCATAATCATCATGTCCATGTATTGGCATATTCATTAAGCCTGTTATTTGAGGTTAGACCATGTCTAAGACATCAAGGAAAATATAGTAATGTTTATGTGTCTTTTCACGTTATTTTTGTTTCCTTTTGTGATGGGTACAGGAGAATTGGTGCCTCTCTTGTGGCAACGTTCTTGCCGACAGAAACATGAAACCAAATTAGCTATAAAAATACTTCATATCTGTACAGCCTACATCTATATTAGCTGTTTTGTATAGTTTTGTGAGGAAAAAATTATGTTGAAATGATTAATATGCCACCAAAACCTAATTTTTTTTCCAATAGCTAAATAAAACAAGCCAACACTATTAAAGAACTGTATGTATAGCCGTATGTTCTGGAAAAGTTCAACTGTTTTGAGTCTGAGAACAAACCACGGAAACGGAGATATCAAAAATGACAAGCCCTGCTCTGCCCCTTCACTTTCTACATTTTCACCCAACTAAATTCTTCTGCATTGCATTGTTCACCACCTGGTATCATATTAAGTTTTGGTTTTCCATCTTTTCTTCCCTCATCAGAATACATGCTCCATGCTGCTACTCAAAACAGGCATCTTCTTTTTCATCGTTATATTTCCAGTATCTAGAACCTATTAGACACTTGCTAAACATTTCTTAAATAAATAAATTAGTGAACGAAGAAAACAGTTCCTCTGTCAAATGATGAAATGAGCTCTGGTATCACTGACATTGGTGCTAATTGCTTGTAGCAGGTCACAGGACAAATGACGACAATGTCCCTCCCCTCAAGTTATGACGGAAGGAAAAGATTAGTGAGTTTTGTGAACCAACTTCTGCTTTTCATTTGTTTAAAAAAAACTCAAATGACATCAAAGACAAATGCTTATATTCTGAAGTTCAAATATATTAATATCTTATAAACTTGGAAAAGTTCTGTTGCCAGGCAAAATATAAAGTTAATGAAAAGTCAAGCTGCCAGAGGCCCAGATGGAGAACAAGTTATGTCCTATATACACACCTAGTTTTGCTGCTTGGCAAGAAAAAATGCTGCATACCTTGTAGCAAATCTCTGCCTTCCGTAACCACAGGTGTTGTTGACAAGGACTCTGCCCCAAATCCCCAAAACAATTATTTTAATATTGCATGGTTAACTGCAACAAAGCTAAAAATAAACCACCACATTTTGAAGACATTTTACTGAGAAAATGGAGCATCCCAGAGGATAATTTCAAGTGTTTGATTGAAATTCTCAGTAATGAGGAGAACAGGATAAAACTGATTTTATGAACTATTGAACAGACAAGAGGTCATTCATGAAGTGGTATACTTGAAGTATCTCTGGCTTTATGAATAAAGTAAATACTTCAATTCAGAGACCCTGCTGTCTTGACATAGAGATCAGATTTGTGGTTGCCAAGGGAAAGGGGGGAGGGGGAGGGATGGACTGGGAGTTTGGGATTGGTAGATGCAAACTATTGCATAGAGAATGGATAAACAACAAGGTCCTACTGTAGAGCATGGGAAACTATATCCAGTTTCCTGGGATAAACCATAATGGAAAAGAATATTAAAAAAATATTTTATATATATATATATATATATATATATATGTATAACAGAGTCACTTTGCTGTACAGCAGAGATGGGCACATTGTAACTCAACTATACTTCAATTAAAAAATAAAAGGAGCAAGATAAAGATAAAATGAACTATGTTTAAAATATTTCAAAAAAAGGAAACCCTGCAGTTGTAATGTCTACAAACTTTTGGTTTAGATGGTGGCTTGTAAGACATTTGGTGGCAGATAGCTATATGGACTCTTCAGGGCTCAGAGAAATCCTGCTAAAAGCTCTGCTTGAAAAAGGAAAGGTATGGTAATTTTTCTGGTGGTAAAATCTTAGCCTTTTTGAAACTTTGGAACTATTATTTAAATTTGCTTCCTTGTAGAAGAATCTTTCAATTGAGATTTGAATCTGCACTAAAGTCACAAACACTGCCAGAGGTGAAGTCATTGAGTTCAGTATAAAGGATATAATATGACATGACTTAACTCCAGAGTCTAGGAAAATTTAAATATTTACTGAATTAGCCTCCCCTTTCCTGGCCAAGAAACTTATAATGTTTATAATTTGCTAAAATATGACTTTAAGACTGTACTTATTTGTTGCCAAGAATAAGAAAATTTGAGATTGATAAAATGGCAAAGAGAATGCTCATAGCTCTTTTTAAAGTCCTCCATAATTTAAATTTTTTATCTAATCCAAATATCAACATTATTTTTATTTATTTGGATCTAACTGTATGCAGAAGTAAATTTTATTTATTGTTTTCTTTGAGCAATGTGTATTTGGTTCCTTTGTTTTATTCAGGAAGACTGCATCACATGATCTCATTCGGTATGAGACCTAATTTATATAATTATATTTTTTTCATTGAAGGACTCAAAATAATACTGCTCAAGTGAGATGAAAATAGAAATATCATGTATTTTCCTCTAGTTTCTATACATATGTATGTATAATAAGTTTATTGTAGCTTGTTGAAAAACCTGAGCTCATTTCTGTTCAGGAATTTGTTTTATTCTTTGTACAACAGATTAAGTGTAAAATTTCCTCTTTAGATACTGTTAGGGAAAAGTATCTGACCCAGATGAACCCAATGCTCAATTTAGTGATAATCCTCATGCTGGACATGGCATATGATAGACACAGTGAAGAAAGATGCAGTGATGCGCATTGTTCTAATTTCCATGTGCTGTCCCAGGCACAGTCAAGCTTGGGACTTCTGCTTAAAGAATCAGATGCACTCAGTAAGTAACTAGTGTTCTAAGCATTGCTTTAGGCCCAGTATTTAAGAACCTGTGTCTGAAATTCTCATCGTGAGCTGGGTTTTCCCTGTGCATTTGCAGCAGACCATGGACAGACTATTGCCATCCATTCTCATGCTGAAAATGGGCAGAGGAGTAAACAGGTGAAAGACTGTCTTTTTCCCACATAGGCAGTTTCACATTTTCTAGTTCTTTACAGTTTAAAATCCATGCTACAGATTCAAGGCACAAGCAATCTTTTTTCCTTTGTACCATCAAACATTAATACTACTTCTAAGATATACAAGGAAGCAGTTCCTAATGCATCTAGGTTGAAAACAGGTAAAAATACTGGTGATAAAAATGTGTTAAAGAAAAGAAGAGAGAGAATATGCATGTTTGTTTGTTTATTTGCTTGTATTTGGTGCCTGGCTCTAAGCACAATGAGTCAGAAAGTAGAAAAAGAAACTGGATGATAATCATCATCAAAAAAAAAAAAAAAAAAAAAGAGCTGCTTTTAAGGCTGCACTCAGCAGGGGAAACAAAAATTACACATTTAGGTCAGTCTTGAGGGGTCTCTGAGATCGTTTCAGGCTTAATATTTCTACCTCTAACTCAACATCATACTCAATTAATCTACCCTTCCCCAGAAGTAGAGAGAGATCTTAAAGATAGTCAGTCTTATTCTTTCTTGCTATGAGGACTTTTCTCCTTGAAGAGTATGGCACACAAATTGCAAGATTAAACCTTCTCTTTGGCTCTGAAACCTAAGCTAATATAGCGAGACCTAGTAATGCCTTACAGGGGAAAATAAGTAGAGTGAGATCAGGAAACATAAATTATAGTGACTGAAACGAGCATTCACGTCTGGCCCACAGGACTGTGAAATTTTTCACGTGTTAGAGAACGTTCCAAAAAGAGTGATGTCTGATGAATTCAGGGCTAGTACGGTCCAGGGAAAGAATAACAAGCTTGAGGTTGGTAAAAAAATATTGACAATTCCAAACACTACTGGCCTTATAGGTCATTATCAGAACCCTCCAATGTCCCAGCCAACTTAATTTTCTCGGTAGTTTGACCACTATGGGTAAGTGCTTCTGTTAAAAGATTCATGTGAGTCTTGGTATTGACCTTTCAAAGTGGGAAATGCAATGGAAACTTTTGCTATGGTTTTGTAGCCATTATCTACATTTCAGTTTCCCCAAAATTATGAGAATCAACGTATCAAATATGCAGTTGCCACACAACGTACAATATTCATGATTCTCGGGGCTTTGTCCCAGCAGAGAAGAATTCTTGCAGAGGCTGGGGACATTTTCATTCAAACTAATAAATGAAAAATAAGTGAATTCTATTTCTCCATGCTTCTACTAAAAAAGGCAATTTTTCCTTTTGCAAATGTACCAGTCCCTTAACTGGCCACTTCCTGTGTTTTTTTGTGGATTTCCTCTAGTAGTCAATATTAGAGATATAGATGATGGAAATGATCCACTCTCCTTCTGCTTCCTAGCTCTCCAAATTTACTGGACCTGACACATATTAGGTGTTCAGTAAATGTTATCTCCCTTTCTCGTGAGTGATTAGCTGATAGTGAGGTTTCTAAGTAAAGGGAGAGGGAAATTATGATCAAGTCCCTCCAGGGCAGGATGAGTACTGAGACATGTACTCAAAAAGTGATGCAAAGATCTCTGAGTTAAAGCAGACCACAGTAAGGTCTATACCATCAAGACTGAGAGCTTTAATTCAAAACTGCAAAAACTAAATAAAGCTCAAATGGTTGTCAAATTGCTAACATATTTCTCCAAATGCAACAAAAGTGTGAACAAGCTGAATAATAGAATAACTGTGCTTGAAATCCATATATTTCTCATGTAAAATGATCACACAGGATTATTTTGTAGTTGCCCTGGAGGAAAAGAAAAGTCCAGAACACTTAAATATCTTATTATTCAACAAGTTAGTAGGCTGGAACGCAAAGCAAGTCAATTTTTTCTTTTCTTTTCTTTTTTTCTATAAAATTGAGTAAAAACCATACTATTGGGATCATATTATTAACGGTTATAGGAGCAAATAAATTGATAACATAAACTGCTTTTGAAGCAGACTAGAATAGTCCTGATAGTTGAAAAGTCTTGTCTGAGAACTTCTTTCATTTTAAGCCTTTAAACAAATATCTTGTAAGAGTAAATATTAATAGAGCCCTATCATAAAAATACCTGGGAGTTCCACGAGTTTAGAGAGCTGAACTCAGTTTATAAAAATGGCAAGAAAACAATGTATTTGGGATCCAGATAACTAAATATTCTTTCACACCCATTTTCACAAGATTAATATGCTGGAGATTACGCTCCCTTACCTATTTGCATTTATATGCATAGCCAAATCTAGGAATGGTCACATGTTGTTATTCTTCAAGGGCTTTCATGTGTGTATTTTAATTATGTTTAAACTGGGGGAAAAACCCTCTTTCTTCTTAGAAGCCATTTCACTAACATTCCCAGGCTTATTATGTGTGTGATTTTTCTGTTTTTATCTAATGTATTTATTTATGTTGTTTTATTTTTCTATTTCTTACCCCAAATTGCATCTCAAACCAGTAACTTGGAGACTGTTTATCTTTCTCCATAGGTTGTACGATTAAAGTTTGTTCTTATTGATTTTCCATAATCAGTTGAAGTAGTTTTTAAAAATTCTCTAATCCACATCACAGAGTCCACTCTGAGCTCAAGATAATTTAATACCGTGGTGATCTCAGGCTCAGCTCCCTTGGGGGTAAAGAGGAGGGGAAATTTTTATTTTTTATTTTTAACATCTGTATTGGAGTATAATTGCTTTACAATGGTGTGTTAGTTTCTGGTTTATAACAAAGTAAATCAGCTATACATATATATATATATATATCCCCATATCTCCTCCCTCTTGTGCCTCCCTCCCACCCTCCCTATCCCATCCCTCTAGCTGGACACAAAGCTCCGAGCTGATCTCCCTGTGCTATGTGGCTGTTTCTCACTAGGTATCTATTTTACATTTGGTAGTGTATATATGTCCATGCCACGAAGTGAGAGAATAGAATGTTCTCTTTTCACAGAACACAAAGCACCCACCCTGTGGATGTTTGGATGCTGGTGAACTCAGCAGGAACAGGGGACCCATGTTCTGTTCTCTGTCCCCACAGCGAGCACAGTGTAGCCTGCACAGTGAGTTTATCTCTTCCGATTTTCCAAGAGTTAGTGAAATATATGAACAAATTTTGGAGCACTCAAATTAAGGTATTTGAAAAAAATCCAAATATATTAATTTTATAAAATGTAAGTAAAATATTTAACCTACCCTGCCTGAAAACACACTGGGCTGTAGCAGTGACTGTAGAGGTCAGAAGGTCAATGAATGGTATCTTGAAAGAGTTGATGTAAACTGTCTCTCAGAAAAGAATTTTGTACCCCATGAATCAGGGCAAAATAAAGACATGCTTAAACTAAAGATGTATCCAAGTCATATAATTTTTCCAAAGGAATTATTTAAAGGATGAATTTTGAGAAAATTGAACAAAGATAGAAGAAGAAGAATATGAAAAAGAAAGACAAAGAAAGAAACTAAGACTTTTTTTTTGTAAATCCAAATAAGTATTATATTGGGTGAAAACACAATGATTACATTATTTCTCAACATTCTATGAAAGGTGAAAATAAAATACTCTACAACCATGGCATGGGAAATGGAGAAGGTGTTTGGAGTTGTACCTTTCTATATATCAACTACCAGTTAGGAAGAGATTTGCTATATTTATATATTATACTGATTAACTTTAGATATTGTCACACAAATATGTTAAATATTTAAGGTTACCTAAAATATAAATAATTTATGGCTTCAAACTTACATTTGGAATAAATAAGGGGTAGGTAGATAGATAGATAGATAGATAGATAAATGAATTGAACCAACAGATATGAAAAAGTAAGAAAGAAGCAAAAAATTGTAGAGTAAAGATAAGATGGCACAAAAATGTATCAGTATAACTGAAAATGTCAGTTTTCTACCCACATCCTCTCAGATCCCTTTATTATTTTCACCCTGACAGCCTGCACCCCTGTCCCTCCATTTACACCACTGTTCACCTCTCACTAAAGGCCGACCCTTAACTGATGACAAATACACACAAAAACGTGAAATGAACCAACTCCTGTGCTCCTGGTCAGACAGCTCTGAGCTATGGCTGTGTCTCTCCTCTTCCCAGATGTCTCAGAAAGGACGGAGTTAAAGCTACCTTCCATCCAACTTAATCCCACACTTACTTGGCCTCCTTCCCCCCAAGTGCCTGCTCCTGAGGACCTGGTCTAAGATAATTAGTAACAGAAAAAAATTTAATGGACTGTTTTTCCTGTTAAAATATGGGGACTTCCCAATTAGAACCAAACATTTAAAAATAGGTAAATTCGGGACTTCCCTGGCAGTCCAGTGGTTAAGGCTTCGCCTTCCAGTGCAGAGGTTGTGGGTTCAATCTCTGGTCAGGGATCTAAGATCCCACATGCCTCACAGCCAAAAAACCAAAACATAAAACAGAAGCAATATTGTAACAACAATTCAATAAAGACTTAAAAAAATGGTCCACATCAAAAAAATATTTAAAAAAAACAAAAACAGATAAATTAAACGAGACCAAAATCCCTTCCAAAACCTTGATATTATATCAGGCAAATACAAACAGAAAGGAAGTTGGTGAATTTATATCAAGAGATGATAAAATAGACTTTAAGCAAAACAGACGTCACAATAGGTGAAGACCATCTTTACTCCTGATAAAAGACTCATTTCACTTAAAAGATACAGCATTCTTGGATCTGTAGGCACCTAACAAGAATTATAAAATGCAGAACATTAAAGTTACAATAAGAAATAGATAAAAATCACAATTGTGTAGATTTTACATAACTTTCTTAGAAATTGATAGATTAAATAGATGAAAAAATAGTAGATATAGAAATTCTGAATAACACACTTAATATTCATGTCATCATGGAATATAGTGTGTCCTATACTCAATATTTAGAGAATGATTTTTAAAGCACACAGAGAATTTATAAAAATTATACATACTATAGCCAGTAAAACATATCGCAAACATATTATAAAGATATCTTTATGGTGTCTACAGTATTCTCTGACTTTGACCCTTTGAAATAATTACAAATCAATACTGAAAAGATAACGCAAACATCTTATAATTAGAAGAACACTTTTCTAAAATATAATGTATGAAAGATAAACTGATGATGAAATATTGAAAGTTAGAAAAATGTGATTTCAACATCTTAGTTGATGTAAATATTATTATTCCATTTCATAGCCAAGGAAGCTGAAAATTAGACACAGGCTTCAGTGTTTTGCCCAAGATATCATAAGGAAATGCCAAAACCAGAAATTAAAGTCAAATCTTTTGATTTGAGAAACTGTTCTTCTTAATGCTAAGTCTGCACACAAAATAACTTGTATAGTTCATGATGCTAACAAATACTTCATTTTACCTAATGAAGTTAATTCTTGGAAACTGAGTGTATCTACATGGAATATCCTGGGATTTGTGAGCGCATCATAGGAAATATATGCAGGCCTAAAATAACCTAACTACTCTCATCTTTGAGTTGTTAAATTGTATTAATATTTATATTGCATGGGTCATAAAGACTGGATATTGTGTTAATATATGTTTACGCTGTGAAAAATAGCAATCATCATCCTGAATAAACCATATTGCTTGGTAAGATTCTTTATTACATACAAATAGAACAGATTCTGTGTCAGAAGCTACATTTAGTTTTCAAAGATATTTCGTAATATCCACACACTTGTCTTGTGCGTGTATTTCCTTGCTGATCTTGCCTTTCTTTTGGCTTTGAATATATCTCTACAACAAGGAAATCCCCTTCTAGCTGCTGAAGTCTCTCTGCTGTACTCCAGACATCCCACTCCTGTTTTGTTTGAATGTCTGGCAGGCATTTCAGATTGGCAGGTCCAAATATGAACTCTGGAGCCCTCACCCGTCTTCCCCCAGGCCAGATTTACTTTCTGGTACCTTTCTTGGTAGATGGCCATTCTGACTTTGGGGCTGTCAGACCAGAGAACTTGGTGGGCAAGCTCCACTCCTCTTTTCCGTGCATCCCACAGCCAGCTGGTGAGGGGTCTTGTGGACTCAGCCACCACTCCTCTGCAGAATCTGACCCCTTCTCACTGCCCTGAGCTCTTTCCCAGGTGTGCACCCTGTTGCCTGCATCTGGGGGTCTGCTTGCTTTTGTGCTTTACCCTCAGCAGCAAAGCTCTCTATGTCTCTCAGTGGAAGTTGAGGTCCTCAAATGACCCTCAACATGTTACCGAGATGCCCTCAACACAGCCTGCCCTTCTGGCGTCTCTCCTGCTGCATTTTTGCTGGGTAGTTGGTACTCCAGCCTGCCCTGCTGACCCCACCCACACACTCCCATCTCACGGACTTGCCATGGCCCTGGACCTCTCCACTCCCCTTATCTGCATGGTTGACTCCTCCCCCTTCCTAAAGACTTTGATCAAGTGCCTCCCTGGCAGACACTCCTGCCCTGATCATACTCCATTATATTACGACCTGCTCTATGTAACTTTTTTTCCTTCCTATCACTTTGCACGTTCTAAGGTGCATTAAGATCTCTTGAGTCATCTTGCCTAATGTTTACTTTCTGTCTCCTTCTTCTGAAAGATGAGGACGTTATTTGGTCTTACAGAAATACATATCGGTGCAAACATACATTCCCAATACTGGCCTAGGCCCTACCCCAGCTTTAGCTGAAGCCAAATGCTGCTCCACACGTTCACTGCAATCTTGATGATTAATGTAACTGATGTTGTCTGAGTGACTCGAGCTTATGACAGAACCTGCCTTACTCATGGGAAAAACATCTGAGGACATGACATTATATGGGTCCTTCTTTGATTCAATACAATGATGAATGTATCAGTTACCCTTTGAATTTTATTAATAAAATATTTCAGTAATATCCTTTTTGGACTAAATTAATAGAAACTATTTTTTCATCTAATTCCACAGTGAGTTGCTAATAGAGCATACCCTACAAATACATTCATTTACACATGCTTTGTTTAAGCAAAGCGATATCTAGACAGGCTTTTTCACAAAGCAATTATTAAATGTAGTAACTTAATTACAGAAGCCTCTGGAAGGAATGGCATTAATGGACCCTATGCCATATCAGTAGATACAGAGCGGGATATGGGATACACAGATTGAATCACAATAGGCGCTTGGAAAGAAGTAGAAGGAGACAGCTATATATCTTCTGGGCTTCGTTTTAAATCTCTATTTTTCATTTCAGAGTTTCTCATTCCCTTAGGTGCCGTATGAACTTAAAAGCAACCTAGATTCTTCATAGGACTTTTAGAGTATATGATAGATCAATAATTTGTTGGTTTGTTTATGAAATATGCCAACTTACTAGGACAGAGTCATTTTTAAGAGGAAGCCAAGATCAATATATATGTGCATAGATTTATGGGTGTTTTTGTTACAATCAGAATAAGTCTGTTTAAAGAATTCAAAACGGCAAGGCTGGCTGTTTTCAGTGTGATCTATTGGCTCACGGGTGCCACTTTAATTCCAGAGACTAAAAATATCACGTCTGAGACTTTTATTCTGATAAACTCTCCTTGAATGTAATTAATTTTAACAGCCAGGGTTTAAAATTGCAGACAAATAGCAATCCAGCTGTAGCTTAACCGCATAATCGCTAGAATCCGCACCCTTTCTTGGGAATGTCAAATATTTCTTCACGCCAATGAATTTTAGAGTTACGGCCTTCTGAATTTTCATACTGAATTTTTCCCTTCAGAGAATTAAAGGAAGGAACTTTGAATTATGGCCTTAAATATGTGTCATGACTTAAATATCAAACCAAAAGTGTGTTACCATATGACCAGCAGTTGTACTATTCTCTGTATAGCTGGTTGTATGGTCTGAGCTCTGCCACTCTGAGAAATCAGGTTTGGACAAAGAGAAGACAGAAATAGATGTCTTCCTTCTGTTTATTAATTTCAGTGATACTTTCATTATGTGGGACTGCTGAATTCAACTGGCTGGTCTCCCCACCATTGCAGAATTAGCCCAGCCACATTGATTGGCATCAGGTGGTCAACTTAGTTGATGGAATAGGACATGAGACATTTAGATGGGGCAGCTGCACTTTCCCTAACCTCCCACTCACATAAAAGAAATGTGGGGGGATGACTTGGGGAGCAATAGGATGAGAGATGTGGTCATGATCACCAGATTATTGGCTGTTCTTAAGCACTTTCATTTTGGACTCCTAACTCTGAGCCTCATTTAGAAGGCAAATATGTTTTCTCTTCTCATCTGTCCCCAGCCCCACTCCATGTTGCCCAACAATAAGACAGAGACACCTGTATTTCACTTTCCAAGTGTTAATCACCAATCAAAGGAGAAAGACTATTGACTTTAATACCTAAAAACTATTATGAGTAATTAAAATTCTGAACACATATGGGGAACATTGGGTCAATGTCACCTTAGCCAGAACAATGCTAAGTAAACATCTTGGAGGTGAAGGGGAGGCAAAGAGAAGAGGAAATTCCAATGCTGCAGAAGTATATATACGGGTAAAAGTGAAAGTCTTCTCCTCTTTGGAATGCACCCTATAGCTTTATAATTTATGCTTAAGAAAACATCCTGTTTTTATTTAAACAACAACAAAAGAAAACAGCCCATTGTACATTCAGAATAACCTCTGAACTGGTGATTCTTCATGAGGCACAGGATAAGGATGGATGCATGTGACCTGCTTTCTGAACCCAAGACAAAACACTTCAAGATGGCACATGTGGTGCTGTGAAAAGAGCATGGCTTTGTGGTTAAGAGCTGAACCATGAAAAATTCAAGTCTCGTTTTTCTTCTTAGAATAGATTTTCTATTTTAGAACAGTTTTAGATTTGCAGAAAAAATTATGAAGATAGTATAGAAAGTTTCCATACCCAGCTCCCCTATATTAACATCTTCCATTAGCATGGGGCCTTTGTTAAAATTAATGAACCAATACTGGTATATTATTAGTAGCTAAATTCCGTACTTTCAGACTTCCCTGGTTATTACTGGTTATTACTAATGTCCTTTTTCTGCTCCAGGATCCCATACAAGACACCCCATTAGGCTAGTTGTCATGTCTCCATGAGATCCTCTTGCATGTGACAGTTTCTGAGACTTTTCTCACTTTTGATGACCTTGGTGGTTCTGAGGAGTGCTGGTCAGGTGTTTTGTAGAGTGATCTTCAACTGGTATTAGTCTGATGTTTTTCTCAAAGTTAGACATGGGTTAGCTATTTTTAGGAAGAAGACCGTGGAAGTAAAGTGCCCTCTTCATCCCATCAATTAGGAATAGCATACTGGGTATAATAGTGGTCTCCAAATCCTAATCCTTGGGACTTACGAATGTGACCTTATGCGGATATAGGCTCTCTGCAGGTGTAATTACATTAAGGATCTTGACATGAGACCATCTTGGGTTTAGGGTGGTCACTAACCCAGGGACTCGTGTCCTTATTAGGGAGAGGAGAGGGAGATTTGAGACAAGGGGAAGGGCCATGTGAAGATGGGGGCAGATGTTGGAGTGGTGTGGTCCCCAGCCAAGGAGCCTAGAGCTGCCAGAAGCTGAAGGAGGCAAGGAAGGATCCTGTCCTAAATCCTTCAGAGGGAGTGTGGCCCTGCTGACACCTTGGTTTAGGACTTCCAGCCTTCACAACTGTGGGAGAATAAATTTCTGTTGTTTTACCAATTTTTGTTTTTTCTTTTGGCCACGCAGTATGTGGGATCTTAGTTCCCTGACCAGGGATCGAACCCATGCCCCCTGTATTGGAAGTGTGGAGTCTTAACCACTGGACCACCATGGAAGTCCAAATTTCTGTTGTTTTATCCCCACCCCCACCCACCCAGTTTGAGGTAATTCATTACGGCAGCCCCAGGAACTGATGCATGTCTATACTTGTCACGACTGATGTTAATCTGATCACCTGGCCAGGTGGTGATCTTCAGGCTGCTCCACTATCACTGTGTAATACAGTAATTAGAGTCACGGAGCACAGTCACAGCCGGCACTTAAGGGCTGGGGACTCTACCACGTCCTGTGGGCATATGAGATAGGTAACATTTTCAGAATTCTGCAGAGGAGATATATCTCTTCTCTCCATTTATTTCCTTCTTCAATCATTTAATTGTATCATTATGGACTCAGGGATGTTTACTTTATACTTTGTTTTATCATCCCATACTGATACTGTGTTATTTACTGTGTTGGTAAATGGTTCCAGTTTTGGCCATGGGGATTGTGTCACTTGGCTCCTGTGTACCTTTGACACACTCCCATCATTGCTGCTTTTTATTGTTGTTTTTTTGAACACTTTCTTTTTATTTTTGTTTTTAACATCTTTATTGGAGTATAATTGCTTTACAATAGTGTGTTAGTTTCTGCTTTATAACAAAGTGAATCAGCTATAAATATATGGGGATATATATATATATCCCCATATATATATATATATATATATATATATATATATATATATGGGGATATATATATCCCCATATCTCTTCCCTTGTGTGTCTCCCTCCCTCCAACCCTCCCTATCCCACCCCTCTAGGTGGTCACAAAGCACCCTGGCACTATGTGCTGCTCCAGGCTCATCTCCAGTTCGGAACCAACCATTTCTCCAAGGGGAAATGGTCCTCTTAATGAAAGAGATCACAAACAAAGATCTGGATGCTAGTAGCTGCTGGCTATGGGGATAGATTTCTGCTGTTTACTACCTGTTGGTCTTTAAATAGCCTACTTAACCTCTCTGAACTCCACTTTATTTTTCAAACTAAGGGTTATACTGCAATAAAAATGGCTCTCAACCAATTTTGACTTGACAAACTAGCCAAATTAACCCCTATTCCTCATTCCTCCTTTAAATTCCTGATAACCATGCGAAGAAAAAATGTGATTAAGGCACGTGACTAAAATATCCTATAAAATGAAGTATTCAAGCAACTCACATTTAGAAGACAAAGTATGAAAACTGGACATATCCTATTCCAATTACTCCACAAAGTATCTGCAAGTTTTCATTCCCTTATTAAAAATGCAGACATCATAGGCTAAGCCTTAAGTGTACGTTTTTTAAAGAAGGATTTGGAAATTCAACCTCAACAGAACTTATTTTAATAAATGGTCTCTACCCTTTTCAAAAGATTGTCAAATAAATGTACACTTAGAGTTTAAATTTTAAGAAATGTGGTTTCCCAGGGGTTGTGGTTAAAATATTTAATAACTGGTGGGTAGGGCGTGGCCATGATCATTCAGATCGGTTCTGTGTGAAAGCCCTCTGGGGAGGGCAGGCATGGTCTTGAGGTGTTAGGTATATCACAGTGTTGTGCCTGGTGTTAATCTTTTAATTTCTGGAATCCGGGTGTTCCAGGGACCCACCGAGGAGGGAAGTAGAAAGGCACTGAGCGAGTGTTACGGACCAGGCAGCAGCTAGCTGCCATTCTGCACAGGAGCACCTGAGGACTTGATGCTCTGAATGCGGTCTTGGTGCACAGTGACGGACTCCCCACCCAGCCTATGAGTCTCACCGACAATTCCATGCCTTAACTGACCCTTTGAGTAGCTGATGAGTTAACTGGACTAGAGGGCTTTACTAGTCCTCTTTCATGGGGCTGGTGCAAGGACCTGGCAGTAGGAAGGGCCTACTCACCTGTGGGCCTGTGAACCTCACCATATTGTCACCTTGTCATGGCAATTTTCTGACTTCAGGGCACCCAACCAGAGCCTTTGCTTGGCCAAATTCTTTCCTTAGTGTGTCTGAGATAGAAAATGCACACAGATTTTGAAGAGGCATTACAAACATCATGCCACCCAGGTAATTTTCTTCCATTTTTTTAAAATGTATTTTTATACAATTTTTAAAGGTTACTTTCCATTTACAGTGATTACACCCAGGTAATTCTTAACCTCTTTAAGTCTGCTCTTCTCATCTATATAAAGGGAAGTAGAGTGTTGGGTTTAAATAGTAAGGATTAAAACTTAAGGATTAAATGCTATAAAATGTTTGTAAGGAGTACTAAATAACTAGCTGTAGCCAATTGCTTATTTATACAAATACAGATGTAAATTGTGGGCAAGGTAGGCAAGTAAATAGAAGATTGAAATGCAGTGTGGTAAGCATTTTACTTTATATTTAAAAATATTTGTTTATTTATTTATTTATTTTGGCTGCACTTGGTCTTAGTCATGGTGTGGTGTTTTAAACAGAAGGATGTACGTGGTGCTATGGGAGTAGATAAAAACATATAATTAAGCACTTTCCATTTCCCAGGAATTGGTTTAGACATTTTACAGGTGGTTCACAGCACAGCACAGCCAAGCTCTCTCATCAGTGGTAAAAACTGAGGCACAAAGAGGGCCTGTCATTCCTTAAATGAGCAGCTGAGGTTGGGACCCAGGCCCTGGCTCTAGGCCCATGTTTGGTCCTGCTGGCTGGTCCTGGAGGACTGAACATGGAACAGGGCTCTTGAAGTACAGGTGACCCTGTCTTTGTGTGGAGAGGAGGTGGTCAGTCAATGGGTGTGGAAGGACTGTCAGAAGGACAGAGGTCCCTGCCAAGGCTGGTGACCCACGTGGTCAGGGCTCTGGCTGTCCAGTGGGGTGGCTGCCTTTGAGGGCTCTTTGGGGAGGGATCTGCCCGGAGGAAACAAGCAAGGTCAAGTTATTAAACATTTATCAACCAAGAAACATTTTATCAAGTGTCTTTCTTTGTGGTAAAAACAAACTTACCAGGGGTTGCCAACCATGGTTCTCCTGAAGACTTGGGGGCATGGAAGGGAGAGGGCCGACTGGCATATAATTGAGCATCTACTTGTTTTATTCTTAAAAGTAAAAAGAGCTCAAAAGAGGAGCAATATGGACATTTGTTAAACCAGGAGACAGTGGGTGTGTTCGTTGGCTGGGGATTCTCAGCAAAATACCACAGACTGAGTGGATTAAACAACATACATGTATTGTCTCACAGTCTGGAGGCCAGAAGTCGAAGATCCAGGTGTGGGCAGGGTTGATCCTCCTGAGGCTGGGGCGAGACTCTGCTCCAGGTCCCTCTCCTGCTGGTGGTTGCTGACCATCCTTGGCTGTTAGAAGCACCTACCCAATCTCTACCTTCATGTTTGCATGATATTCTCCTTGTGTGCTTGTCTGTGTCCCATAAGTATCCCCCTTTTTATAAGTATGCCAGTTATATTAGATTAGGACTTACTCCAATGCCCTCATTTTAACTTAATTACCTTTGTAAAGACCCCCTCATCCCCCGAAAAGGTCACATTTTGATGTACTACGGGTTAGGACTTCAACATATGAATTTTAGGGGAAACAATTCAACACATAGCAGTGAGAGTAGTTACAATCATGTAATAACCATGAATTAGGGTAATAAAATTGTTCTTTCTTAATTTAAAACAAGTAAATGTTATTTACAAAGTAAATCTCAGGGTAGTTCAAACCGCAAATAATTATGTTCTTTTACATATTATTTCTCCTACAGGCTGTTATAAAAATCATCTAAGTAATTTTTTTTTGATTTATCAAAGAATAACAGCACTTAAATTCATCATTGTCTCTCAGAGTGTGCCTACAGTATTTTAGAGTTGTTTTGCTTGGTCTTTTCATTCATGGGGTAGTGAATATATTTTTAGTGTGACATTATTTGTGGACACAAGAAATAAAGTCATACCTAAAATGTATTTCTCTTTCATTGGAAGTTGAAGGAATAAGGTTTATTCTTGTGTCAAAGTAATTTTGCACAACTCTTCACTGTAGAGTTCTGAGTAAACTCATGTTTATTTTGGATAACTTAAAATCATCATTTTTATTTATCATATTCATCATAGCAAAAGGTCTATTTTATAGGCCAGAAGAACAAAGGAATATGGTAAAAATAAACTTTTTAGAATGGATATATTTTTCTTCCAAAGAGCAACTATTCCAAATCCACCAATGGGTGTCTTTTAGAGCAACTGTTCACAAATTGTTCTGGGATGTATGCTGGTCCCAGAGGTCCCTCTAGGTGACCCCCAGGCTAATCTCATGTAGTATTGATGCTTATAATATGAAAATGTCTATATTTTAGTTTCCAGAATGGAAAGTTCATGAATAATGTATAATATTTAATAAAACCAGACATTGCCTCATTAATGTCTCATCAAAAGTAGAATGGATCGTTCCCTTAAATCTGGCATTTTTGGGTCATGTACTGGGTAAGATTGGATAGATAGATATACGTCCTTTTACCTTCTTAAACATGTTTATAATCCAGCGAATCTGAGACTTAATTTCTGGAAGGTTTTAATCACTAATCAGATTAAAGTCAAAATAAAAAAAAATCTCATGTATTTATTAATTCATTCCTTTTGCAATGAGTATTTTTGTTTGCTTGTTACATGAAATGTTTATGAAGAAAATGAAGCCTAAAGATACAGGACTTTTGCAAAGGGCACACCATAAAGTAGGAGGAAAATTACAGAACTGCTGCTTATACTTATTTGTTAATTTTCACTATTTGAGGCCCATCACATTTATTTTAGGGGGATAGTTGATCATTTGGCATGAGAAAATCATACCAGAAGAAAACCTCTATGACCTCTAACACTGATCTGTCAGTCTACACTCAAATCTCAAATTACCTAAAAAGTGAATCATTCCCATTAGTTACCCTGTATATTATCTGATACATATTTGTATTCTCAACCATTATAAAAGCTATTGTGAACTCATAACCTCTCTAAGTGACAGGTAGTAAATCATTAGTTTTGTCTTATCTTGGCATTGTATTCTCTCGGAATTTAAATGGATCTTAAAATTTTGTCACTGACTTTTAAAAACCATAATTACTTGGTCTTTTCACAAGTTGGCAAACATATCTTTTTAAACCCAAATATGTCTTGCATTTCTCATATATGCATTATATGATTTAATGATTTTCCACCCTCCTCCTCTTTCTGCATTTGTTATGGACATTGTAGGATCAGAGTGGGAAGGAAGTGGGTTGCATGGAGCTGATTGGCTAGGGAAGCAGGATTGGATGGGACAGTTGGGTGGAGGCTGTGGAGAGTTGACATGAAGAGGAGTGGAGGGGCTTGTCCTTGATTTGTGGACTGGTGTAGGGGGAAGCTAATGAAACCCCCCTTAAGAATCATTTATCCTCAAATGGGGACAACAGGTTGATTGAATCACAGTAGCTGACTCTGTGGGTTATAGTAACTCAAGTCCAGGCTCTCTGCAAAATGAGAGTCCAGAGGCTGCCAGGATCCCCTGATGATCTTACTCAGCCAACCATTTACAATCTCACCTGAGACAATTGAATTCAGTTGAAGCATTCAAGAGAACATTATACCACTGCAAAATGATCCTAAATATGGCCTGAACTGCCATTCATGGTCTGATCCTGCCCATCTCTGCAACATCACCCCTCTCTATTCCCCAACTCACAATTCAGACTTCCCTTTGGGGTTCCCCGGTGTGTCCTGACTCTCAGGTCCACCCCTGCCTTGCACATGCCACCTTCTCTGTTTTCTACCCTGAGGCCAGGACATTCTTCCTTTATCCCTAGGATAAGTGCTCAGGTGTCATCTGCAGGGTCTCTCCATTACAATCTAGGTGAACGCCTCTCCCAGGCACTTAATCATACTTCCCCATAATTGTCCTGAGGTTGTTCCATTAGCTGGGGATTTCCTTGAGGTCAGAGGATTAATTATCAATTTTACTTGAATTTCTGTTACCGAGGAAGGAGCACTGTGTATGGTAGATGCTCTAGGAAAGATCCATAACTGATTCACTGAATTAAGGAAATTACCCTGATAACAAAGTAGAGAAATACATGGACTGAGGGTTGGGTGGATAACTGTGAAGAAGAGAGTGAAAGAAGTTATAAATCTGATTCGATAGCCCTGGCAAGTGATAACTAACAAGATGGTCATAGGATGGAGAGGAAAATACACTGGTCAATGAAAAATGTTAACATTTCCATGAAAAATTCATAACTAAGCCCCTTATTAAATATATCATAGAAACCTTGGTTTGCCAGATGCATTTGTTTTTTTTTTTAATGAAAATTGTGAAGGACTGTAGTATATCTACCTAGAAGATATTGATCGCTTAATTAAGGTATATCTACACCAGTGTTATTTTTAACTCTCTCCTAATTTGCTGACTCTCTTCTCTCCTACTCTGATTTCCCTCTGGCTCCTTCTCTCCCATTGCATTTTCCACCAAATTCTATTTGTGAATCAATTTGTCCCTAAGAATAGAGCAGTCTTTGCAAAAATGTTTTCAGTACACAAAGAATGGAGAGTACAAGCAAGTTAATCAAAGGTGATCCAATTAGTGACTTTTTTTTTCTAGGACAGAGATATTGAGTTTTCATTTACTATGGGAAAAAATAGCACCAAAATAAAAGCTATACGTTCAGTATCCTTTTTAAATAAAGAAAAGTGCAGATGCATTTAGAAAGTTATTTTTTAATCAGCTAACAGTGAGGTGCTTGGAACCAGGTATCTACCAAGGAAGCTATTTTAAAAAGGCCTAATACTGAGGGTCCTGAAATGCTTTCTCTGTAACCAAATCCTTTGAGCAGAGCATAGATAAACATCACCAAAGCTATTAAAACATCATTAATATCCTGGAAGTTATGAAAATAAGACAGGCTAGTTTGATCCTGCTCTGTGGTCTACCCTCCTCCTCCAAAAAAAAAATCTCATTTGTGAAGTGGACTTCTAGTTATGAAGAGAGGGAAGATTTCTGCCCCTCTCTTCCAGCCTCATTGGCCATTTATCCTTTAATCACAATCCAGATATTTAGAGAGCTGAAGTGATGAAGTCTCTCTCTTTTCATTTCCATTGATCATAATGTTTCACCAAGACGATTCCAGCCACCTCCTCTCATTGTAACCTACCTAGAAATCCATCTTCCACAGTCAGCCTGTGCAAAGGAGATTCAGCTCTGGGTTGAAGATGTTCAATTTCATTTCTAAATTGGCCCTAGACATTGGTGGATTAAATGATTACAGGAAACATGCCAGTACATCTCAAAAGACACAAAAAGACATCTGCTCACTGATTGAATCCAATCATCTATGAGTTGAAGCAGAACAAACTTTGAAACAGGGTTCCTCTAGTAACACATTACATGGAAGGAATGAGTCAAGGTTTTGAATTAGCACTTGGACACTGTGCTGTAACTGGCACACTGAGATAAAACATGGACTTTCCCAGGCTTGCCACCCAATATAAATTAATGCAGATAAACGGGCACTTTCTTGCTTTAGTGCAGCTATTTGCATGATTTTTGTGAAAAAGTTCTGGGGTACCAGGTAGTACCTAGGAAAGAAGGAATTATTTATTTATGATCTTTGCTGTGTCATGACGATAGTTGAGCCCTTGAAATCTGTGATGGCGAGGTAGGCAATTGTTCAATTCAAGTGGAGAATCTAAAGAAAAGTTCAACAACAGTCACAGGGTCCTGGAGGATATTTTTACAAAGCTTTAAAAGAGTGCACAAATCTAGGACCACTGATCCTTTACTGCTGTATCCAGGTAGAATAATATGATCACTTCTCCATCACAGCTCACTTCATTTATATTTTTGTTACAGTAAAAAAAAAACAAAAAACAACTTTCTGAATAAATTTTGTAATTCATAATAAATATAATGCAAAAAGGAAAAATATTTATTAAACTCTACAATTTATTGCAACATGCAGAGAGATTAGGGTTATAGAATAGTTGAAATTGAAATTACAACTTTAGTCATGGATTTGGTATTGATTCTATATTTTCCTCTTCACACATCCAATGAGGAAAATGTCCATTAGTTAAAGAAGATGTGTGATAAATATTCACTTCCGTTTTATGTGCCTCATCCTTTTTAAATTTTTATTTTATTTTTCTGTTTCCCAAGCACCTCCAGTTCTACAGGTAGCTATGGAAATACTAAACAGCTATAGACCAAGAGGGTTGTCTTCAGGTAAAAGTGGCTTGTACTAAAGTGTGTATGAAAACAAGTGAGCTTCATGAAACAATGTCTGAAAAAGAGAGAAATGAGATTAAATTTGGGGTATGAAGTTGATGTCCAGAAAAGAGTTAAGTAAATAACAAAAAGGTAGCCATTTGGGGAGTTAAGAACATCTTGGTGACTCTGGAAGAATGAAAAGAGAAGGGAGCTCTAAAGTGCTGGTAAAGGGAGAAGAACCTACTCACAGGGGTAGAGAAAGCCCAGAGACTCAGGTTACACACACCACCCATATACCTGGTTTCCACATTGGTAGAAACAAAATTACTATTTTTAGCATGAAGAATATTGCGTTATGGGAACTTTACTACATTTCACATTACAATGAATTTAAAGACACAATTATAATATTTTTAGAATAAATTTTAGTTAGAAATGACTTTTTAAACACAGCAAAATTGCAATTTTACTGGTCCCTGTAAACATGGAGATTAAGACAAAGTGAGTTTGGCCAGTTTATGCAAGTGAGTTTGGCCAGTTTATGCAAGTTTATGTTTCACTCAGGCTGTTCATCATTTCCCTGTGTGTGGTTTTCATCATTTGAAAACCAGAGTCTGAAAGAACCACATGGCGCATGCCTGAAATTCTCACTAGAAGACATCTAAATCACTGAGTATAGGATTATTGTTTAGATGGAACTTAAAGACAGAAGAAAGACTCCGTGGTGAGAATGGAAAACACAAATCTGACTTTTCTCTAACTTTATAATTTGTACCCTGAAATCCTGTCCATACAGTAAGGGAGAGTTTGTGAAAGTTAAAATGATTCATTGAGTATGATCATAAATCAAAAGATTCTATAAAAATAATAACACAAAATAATGGGAAGATAATATAGGGACATAGATATTAGTCATTTATTGCTGCCTATGAAATTACACCAACAGGTAAGCACCTAAAACAAGAGTCATCATTAATTATCTCACAGAGTTTCTGGGTACCAAGATTTTGGGTAGTTCTGGTTCAGGTCAGTCAAGATGTTGGGCAGGGCTCCAGTCACCTGAAGGCTTGATGGGGCTATGGAGTCCCATCCAGTATGGCTCCCCACACAGCTGACAGACTGCTACTGGCTATGAACAGGAGTCCTTACATCCTCTCCACACAGACCTCGTGCGTGTCCTCATGACATGGCAGCTGGCTTCTCCCAAAGTAACTGAGTCAAGAGAAAGCAAGGCCAAAGCTACCATGTTTTATATGACCTATCCTCAGAAGCGACATTCTGTTGTATCTTTAATTTACCACTGAATACAGAGGTCATTCTGATTCATTGTGGATAACTACAATGAGCTAGAAACACTAAGAGGTAAGAATTATTGGGGTCATCTTGTAAGTTGGCTACCACACTGGATGAAATTCCTCCAAAGACATGCACTAAAAGTGACCCACTGTGACCCTAGAATCTTGACACAAAAGACCCCTATCCAGCAGTAGACATGTTAAAATATTCAATAGAACAGTCCAAACAGATGACTGAGAAATCCACTCTCACAGTAGTTACCATGCTCCTCATATTTCTTCTTAAGCCACTGAAGTCCAGTTTCTTCCACCACTATTTCTTTTTGGGGGGATACTATTCTCTGCAGGATTTTTGTGACTCTGATGCAGACACAGTCTCCTGACTTTTAACATCTGTCCAACTGCTGAATCCAAAGACTCCTGTCCTGGCTTTTCTTCTCCCCACATTACCTACATGGGCTGAGCATTCTTTCTCTCCAGAATGTCCTCCTGTCTCTTTCTCAGGATATTTTAGGGTTTCTATTACTCTGACTTTCCTTGAGATGACCTTACAATTTCCTTCAAATGCCATTAATCCCACATCCATCTTCAATGATTTTCCCTGGCAATAACTCTGTTTGAGTGATTGCATCTATTCTTGTGGAGACACCACTGACTTCTACCCAAAAGAAATCAGTGTCTTTACCTCTAGGGAACACAGAGCTCCAGGTACATGCACCTTACTGTCTATTGCACACCCACAGTTAATGTTTCCTGGACACCTCAAAATCCCAACGTCCTCCACTGACCTCAGCTTCTACCACCTCTCCTACCTCATAAATGTCTTCTCCTACTCTGCCCAAACCTGGCATCCACTCATCTGTGACTTCTAGATGGCTTCCCTTCTGGTACTCCCCACAGAAATCAGGTTTGTACTTTGCTTTATTCAAAACCTACTTGAAGTCTGTCTCCTTTTCAGTTTCGTGGGTCAAATGTATTACCAAGATGCTTCCAATGCTCCTGTACTGATAACCTACCTAGAAATTAACCACACTTTAATTCATCTTCCAAAATGCCACCAGAAGTGTTTTTCTAAAAAATCATGTACATTATCCTCAAGAAATTTGTCAATAGTTATCATTGCAATGAGGATAACACTCAAGTCTATTGGTGAGACACTTTTCCCCATAGTCAGGGTCCCAGTTACCAAAATACCTTTCCAAAGTTATAACCTGATATCCTTGCCTGACTTTATAGTCATTCACAGCTCTAGAACTTCAAACATACACACACATGCGCGCACGGTGCGTGCAACTGACATATGCACTGATAGCCCAGCTCAAGCCTCTGGAGCCCAGGAAAGTCCTGCCTCTGCCATGGATGCCTAGAAAGCCCAGTTCAGCTTCTGAGTCACAGAAACAAGAGTCAAGACAGAAATAGATTCCCATCTCTGATAAAGGGCTGATGGCATGTCTTTCATTTCTGATTCCAAAGCAACTCCAGTGAACTTGGGGCCTTGCTCCACTTGGTCATAACTGAAAATGTTTGACCATTACGTCTTCAAATATATTTTCTGCTACAACCCCTCACTTTCTCCCAGATTCCTATCACATGTGTGTTAGCTCTTTTGACATTACCCCAAAGAGCACTGAGGCTTAATTGATGTTTTTTTCAATTTGCTTATTCTATGCTCTTTGGATTGAATAATTTCTATTTATTTAACCAGTTTTACTATTTTCTTATAGTATCTTTATTCTGCTATAAGACTCATCGAGTGATTTTTTTTTTAACAAAATCATAGAGGGCTCACTTTGAGACTAAGTAGGACTCCTAGTATACGTCTTCAACCATTTGTGCCCGGGAGTGGAGAGCTGTTGTTTTCATTGATTCTGCTTCCTCTGGGTTTCCTATCATGTCAAAGTCTGACGAAAATCAGACTGTAAGAGTAACTTCCTTCTAGGACACAGAGAAAGAGACCAGAGCTCTTTACTTCCTCATGTTACATAGAGAGAGAGACATTTAAGATTATTTAGTGTGAGTTATGTTAACCGGTACAAAAGTATTTCTATTCGTAGTATATTTTTGTAATAATAAAAATACATACACTCTCCTCTAGACAACATCACCTGGTGGCCTTGTTTCTACTTTTGCTCTAAGACTTAAATCATCAACAGAGGGAATTTCTACCCACTGGTGGAAATCTGCTTCATCATGTTCATATCACATCCTCTCTGTGTCAATCATTACCCTTGGTTAAAGCCAAGTCTCTCTGAGCTCCTCCATTGCCAAGAATCTTGCAAATTTCATTGAAGTTTGCCCCCGTAGGGGAAAACATTAAATTCACTCACTCAGTTTATTTCCTTTTTCTTTTGGCACATGAAGAGTTAAGCATCAAATAACTTCAGAAAGTCAATTAAAAAGGGATAGTGTAGCTTAATCACAGGACTTTTCCTATCTATTTTTTCCAGTAGTTACTTTAAAACTGCTAACTTGAAATCACAGTCCTGTGTTGTCTTCAGAAGTTCACTCAATCAAAAGCCAAGTGCTGAGTAATCAAAGATCTTAATAACTGGAAGTTCTAACCCTAACCGCAAGCGGATTAAAAATCCAGTAGCCAGAGCGCAGTCCTTCGATCCAGCAAGCTCCTGTGCATAATGAGAAACCCTTAAAGCCCCAGATCACAGCCATGGCCTTGCCCACTGTAGAACTAAGTGGAAAACCTCTTTAATTCCTTAAGAGATCCTATCTGCCTGATGAAAATAGATACTGGCTTCTGTGTAGCATGATTAGAAGAATGGGAGGGGATTAGCAAGGATGCTGGGGAGAGGCTCAGCCTTGCTCATTTACATGGTATTACCGCTGATAGGTGATGTTAACAGAAAGCAGGGACCTAAAGGCAAAGGGTCTCTGAATTAAAGCAGCATTTATTACTCAAGTTAGAGAGGGATTAAGGTCCATTTATTTTGCCATATCCAATTTTATAAGCCTACTAAGCACTTTGATGCTTCCTTTTATATTTTTCTGTGGAAAACAACCAAGCTGTTTGGAGAGATGTTTATTTTCATTCAGAACAACCTATCAACAGATTGTAACTGAAATATAAGTGGTTGTAGCAATATTCTTTTCCTTCATGTTGGGATGAATGAAAATCATTCCTGTTTTTTTAGAGTATAAATATTTAAAAGCCACATTCTTTAGCACTATGTTATTGCTTACTTATTTCTACATAACGTGTATATATGGTATACCATAGTACTTACACAACGTACTACATTATGCTAAAATATATATATATATATATATATATATATATATATACTATATATAGTATAGCATAGCAATATTTCATATTAGGTAATTTATTGAAATGATTCCCTATTTTGGAATACCATGTCTTTGATAAGTCTATAAATTTTCTCTCATATGAGTATAAAATTTATTTATTTATACTTTTAGCATTGAAATCTGAAGTTAAAATACACTAGAGATAATAAATCTTCAGAAACATCTTAGATTCTCTTAGAATCTCTTCCATAGAACTTAGAATTTTGTAGTGTATTTTGTTAGTTCCAGTGCTCCCGTAATATGCTCCTTTTGAAAAAATTTTAAAAAAAAGTCAATTATATGAATAATTGTAAAATGACTTTAAACTAATAATATCTCCTAGCTAAACTATTACTTAATTGCTTGACATTAATATACAAGCAAAATGCTTATACATTTGGAATTTTTTTCAACTCATAATTTTTGAAACACAGTTGATTTTCTACCCAGACTGTTACCTCTAAATTCATTGTTTCAAGGCAGTATAAGACTTCCATCCTATATGAAAGTTTTGAGAGTCACTTCTTAAAAATAAACTTTGTTATACCAAGATAAGACAATTTTTCTACTGTGTTGTCTGATGTATGTTTTATAGTTTTACATTTAAATAATTTTGTGTGTAGTATGTGGTATGAATTGAAAGATTTTTGTTTGGTTTTATTTTGATTTTTGCCTATTAATATCTATATTATTTTGCTAATGCTGCCATAGCAAAATACTACAGACTGGGTGACTTAAACAACAGAAATGTATTTTCTCACAGTTCTGGAGCCTGGAAAGTCCATGATTAAGGTGTTGGAAGGTTTGCTTTCTCCTGAGGCTTCTCTCCTTGGCTTTCAGATGGTGTTTCTTGCTATGTGCTCACACAGACCCCTTTGGTGTGTGTTGTCTGTGCCTTAATCTCCTCTTCTTATAATGACACTTGTCATAAGATCAGGACCACCCAAATGACCTCATCTTACCTTAATTACCTATTTAAAGGGCCTATCTCCAAATGCAGTCACATTCTGAGGTACTGGGAGTTAGGACTTTAATGTATGAATGAGGAGAAATAGACAAATACCTAATGATATTCAGAGACTTCAATACCCTTCTTCAACAATTGATGAAACTAATGGACAGAAACCGTATATCATCTCAATAGAAATAGAACAATTATTTGACAATATTTAATATTCATTACTGATAAAGAATCCTAGCAAAGTAGAAAGAGAGGGTGACATCCTGAACTTGAAATGACATCTACAGAAAACTTACAGCTAACAGCATAGTTAATGCTGGAAAAACTTATGCTTTCTTTCTAAGATCAGAAACAAGAAAATGTTGTCTACTCTCATCACCTCTATACAAACTAGTACTAAAACTTTTAGCTAGTGCAATAAGAAAGAAAATTTTAAATATATATACAAATAAAAGACAACCAGATCGGAAAGGAAAAAGTAAATCATCTTTATTCTCAGATGCCATGATTGTCAACATAAAAATCTGATGGGATCTACAAAACAATAAGAAAACTAATAACTGAGCTTATCAAGGTAATTGCATACAAGAACAATACACAAGAAGACATGGCATTTCTATATTGTAGCCAAAAAACATTGGAAATTAAAAATTTTTAATATTATTTATGACTTTATACAAATATGAAATACTTAGGGATAAAATTACAGAAGATTTGCAAGTCCTATATAATAAACTCTATAAAACTGGTGAGAAAAATTAAAGGAGACCTAACTAGATGCAAGATATGCTTTTCTCATGGATTTGAAATACCTATGATATTTCACTGCATGCTGTGCTGCATACAGAATAGACTATAATGTGAGTGTGGGCAAGGTCGAAAGGCAGATAAGTACCACCCAGAGAAGGGACTATAATTCAAGGGCACTGAGAATCAAATGTTCCAATGTTTACTCACAGCAAGAGAGGAGAGAAAGTGCTCAGGATCCAGCCCCTGGCAATGTGTCTGCCCCCATGGCAATTGGATCCATTCTGTAGCTGATGTTGGCAGTATGTCTTAACAGCATTTGGTCCTTCAGTAGAAGGCCCCCCAACCCCTGCCTAGAGGGCTCCAAGACACAAAAAGCTGAGGGGCATGCCTGAGGGCCATTGATATGTACATAGCTAAGCAGTTTCTGAAACATTTACATGCTCCCAATGCAGAGGAAACAGGGATACACTGGCTGAGCTCTGAGCTCTTTGCATGCAACACAATTTGTGAGCTTACCAGCACATCCTGTACCCAGCACAATGTTTTCCTTGGGAATGCAGGTGAGGCATCATGTTGTTCTGGGACCCTACCTTTGCACTTCATATTTTAGGATGCTCTGTTATTAGGTGAATAAACATTTATACTTTGTAATGTCTTCTTGATGAATTTACCCCTTTGCCATTATGAAATGTCCTTATTTTTCCCTGGTTATATATATTTGCTCTGAAACCTACATTGTTTCAGGTTAATATAGTCAAGTCAGCTTTTTAAAATTAGTGTTAACAGGTAATATATTTTTCATCTTACTTTTAGCTTATGTGTGACTTTATATTTAAAGTACTTTTCTTGCAGGCTGAAAATATGTGTGTCTTGCTTTTTGATCAAATATGACAATCTGGGCCTTTTTTTTTTTTTTTAGTTATTTTATTTTTTATTATTTATTTATTTATTCATTTGGCTGTATTGGGTCTTCATTGCTGCATGCAGGCTTTCTCTAGTTGGGGCGAGCATGGTCTACTCTTTATTGCAGTGTGTGGGCTTCTCATTGCAGTGGCTTCTCTTGTTGTGGAGCATGGGCTCTAGGTGCATGGGCTTCAGTCATTGCAGCATGCAGGCTCAGTAGTTGCAGTGCACATACTTTAGAGTGCAGGCTCAGTATTTATGGCACACAGGCTTAGTTGCTCCACAGCATGTGGAATCTTCCCAGAGCAGGGATGGAGCCCGTGTCCCCTGCATTGGCAGGCAGATTCTTAACCACTGTGCCATCAAGAAAGTCCCAATCTTTGCCTTTTAATAGGAGGTTTAGACCATTTATAGTTAATGTGATTACTGACATGTTTAAGTTTTAGTCAGCTCTCTACTGTTTATATTTCCTCCCACATTTTCTTTGTCCTTTTTCTTCCTTTTTTTTTTTTTACCATTTTTTGGATTATTGAGCATGTTTTGTGATTTCATTTATCTTCATGCACTCTTAACAGCAATGACTTTTTTTTTATTTTAGTGGTTACCATAGGGTTCATAATGTACATCTTAAAGTTATCACAATCCATTTTCAAGTAATGATATATGACTCCATGTAGAATATAAAAATGTTACAGTAGTATGCTTCCATTTTCCCCCTACTGGCTTTTCTGTTAATATTGTCACACATTTAATTTTACATGTGCTATAAGACCTACCCAACATTTTTGTTATTTTAATTTAAACAATTAAGTTGAATGAAGATAAAAAATATCATGTATTTATTGATGTAGTTATGATTTCCAGTGCTCTTCATTCCTTTGCATGAATTTGTGTTTCATCAGATATCACTTGTCTTTTGCCTGAAGGATTTTTTTTAACGTGTCTTGTAGTGCACATTTACAAGTGATAAATTCTTTCATCGTTTGCATGTCTGGTAATGTCTTCGTTTCCTCTTTTTACACAATTTGTCTGTAACTTTTTTTTTTTTCAGTACTTTAAAGTCATTGAACCGGTCTTCTTACTGGCATTTATTTTGAAGAGAAATCTGCTCTCCTGCTTCTTTTTGTGTCCCTGTGTAACATTTTGTTTTTCTCCTCTCACTGCTTCTAAGGTTTCCCTTTTATCACTGGTTTGGAAAAAAAAAAAAAGAAAAAAAGATCATTATGTGCCTTGATGTAATTCTCTTCATGTTTCTTACACTTGATTTTAACTGAGTTTCTTGTACCTGGTGTTTTATAGTTTGCATCGAATTTGAAAAAAATAAAAATCAGCTGATATTGTTTCAGTGTCTTCCATTTCTCTCCTCCTTTTTGAGTATGTGAACTATACTTCTATCCAGCTACCTGGTGTCATCCCACATACCACTGGTTCTCCTCTTATTTCTCATGATTCTCTTTTCTCTCTGTGCTTAAAGTTTGATAGTTTCAATTGCTGTCATTTCAAGTTTACTTATCTTTTATCCTGCAATTTTTAATCTGCTTTTCACTCTATTCAGGGTATTTTTGTCTCATACAATGTAGTTTAGATCTTCAAAAGCTTAATTTAGCTCCTTTTTATATCTTCCATTGAATAGGATTATAATAACTTTTTTAAAAATAACATTGTGAAGATAGTACAGTGAATTCCCATATACCCACACAAGTTTCCTCTTTTATTATATTAGTATAGTGTAATTTCTTCAACTAATGAATAAATATTGATGTTTTATAATTAACTAGATTATATATTTTATTCAGATTTCCTTGGTTTTACCTAAAGTCTTTTTTCTATTCCAGGATCCCAATCAGGATCCTACATTACATTTAGTCATCATGCCATCATGTCTGCATAGGTTCCTCTTGACAGTGACAGTTCGTCAGACTTTCCTTGTTTTTTATGTTCTTGACAGTTTTGAGGAGTACAGGTCAAGTATTTTGCATAATGTCCCCAAATATAATCTACCTGATGTTTCTCTCATGTTTAGAGTAGGGTTATGTGTTTTGTGGAAGATAAAGTGTGATTTTCATAACATCATTCTAAGGGTATGCACTAGTAATATGACTTGTAACTGTTGACATTAATAATGATTATTTAGTGGAGTCAGTGCTTGTCAGGTTTCTCTACTGTAAAGTTACTATAGCATCCCACACTTGAGAGTAGGGAGAGAGTAAATGCATAAATTATTTGGAACTCTCTCCCATTTGCTTATTTATTTAATTATTTATCAGTATGTACTCATGGATATTTATTTTATACTTTCGATTATAATCCAAGGCTTTATTTTCTTAATTGTTCTAGATTTGGTCATTAGGAGCTCTGTCAGCTAGCTCCTTGCTCTGTGTCCCTACAACATACCTTCATCATTCTTTTCTTTTTTTTTTTTTCGCGGCATGCAGGCCTCTCACTGTTGTGGTCTCTCCCATTGCAGAGCACAGGCTCCGGATATGCAGGCTCAGCGGCCATGGCTCACGGACCCAGCCACTCCACGGCATGTGGGATCCTCCCGGACCGGGGCACGAACCCATGTCCCCCGCATCGGCAAGCGGACTCTCAACCACTGTGTCATCAGGGAAACCCCATCATTGTCTTTTGAGTATTTCTTTACTTTCACTACAAGATGTTCCAAGGTCATTGTTGGAGAATAAATCATGGGCCACCCCCTAAAGATATCCACATCCTAATCCCTGGAACTTGTGAAAGTTACCTTTTAGAGCAAAATAAACTTTGTAGATGTGATTAAGTAAATAATTATGTGATGGGGAGATTTTCTTGATTATTTGGATGGTCCCTGAATGTAATCACTAGTGTCCTTACAAGAGGACACACTGTTTCTATATCCCTCAACCAACAGAGCAAGGAGATGTATGTTTTATATGTATATAGTAACTTGTGCATTTACAAATATCTACAAAATTCGTATGTGTAACCAGTTGTATATTTTTCAGCTGTATATGAGTTCACTTTGATGTCTGCAGCTCTAATTGGTTCTAGTCAACTCCCTTGCTCACCTGTAACCTTCACCACCAACAGTGAAAATCTAGGTCTTCATCATCCATCATCCATTTACCTAATTGTTCAATTATAGCATGTATAGAGCAGTATCAAAATTGCTAACCCACACCCGTGGAAAACAACCAGACTGCAGTGCCTATGTACAGTTTATTTTGTTTTTAGTCTTATAGACTCCACTCACTTCCAAATTACCTAAGTTAGCATCATTTTCCCTGACCTCATTCAGCAAAGCTCTTTCATATATTTGTGACTTAGTCAGACTATTTTGTCAGATTCTATATTCTATTCTGGGATCCTTTAACCTCCTAAAGGATTTTTTAAAGTAAATTTGCACAAATTAAGGTTCATTCTTGTGCTATAAAGACCTGTGTGTTTTAGCATATACACAGTATCATGTATGAACTATTACAATATTAAACAAAATAGTTTCAGTGCTCTAAAATATGCCCTGTAATTCATCTATTCAACCTTCCCTCCATCCTTCTCTCCATGACAACAATAGATCTTTTCTCTCCCTAAATGTTGCTCTTTCCCAGAACACCATATAACTGGAATCGCAGTATATAATCTTTTCAGACTTGTTTCTTTCATTTAGCTCACATAGTTAAGAGGCCTCCATGTATTATCATGGTTTGATATCTCATATTTTTTTAGCATCTTTATTGGAGTGTAATTAAAAATGTTGTGTTACTTTCTGCTGTATAACAAAGTGAACCAGCTATATGCATACATATATCCCCATATCCCCTCCCTCTTGCATCTCCCACACTATCCCACCCCTCTATGTGGTCACAAAGCACCAAGCTGATCTCCCTATGCTATGCAGCTCCTTCCCACTAGCTATTTTACATTTGGTAGTGTATATATGTCAATGCTACTCTCTCACTTCATCCCAGCTTACCCTTCCCCCTGCCCGTGTCCTCAAGGTACCACATCTTCTTTATCCATTCATCTGTTGGTGGACATTTAGGTTGTTTCCATGTATTGACTATTGTGAATAGTGCTGTTATGAACATAGGGGTACATGTATCCATTTGAATTATAGTTTTTTCAGAATATATGCCCAGGAGTGTGATTGCTGGATCATATGGTAATTCTATTTTTAGTTTTCTAAGGAACCTCCATACACTGTTGGTGGGAGCCACTATCTCTTTTCTTTTCATTGCTGAATAATATTTCCTTGGAGGGGTGTATCAAGTTTGTTTACCCGTGCACACATGGAAAGCCATCTTGGTTGCTTCTAGTTTTAGGTGGTTATGAATAAAGATGCTATACATATTCACATGGAAGGTATTATGTTAATATAGATTCCAAATCAGTTGAATAAATACCTACGAGTGTAATTGCCAAATCATATGGGAAGACTATGTCTGTCTTTGTTAGAAACTGAGAAAGTATCGTCCAAAGCATCTACACCATTTTGTACTCTCACCAGCAACGAGTGAGAGTTCCTATTGTTCTGCAATTTTGCCAACAATTGATATTTTCAGGTTTTAGGAGGGTTTTGGTTTGTTTTGGTTCAGTTTATTGCTTTTGTTTTAATTTTGAGCCATTTTTATAGACATGTGGAGGTGCCTCTGCTATTTTAAATCACTGACCTTGTTATGACAAATGATGTTGAGCCTCTTTTCACATGTACACTTTCCATCTCTATGACTATTTGGTGAGTATCTCTTCAGATATTTTGAACATTTATTGATTTTTTGGTCTTTCTTTTGAGTTTTGAGAATTCTTTGAATATTTTGGATACAAATTATTTAACAGAAATGTGTCTTGCCAACAGTTTACTCATCTGTGGACTGTTGTTTCATTATTTTAACAGTGTATTTTGCATAAAGAACATAAAATTTTAATAAATTGCAATTTATTAACAGTTTCTTTCATGCATCATGCTTTTTATGTTGTACCTGAAATCTTATTACCACATCAAGGTCATAAAGATTTTCTCCTAAGACTTTTTGTTCTGGAAATGTTATAGTTTTGCAGTTTACGTGTAGGTCTATATTCCGTTATGAGTTATTTTTTTTCTCAAGTGTAATGTCTTTGTCTGTGAACTCTATTTTTTTCTGCAATCAGACATCTAATTGTTCCAGAGCATTTGTCAAAAAGATTTTCCTTCCTCTATCACATTGCTTTTTCTCTTTTTACAAAGATCCATTGACTGTGTGTCTGTGGGTCTATTTCTGGGCTTTGCCTTCTGTTCTATTGATCTACATGTCTTCTTTCACCAACACATTGCTGTCTTCTTACTGTAGTTTTTATTTTATCTTGAAATTGGATATTTAAAAAAATTTAAATATGTTCTTCTTCAGTATTGTGTTAGCTATTCTAGCTATTTTACCTTTCACTATAAATTTCAGAATAAGTTTGTCAATATCTACAAAATATATTGCTAGGATTTTAATTTTGATTGTATTCATTTTATAGTCAGTTTGGGAAGAATTGACACCCTAACAACATTGAGTTTGAAATCCATGAATATGGACTACTTTCCATTTATTTAGATTTCCTTTATATTTTTCATGAGTATATTATAGTTTTCCACATATGGACTTTGTACATATTTTGTTGGATTTGAACCTGTTTCACTTTTCATTGATATTGTAAGTTGCATTGCTTTTCAAAGTTCAAATTCAAGTTGTTCATATCTGGTATATAGAAAAGCAATCACATTTTATACAATAATGTCATATTCTGTGGCCTTTCCTTACTTTCTTACTAGTACCAGGAGGGGTTTTTTGTTGTTGTTGTTGATTGTTTGGGTTTTCCTCCATAGACAATCATGTCATCTATAAATAGAGATTTCTTTCTCTGTATATATATATACATATTTTTCTTTTTCTATCTTATTATAGTAGTTAAGACTTCCAGAAAAAAATTGCATAGAAGTGGTGGGAAAGAGCGTCCTTCCCTTGTTCTCTATCTGAAGAGTAAGCTGTTGTCCTGTGTCTTGAAAACCAGTGTTTTATATACTTTGTCCATTTTTTATTGTTTTGGGAGAAGTAAAATCCATTCCCTGCTACTCTATCTTGGGTGGCAGCTTAAGTCCCCATCTGTATGAATTTGATCTAATTTTGGATGTTACATAGAAGTCCCGTTTACTTGTAACTTAAGAAAAAATACTAAGGGAGAAGAATTTTTTGTCTGTTCTGTTCCTGAATCTTAGCATTGAAACAGTGGTGCTCAAGAAAGATTTGCTGAATAAATTCAGTGTTTGAAGTTGGTGATGGCTTAACAGTGTTCCAATACAACTGTTTAAGGCCATTATGCAAAATGTGATCAATTCTATACATCCTAACTTGATGGTGAGCAGATTACTTACACTAAATAAATAGCTAAAGGAAAGCTAAATAATTATATAGAAGCAATTTTACAGCCTGAATTCAGCACTTATGCTATGGTTGGCCTGAGAAAGAGAAAGACACACACACACACATACACAGAGCGAGAGAGGGGGAGTTGTCATCCCTCTGGACATGTCTCTCAGCCACATTTCTAAGGAAGTCAGATGCTCAGTGTTATTCTCCTTAAGTTTTCCTTTCCACTATTATCTGATCCATAAAACTCTACGTAAGGAAATGTCCAAATATTTTATGTTTTTCTTCATGAATCTTACCCTTAAGTGTGATCAGCTGTCAGAGATGCCTGCCTGGTACCTGTTTATGTTGGACTCCATGTTAATTGTTTTTTGCAATGAATTGTATCCCCTCAAAAATAATACTTTGAAGCTCTAGCCCATTATGTGATAGTATTTGGATATGGGGACTTTGGAAAGTAATTAAGTTTAGATGAGGTCGTTAGGATGGATCCCATGATGGGATTAGTGCCCTCATAAGACGAGACAGCAGAGACTTGGATGTTCCTCCTGACCACTTGAGGACACAGTGAGAAGGTGGCCATCTGCAAGCCAGGAAGAAAGCTATCACCAGAATCCAACTATGTTGGCATCCTGATCTCGGACTTCCAGCCTCTGAAACCAGGAGAAAGTAAATTTCTGTTGTGTAGGCTGCCCAGTCTGCAGCGTTTAGTTATGGCAGCCCACACTAACCAATACTCTCACTTGCACAACCTTTGTACATTGTGCTTCTGCTGTAAAAAAGGCCAGTTCCTCAATTAATTTGCATTCTGTTGGAGGATGCAGTCCTCTGCCTGATTACTCAAAGGAGCACCAGAAATGGTGAATTTCCACACTCTTGGAAGTGGCCCCTGTGTGGCGTCCTCCTGATTCAGCAGGAAACAGGGTAAAGGGAGGCACTGTCTTTAGGCTTGTCTCCAGAAGGATGCTTGTCAGGACCATACACAGTGTGGTCTTGAAACCTGAGGAGTGGCAGGCTGGATAAAGCAGCCATCTTTCAATTTGATCTCCAGTAGCACAGATAGATTTAAAGCATGAAGTGTGGTACATGGCTAGGAACAGCTGGATGCTTTGCTCTGTAGTGAACCTCCTCACTGTGGACAGTGGTGGCTCTGAAACCACCAAATCATGACTGCCCCATCATTCCTTCCTGTTCCACTTCTTATCCCTGGGAACATGGATTTGCCTTCAACAGGTCCTGATATATACATCTCTTCTTTTCCTGCTGGCACTGTTTTCTAAAAATATCTATAGTTCCTTGACTTCATCTTCCTCTACCCAAGATCCATCTCACATGTAAGGTTAAATGCTCTTCAAAACTCACAGCCGTGGTGTTTTAATTTCCAAGTTACAAACCTTTCAACATTATCATAGACAAATACTGCTTCTAAAAATGCCATTAAATATTGATTCATTTACTTGACTGAGAAAACTTCCCTTCCCACATGTTAATTCTAAAGGTGTTTTTCCTACAAAGACTAATGCTAACAAGCAAACAAATTAACAAGTAAACATCTCAGTTTCTGTGGAAGTGAACACAGGAGTAAACAGTGTCCCTCCCCAGTCTGAAACTGGTCACTGGCCCAAGACTTGGGCTTCCTTTTTGTGATGAAAGTGGAAAGAGAGAGCCAGGGCAGTGCCATCCCTGTGTGTGTGGATTGAGGTGGGAAGGGTTTTAGAGAAAACTCCACTGCAAACAAGCACATATTAAGGTCTAAATAAATCATTCCACTGAGGGAGTTTTAGGAAATCTGGTAATAACATAGCATTGGAAGTGGTTTAATAAACTTGGTGGCCGAGAAACTACCCTCTTTGAATTTCTGTGTCTCTGTTTATATCATTATTTTCCTTACAGTTAACAATATGATAATGTTTCCATTTTACTCCTACTGAGATGCAGGTATGACTGTAACATGCCCCTTACCTTGATGCCATTAATTTTTGTGTGCAGGGAGACAGATGGACAAAAATCACACTAAACTGGCAGTATGAACTAACTGTTGGTCTAATCACTATGTAGAGAGGAAGGCAGGGTCAGGAAAAGCTTCACAAAGAAGAGATTGAGCAGGGTCTCAAAAGGTGCTCCATTTGGAGAAGAGAGTGAGGGTCTTCCACGCAGAGGAAGCAGCAGGCGCAGCACCACGAGATATGAAAGAGAACTCCTGGAAAGGCATGTGATCACACCCTAGATTCTGCCTGAAACAGTGATGGAAGAGAGTCTGGAGAGAGCAGTCAAAGATCCAGTGAATGTTATGTTGGATTTTATGTAGTGGTTCATTGGGTTTGCAAACAATCTTTTCTTTTCTTCTTCTTTTTTGTTAAACTATGAGTCCTTATTTTGACTTGTTTTTTATTTTTAGAGCGGTTTTAGGTGCACAGCCAAATCAAGAGGAACGTACATATTCTGCATGTACCTCCTGTCCCAGTACATGCACCGTGTCCCCCATTATCAACATCCTACACTAGACAGTACATTTGTTACAATCAATGATCCTATATGGACACTTGATTGCCACCCAAAGTCCACTGTTTACAATACTCTTCTCTCTTGGCTTTGTACATTATTTGAGTTTGGACAAATGTGTTATATCTATCATTGTAGTATCACATAGGGTATTTTCACTGCCTAAAAATCCTCTGCTTTGCCCATAGATTTCTCCCACACTGCTCTACCCCTGGCAATCCCTGATCTTTTTACTATCTCCACAGTTTCGCCTTTTTAAGAATGTCATATAGTTGAAATTATCTAGGATGCATCCTTTTCATATTGGCTTCTTTCCCTTAGTAATACACATTTAAGTTTCCTCCATGACTTTTCATGGCTTGATAACTCATTTATTTTTAGCACTGAATAGTATTCCATTGTTTGAATGTACCATAGTTTATGCATTCACCTACTGAAGGACATCATGGTTGCTTCCAAGTTTTGGCAGTTATGAATAAAGTTATAAATAAAGTAACATCTCTGTGAAGGTTTTTGTGTGGACATAAGTTTTCAAATCCTTTGCGTAAATACCAAAGAGCATGATTGATGGAATTTATGGTAAGAATAAGTTTAGTTTTATAAGAAACTGCTAGACTGTCGTCCAAAGTGTCTGTACCATTTTGCAGCCCCTCCAGCAATAAATGAGAGTTCCTGTTGCTTCACATCCCTGCCAGAATTTGGTGTTGTCAGTGTTCTGGAATTTGGCCATTCTAATAGGTATACAGTGCTATCTAACTGTTTAATTTTTAATGTTTGTATTTCCAAGATGACATACAATATGGAGAACAATTTTGTCTGCTTATTTCCATCTGTGTATCTTATTTGACAAGGTGTCTATTCAGGTCTTTGGCCCATTTTTAAATCAGGTTGTTTGTATTCTTATTGTTGAGTTTTCAGTTTTCTTTGTACATTTTACATAATAGTCCTTTATCAGAAGTGTCCTTGTAAATATTTTCTCCCAGTCTGTGGCATATCTTTTCATTCTCTTGAAATTGTCTTTCCCAGAGCAGAAGTTTGTAATTTTAATATAATTTAATAAAGTCCAGACTATCAAATATTTCCTTCATGGATCATGACTGAGTTGTATCTAGAAAGCCATGACCATATCCAAGGTCATCTAAGTGTCACCTATGTTAACTGTTAGGAGTGCTATAGTTTTGCATTTTACATCTAAGTCTATGATTTATTTTGTGTTTATTTTTGTGAAGGGTGCAAGGTCTGTGTCTCTAGATTCATTTTTTTTTCAAGTGGATGTACAGTTGTTCCAGCATCACTTGTTGAAAGACTATCTTTGATCCATCAGTGGGGCCTTCGTTCAAGTAAACACTACAAGATTCCACGAGAAACCATGTAGCAGATTTGAGGTTAGGACACTTTCCATGTGGCTCTAGATGCTCCCCGAATATTCTCTCTTCAAAGAAGGTCCAAGGCCATGCCTGAAAGACATAACTTACAGACCCCTTTGGAATGTTACTGCTGTAGGTAACACAGAGCCCATCAGGGATTTTAAACAAGGTATTGACAAGATGATCATGTTTTCCAGGTTAAAAAATGAGGGTCCGGGTGAGACTGGTAAGTAAACCAGGAAAAAATGGTGATAAAGGGAAAAGAAAGGAGAGGGGCTGGGAGACAGTTCTGAGGCCACATTGACTCAAACAATTGAAACCTGCAGTTTTTTTCTTGAAATGGAAATACCATTAATTAATAAGGACTCATGTGGAGGAGCAGGCTGGGTTTAGAAAGGTGGGTGATGAGATGCTGATGGATGATCAAGGCAGGGATGCCCAGTGGGAAATCCAGCTCTGCACACCAGCCAAGGGGGGGCGTGCTAGTGGGGGATGCTCAGCCTGTGCGTCCGAATGGTACTCAGGGAAGAGCAAGAAGAGGTCTGGGGTGAAGCCTGAAGTTGGGACGTTAGAAAGTCAGGAAGGACCCCCCCTTACTCCAGTGAACGGCTCATTTATTTCATGCCTCCTCTGAAAAATGGTGCTTGCATGGGAGCTGGACGGCATACTTGAACTAGTTGAAAATCGATGACCAGCACACTGTCTCCTTCGTCTCCAAACCACACAGATGGGCTTGAGAAACAAGTCAAAAAGGAAATACTGAACTCCCTGACCCTAACGAGAAGACTGGGTTCCACAGCCCCACTTGATGTACTCAGTAGGTACTGTGTATTGTCGCCTTGGCTTCTCCCCCTTGGGGTTTGAATTTTAGGTGCCATAGAAAGCAGTGTTTGTTACACTTTCAAAACTAAAGTATTGGTTTTCTCCTGGTTTTCAACGACCAGATCTTAGGTCATCAGTTTACACCGTCTGCTTCGAGGTACTGCTGTCCTTCTGGATTTCCATTCCACACATGGCGTTCATGACCCATGGACTCCCAGTGTCACAGGTTTCCACTGGGCACCTTGACAAATAAATCTCTTTGTTAAACACAGTTCTGTGCTTAATGATATTTCCATTTCAGGAAAGGAAACCACAGTGTTTTGCTTGTTGTTGTTGTTATTGTTGTTGTTTTATTCTGCAACGGAGCTGTTGAGCATATTCACAGCGCAACAAAGAAGCAATAATTGTTTTATATCTGACATAGGTGTCTAAGCTCACCTGAAATACCTAGCTGCTAATTGCACCAGTGAATGTGCAAATTAAGGCTAAACACAAACTCATAGTTGTCTGAACTCCTGAGAAGTTTACTTTTAAAAAACAGGTGTAGGAAAGAAATGAACTTTTTATAAAGGAAAAGTTAATTTTATTTGATTCTTTAAATGAAAGGCATCAAAACAAATAATCAGATTCCTCCCAGGGAAAACTAGGAAAGATGTTGTGATCTACAATGGTTCTGAATGGATTTTACCTTAAAATTGCTGAGAAAAAAGTAGAAAAAAATAAGTCTACTATAGGAAATGTAAATATGATGAATTAGCAATGTTGTCTATTTACATTTCCCATATCCCAGAATCTGTGGCATCCCACACTTTGACTGCCACAGTTGAGGCCAATAGTGCAAAACAAAGGCTTTACTCTATTACCTGAAGAAATTGCTATACTGGAAAATCAATGGTCACAAAGCAACTGAAGTTCACAAATAGCTTTCACTGATGTTCACAAAACATCCCAACTCCACACCTGCCAGTCCTGCACTCAGGACCCCTTGAACTGTTTATTGGGTGATGGGTGACCTTAGTTAAGGAGTGTTCACACTGAAGTCTCCACAGGCCCTCTACACAGCTTCATTGCAGCAGCTCAGTTTCTATCTGGTTCATTTTTCCATGCAATAAGTTATTAGATAGAATTTACCCTAAAATTGATATTTACTAAAAATATCAACAACAACATACCTCAAACAGAGGTATGTTCTGTGAGTTTTGTCATTCATAAAATAAAGCCCATTTTGTTTATAGTGTTGTTTTTCTTCTCTTTCCTTTGTTAAGTATTGTAAAAATTGAGTATAAAAGAGACCTGGATTCCACAGCTGAAGACCCACCGTTTTCCAAGAGCAAAACCCAATGTGTAGACAGCACCCAAAACCCCAAGCTTTGGAAAACATTTTCCTTTGCTTTGCTTGTCAAAGCAGAATGGTTACAGCCTGACCTTCCAGCCACTTCCTCCTTCTGGTTCCTTTTCACCTTCCTGCCAAACAACCTGGCCTTTAGCACAGACCCTGTCTCCCCAATGTCTCCCCCATGTGTGAACACTCTTCACCAACTACTTCAAAAAGTATGTTTTAGGTGATGCCATATGACTTAGCCCACATTTTATAGGTAACTAGGGTAATCATATAATTTACCATCAAAACAGGACACGTTTGAGAGTGAATGGTGCTGATATTAATGTTTTTCCAGGACAACATACACATTCTAAATGTTGATAACAAAATCTATGACCAGATTGAAAGTTCTTTACATTTAAGGACTTTGAATAGCAAGTCTCTTAGCTTCTACACATTCATGCTGCATTGTCTACTTGTATGAAATGTAGCACAGAGTAAATGCTTAATTTGATTCATTATTGTAATGTCCTGCACACTAGGAACCACAAACACATGCCAGATGATGTCAAAGCATCCTGTTCAGCTGACAGGATTAGCAAACAGGGCTAGCTGGAATGGGTTAGTAGCAAATAGCAAGTGGATCATATAAATTTAATTCTTTACTTGATTCCAGGGTAATTTCCCCATCAGCAGCAGAGGGTGTAGAAGAAAAAACCTCTCACTCAACAGTTCATGCTCCTCTTGTCTTAGTATTGATATTAATGCCAACAAAATTAGTAATTTGACAATTAGTTCCCCACTTACCTGAGAAGACATGAAAGGGAAAAAGAAAGTGTTTTAACTGGATTATAATGTGGCTCTGACAAGTCAGGATCCTGTCATGTTATAGCCTTCCAACTTTAACATTTTCATGTCTGCTTGGCAGGCTATTAAAATAAATGAGGGTGCATTGGACTGCTGTTCTTCTTTCCTCTAATGGGAGTTGAGGAATTTGCAAGCCACCAGTGTAAATTGACCGATCTCAGAGACTGAAAGGATTTAGCTAAAGTGGACAATTAGGATCATTTCTGCACAGCTGAGTGAAACATTCCTTGTTATTTTAATAATTCAGGCCCAGGGTAATTTTCGGAGGCTGAGTTTGTCAAGATAATGTGCCTGTGCTTGTCTGCTTGTCATTTTTAACTCAATCCCACATGTTACAGGTGCAGTCTAGCTTACAAAACAGGAAAATCATTCACTGGAGAATTTGCATATGGAATACAGATACACCGAATTGAGGGAAAGCCGACCAGGAGATTGACAGGGAGCTGCAGTGTGAATGCCTCATGATGGTTTAAAGTCTGGCTGATAGATGCTGTGTTGTTTTGTTGACACAGTTAGGAGTGTTATTGGACAATATGCGTATTGCAAGTGTGGACCACGTACAGCGTCATTTAGCTGGTGTAGCCTACACTGTTTTGGTTAAGAAATGTGTGAAGGCTGGGTATCCCCTCATAAACGCAAATGTTCCCTTTCAGCTCAGCTTTATCTCAAAGACTGATAAAATAATATCTTTAACTTTTGGTAGCAAGACACATTTAGAGAATTATACATGAGTTGAAGATAGAGAAATTCTGATACTAGAGAGATCATCATTGCATTTCTGCAAGTAGAAGCTTGTTTGGCCAGATGATGTGGTGCCAACAGATCAGAACATCACTCGTGATTACAATGATTGGTATAAAACCCAAAGTGACTGATTCTGGGTGTGGATCTAGCACTAGATAGAAACAGTCACATTAATTTGAAATCAAGAAGTATTAAAATAAAATTCTGATTGAAGGTCCACACTTGCCAGTCCTGCACTCAGGACCCCTTGAACTGTTTATTGGGTGATGGGTGACCTTAGTTAAGGAGTGTTCACACTGAAGTCTCCACAGGCCCTCTACACAGCTTCATTGCAGCAGCTCAGTTTCTATCTGGTTCATTTTTCCATGCAATAAGTTATTAGATAGAATTTACCCTAAAATTGATATTTACTAAAAATATCAACAACAAAAGTATTAAAATCACTGTTTTGTAAGAAGAGATTTTTCAATGCCACTTAACCTAAGAATGAAAACACAGCCAGTATTATTGACCAAATATTCCTTAGCATGAAATATTTTATCATAGTAATGTGTCTCTATATCTACCTAAGGAGGTTTTCCAATACAATTTTTAAAAAATGTGGGAATACAACCTAATACAGTGTAATATAAGGTGGGGAGGTTTAAAACAAGTGAGTCATGTCAAACAATTGTGTTGCACAGAACAATCCCAACAATTCCATCTATTTCAATGTCATTTTAACGTCAGTGGTCTTTGCCCATGAACTCTGATGGAGGATGGCCTAGTGCATCAGAGAGCACGTAGATTACTCTTCCCTTAAATCAAATCTCCTTTTTACTTTGGCAAATTTTAAACCCTCAAGTTGTATTTTTACTGTGTCATCCAGTATGAACCGTACGGCCCAACAGGGCAGAGGAAACTTCCACTTGGGTCTCACCACACATTACAGGTCAGCTGAGGAGCCGAAGCTGGAAGAGAAACCATCTTTCCAGTGGTGTTCTTTAATCATCTCCATTGTAGATTTTCTAACCAAGTGAGTGAAATATGGGAAAGCCCATTCTAATGAGCGGAATGATGGAGGAGTTACGCATACAGAACAATGAACAAACAAGCAAGTGGACAAAGGCTACCCAGTGCACACCTGACTGTGCTCCACGTTTCACACCATCCCTGGAACTGCCCTATCTCCCAGACCCCAGCGGCTGCCTCACTGCCCACAGCCCAGGGCCACGTTGTTTACTGCCTTGTCATAAGACTTGCTGATTTCTGTGTGAGTCAGGTAGAAGCAAAAACTTAGTGAGCAAACTTAACAGGCTTGCTTTTCATTCAGAACGTGGGCAGACTGAATGGATACCCTGGGTAATCTCTTCCAAGCAGTGGCTCCACATGTGCGAATCCTCCCATGGTGCAGCTGTGTCCTCTCAGGCTGTATCTCTTCTAATCTGTGAACAGGGGGCAGAGAGTGAGCTGAAGCCACCCACGGCCCCAAACTGACTGAAAGGATGTCTGGGAAACAAAGCATCCCTGTGGGGCCAGGAGGTTCGTGAACATCTAACTAGTATCTGTCATATGGTCAGCAAGGTGAAAAACAGTGACATTTCAGAACTGAACACAAACCATGGTGGTAAAGATGGAAATCAACAAGAACACAGAGCTATGTATTAAAGGGTACACAATGCATACAGACAACACATGTGGCGACTCCTGCCATCTCACCCATGTGAACCTTCAACCAGTTGTCCAGTAGGTATCCTTACAGACAGTCTGAAAGCGGCATCATTTAAAAAATAGATTTACTTCAGCCATTCTTTTCAGCTGTTTCCTCACTAGCCAAACTACTACAGTTGACTTTATTGTTACATATTTTTCCACTTCATTGTTTTCTATTGGAGCAGGGCTTGGCATGTCAGCCACCTAATATATATCATGTCTTTGGGTTACCACAGCTCCTAGCATCTGGGTAAGACCATTAGTGTAATAGATGCTCACGATTAGAGAGTATTAGTTTAGAGAATTAGACTGTAGTCGGTGATCAATAAATGAGTAAAAGGGAATTACAATTGATTAGCAAGAGTTTTGCACAAGCACCTCCACAAGCTTAATAATTGAAACTTGCAACTCAACTTTACACTTGGCCAAATATGACACAGGTGACGGGCCCTGTGGAACTAAGTATGTTTTGCAGATGTTCCCAGATTGAATAAAATTACTACAATTATAGTTAATCAATGTTGTGATTATTTATGTTATGACTCTCTCTTCAATTAAACAAATCCCCACAGGGAGAGTCTTCTCTTTTTAATCTGATGGAGAGAACCAAATATCCCTCCTGATTTGAAAATCCATAGTAAATTGGATCCAACACTGTCTATGCTCACCTGTCCAGGAAGGTGGGTTGGCATTTCGTGAGAAGAAGGAAATTAAAGAACCAGTCCATGGTCACCAATCATTTTAGAACCTAACCTAATTGTCTCACATTGGTCTCTTTTTGTCCCTGGTGTCACCAAAATGACACTGGTTTATGACTGAGAAATGCAGTGTCTTACACAATATAATCTCTCTCTTTTAAAAATTTATTTTATTGAAGTATAGTTGATTTACAATGTTGTGTTAATTTCTGCTGTACAGCAATGTGATTCAGTTATACGTCTATATACAGTCTTTTTCGTATTATTTTCCATTGTGGTTTATCACAGGATATTGAACATAGTTCCCTGTGCTATGCAGTAGGACTTTGCGTTTTATCCATCCTGTATATAATAGTTTGTATCTGCTAATCCCAAACTCCCCATCCATCCTTACCCAAAGAAGAAGTATTTTTAACTTTGTTCCAAATGACACTTCATATTAAGATCTTCGAAGGAACTTTAATAGTTTACCATCTACTGATGTTTAAATAATCTCTTTGTATGTGCAAATATACTTAAGTCCAGGCAGTGTTGGCTTTCTCCTGGGCACCACTGACTTCCACTGGCCCTCATGGAGAAGGGGCTGGTAACTAGCACATGAGATAAAAACTCATGATGATGCATTTCCTTGTCTTACCACATATTCTGAAATATATTTTATATTGACAAGTAAAAGTCTTGCAGTCATACAGAAACTGCAACACTCACTCTGAAATATGTTTTAAATTTCCTTAGATTAAAATCCTAATGTAGTCTATAATAGCACCTTTGTTTATATTAGACCACCCAATCTCTGAGTATTTTACAAGCTGAATTTGACATTTTTTTTTTCTTTTTACAGAGCCCCCATTAAGTTAGGCAGGCTTTTCCTCTTCACACTCCACTGACACAAAGCTAGAAAAAAATATCATAAACAACAAGATGGCTTAGGGATTGAGGTCCATGTTAATCAATTTTCTCCTCTTCTTTGAGTTTGAAGTCTTCACCTTGTGTCGATTTAAGGGAAGAAACTTGGTACTCAAGGCAAATAATTATCAGAACACAATTTATTCAGAATGACTTTCAAAGCAGATTCAGAATATTTGCCTGAATGATCACTCAAGCTAAAATACAGAGGAGCTTAAATTGTTTCTCTACTGATTCCTAACTTAATTCTAGTATTTTCATATAAATTTTAATTAACATTGTATCTGGTATGACTTAGTTGTGTATCTAGATTTTCATGCATTGCATATCTTATTTAAAACCTAAACTTTTACTTTGTAAAACAGAATTCTCACCCCTCTGGCATGCACAACCTTGCTGCCTCAACCAGCAGCCTTTCAGTCACTGTCCATATTGGAGCTGTTCAAATGCACACGTTATAAGTACTCATGTTCACTTAACCCTCGAAGCCAAAACAGAAATCCATGAACATAATGGTGCCCTCTGATCCTCAAGTAAATTAGTTTAGATGTGATAAAAGTAAAGCCTTTGGGCAGGCAGTGGAGGTATTTTCCTCTCTTACCCTTCAATCCCTTAAAAATACCAATTGTTCTCATTGACTCTTTCTTCTGGGCACAAAGTGCTATGTGGTGAGTCATAGGCATGCAGAGACAAAGAAAAGCATCATCTCTATGCTCAGTTTATGAGTAAATTATAACATTTATGAAGAAGGGAATGTCTCCTTTCCGACAAGAGCAGAAGTGCTTCAAGAAGATGATGTTGTTTGATCTAGGTTCTGCAGCATGTGTAGGATTTAGCCAGAAAGAATTAGAGGTGGAATGGAGACGGGAAGGAAACCTGGGGCCATGTTTGGGGACACACATACCATATGACTTTACCTGAATGAATACAGAGGAGAACTGGGTGTCAATTATGAAAACTTAGTGGAGGAATAACCATGGAGAGCATTGATTACAAGGATAAGAGCTTTAGAATTATCTGGTAGGCAGTAAGCTGCTGTTAATGTTTCTGAGCAAGAAAAATATAGCCATTTTTTAGAAATTTTATTGCTCAAAATTCCCCTGGGTTATAAGTGAAGGGAAGGGGGAATTTAGGCAACTTGGGAAGCAGTCCTATTATCAATGTTACCATTATTATTATTGCTAGAACTCAGGGAATGAGTGTTTCCAGTGGTTTGGGGAAAGTAACAACACGTGAAAATGACTCAACCAAGGGCACATATCCATCAGGCCTTGGCGAAGAGGAGCAGGGTCTGGGTATGGGCAGGAGTTGGCTGTGCCCCACTGACCTGAGCTCTGACTATTCCTGCAAGTACAAGGAATCATGGTATAATTTCACTCACTTTAGCAGACACTTTATGTCTAAAACATAGGGTAAAGAAAAGGAAGAACAAAGATATAAGGAGACTAATAGAGAGGGACTGCTCCTAGCGCCCAGCGAGTGAGTCATAGTGATGGACTATAAAATCTCTGCCTGCAATGCCTGGAGTGTCCTTTGTATGCACTGCAGGAGTACTGTGCACCGGGTGCATCACCTCTGCGGGTGTACTGTGCTCTGGGTGCAGCACCTCTGCGGGTGTACTGTGCTCTGGGTGCAGCACCCCTGCAGGTGTACAGTCGCGTTCCTAGTGGGCAAGTAGTGACACTGCAGACAGGAGCCTGGTTTGGCTCCGAGGATGTTCTGGCTGCACGGACATCTTCACATGCACAGCCCCTGCTCTGCCGCCGGCACATTGTCACAGTGGCTTCTGCTTCCCTTAGCCCAAACCTTTAGTGCTAATACTGAATAGGTAATTTAGTAGCAGAATAATTTTGAAGTGAAAAGTATAGAGCAAGAAAAAATGTGCCTTTTATTATTTTTAAAATACTGACAAGAGTGTCTGTATCACGAGCCATCAGGAAATCTCAACTAATACATCAAAGCCTTGGCGGTACGGACGCCTCAGAAATGTCACCTTCTTCATGGGAATCCTGTCTTGTCAACTGGTCAGAAGGTTTCAGTGTTTAAACAACCTCGCAGCTAATCTGACATTGATATAAAACTTGCCATTTACATGAAAATGCCAACCCTCACCCAGGACCTGTTGTGGCTTCTCCGTGAGGGTAGCAGCCTGTTCATGACTTGAAGATATGGAAAGAGTAGGATGTGTGTGCTTTATGTAAAGTAGCTATAAAATAGAGGGGGAGTTGATGGAGGGATTAAACTGATAATATGTGACTAAATAGCCAAGGTTGTATTAAAAAGTCAATCTTTAGGTGACCAGTAAGTGTCCTTGAACAAAGAAAAAGTAACCCTCCAATGACTGATAACGACTATAATATACAGCTCTCCTGGCCCCTTTTATTTTATTTTATTTTTTTGGCCGTGCGGTGCAGCATGTGTGATCTTAGTTCCCCAACCAGGGATCAAACCCATGTGCCCTGCATTGGGAATGCAGAGTCTTAACCACTGGACTGCCAGGGAAGTTCCTTTCTTAGCCCCTTCAAGTCTATTAGCAGTGAAGGGATCTATGCAGAGGTGGGGAAGCTGAAGGCACTAAAGCTAGATGCCTCTCCCATCTTTACTCTCTCATAAAGGCATTTGCTCATAAAACCCATGGGCCCCTAGGCTCCAGTCTTCATTAAGGTGGAAAATAAGATAAAAAGGGGGAATGACAATAAAAATTGGGAAATAGAAACCCCCTGAGTAGCTTATCATGGATCACAATGTATGTGTTGGATGTCAGAGTCAGGGACAGAACGCTGGCTCTGAGAGCACACCTTAGCAAACAAGGGCCAGGGCTGAATCACCCAGGATAAGCTCGATTTTGGTACACAGTTTGTTCTCACAGCCATCATCTTCATGTGTGCATTTTGTGAAATCTTAAGCTTTTATAATAGTAATCTTCCAGCTTTCTTTTCCATAATTCTTGACCCTTCTTCAATTCATTCAGGCCTGGAGAAGAATTAGACTGTTAGGGCAGAAATGTGAAGAGACTTTACCAGGTAAAAATGCTTTATTTTTGTTTTCTTTCAAACTGGCTCTTGAGAATCAGAAGAGATGAGCTTCAGGAGAGCAGGATAAAGTGAATAGAGGGCACGGCCAGAGCCAGAGCAGGGTGGGAAAAAGGTCAGTGTGGGTGAGACTCAGGAAGGATGGAGGGCAGAGGGGCTGTGGGGAGGCACAGAAGGGGGTTCTGACCCTGCTTCTGAGAGTGAAGGGGGTGGCCGATGCTGAGTGATGTCCACACCCAGGTGCTTTGACAGGTGGTCTAGAGTCAGAGATCATGTCCGCTGTCCAGGTGCCTGGGCTCAGCTCCTCAACACCGTCATGATGGGCAGCCATCATCCACCAGGTGCCTACATGCCTGGGGACTTTACAAACTGCCCCATGTAGACACTTCTTCATGAACAGACCCAGGTATTTGTAGGGTCCCCTGTTCCCTCTCACATACATTACAAAACTAGAATAATAAAGGGAAGATAAACAGGCTAGTTTGCAGTGTTCATAGTGCTTCATAATAAAAGAGTCTTTATTCTCTTCTGCTGATAATGATAATCCCTAGTTTAGAGTTTACAGATTATAACATGCATTCAAACTCATTTAAATGTTTTAACAATACAGTTATTACTCCTATTCCACAGCGGCAGAAACTGAGGTTCAGAGACTGAGGTTCAGAGACTGAGGGACACAGTCAGTTGTGAACTTCTTTGATTTATCTGTGTATAAGAAAATATTATTGAAAAGGGGGAAATTGGTGGGGGTTAAAATACATACAGAGACTTCTAGGGAAGGAGTCAGGAGTGGTCATGGGGGTCAGAAAATTTGATTAGTTGAGTCAAGATGGAGCACAACCCTAAGAGACAGGTCGCTTACCTGAGACAGAAGCTCCTGGATTCCTGAGACTAGATGACAATAGGAACTTCATATCTCCAGCACAATTGGATAAGAATGACCAACAGGGCTCAGAGCAGGTGTAACTCCAAGCTCTCTCATCCTATTAAATGCCTCCAGAGTCAGCCTCTGAGCAGACAGCAGATGAAACAGAGGAAGGTCAGGAGGGGAAAGGGCCACCACTATAGACGTGGTGCTCAGTTTCACGGGCCTCAGAACAGTGGAATACCTGAAGGACCTTACATTGGTCCATTGCATGGATGACATAGTACAAAGGGCAGTGAACGAGAGATGCCTGTTATGCTGGAGACCTTGGTAATGCACGTGCATTCCAGAGTGTGAGAAATAGACTCTGGAGATTTAGGGAGATGCCACTTCGATAAAATTTAAGGGGTCCAATGTGCAGCGGTATGCCAGGATAGCCCCTCCAAAGTAACAGAAATTGACATTATCTTCCATGCCCTATTACAAAGAAGAACGATGAATGGCAAACCCTTATACTGGGTGACATAGAAGGTTGACAGCTTTGAGTGGTGCCCAGATCAGAAATGGCATCTTTAGAAGGTCAGGCTTCAGACCAAGCAGTCCTTCCCTTTGGACCCTATGATACAGCAGATACTATGAGTTAGAGGCATCAGCAGTGGGGAAAAATGAAGGTGAAGTTTATGGGAAGTCCCACTGGAAGAATCCCAATAAATGGACATGAGGTTCCAGAGCAAAGCTGCAGCATCAAGTGGAGAATGATATGCCTCTTGAGAAAGAGTTCCTACTATGTTACTGGGCTCTGGTAGATAGAACAATTGAGCATGGGTCAGAAAGACCATAAATCCAGCCTGCACCTTATGAACAGCATTCTGTCACCCCCACCAAGCTACAAAACCACATAGATCTTGTAACAATCTGTTGTAAGATGGCAACTGAATATCCATGATCAAGCAAAGCAAGACCAGAAGGCACAAGGGAGCTGCATGACCAGGTAGCCCAGAACCAACTACCACCCACTATGATTGCAGCATCACCCATCTCCAACTCCTTCTTACAACCCTAGAGGTGGTCTCATATGATCAGCTGAAGGATAAACTGGCTTGGGCTATGGATGCAAGCTGAAAATGAATGGCAGCTCCACTACTGACATTCTAGGATGTCCATAACAACCAGCAGAGAAAGAAAATCTTCCCAGTGAGCATAACTGGTCATGATGATGTACCTGGCCATCCACTTTGTGTAGAAAGAGAAGTGGACCAATGTGAGAATGTACACGTATTTCTAGACAATTGCCAATGGTCTGGCCAGTTGGATAGGGACCTAAAAAAAAAGGACTGGCATATTACAGGCAAAGAACTCTGATTAAAGGAACTAGATGCATATATAGGAGTGAGTACAATGTGTGATGATACTTGTATTACATGCTAATGCCCACTGGAAGGGGACCATTAAGGAAAAAGCATTGAACAACCAAATAGACAAAATAGCCAGTCAACATTAAGTAGCCATCATCATTGGCCAACAGGGAATTTGCATAATAGGTATGTGTACAGAGTGAATGATTGTCGGCTTGAAGGTACACATGGACACAGCATGGGGTAGCACTTACCAAAGATTCATATTCAAGGTGAAAAAGACCAATATTAAGCCTCCCCCATATGACACTATCCCTTGAGGACACCAACCAGCCACTATGTGGTTTGGTAAAGAGACTCCACTGGACCATTCAGCAACAGCCAAGGGTTTGTCCTCACAGAAATAACTATTATAGGAGTGAGTTTGTCTTTCCAGCCAGCAAAGCCTCAATCAGCCCCACTCTGCAAGCATAGAATCCCACACAGGACAGAATCTGATCAGGGAACACACTTCACGACACGCAGGTGTAGAAGGGAGCCCTGGACCGTGGAATCCAATTTAGTTTTTTGGTTTTTTTTTCATACACCAAACCTTCCAGGAGCAGCCAGCCTCATGGAATTCTGGAATGACACTGTTTGTCTGTCCTAGGCTCATGCTGTTGTTGTGTACTACTCTCCAGGAAGACACTTGCTGCCTGAGGGATGATCACTATCATCACAAGGAATGGGGTTATACTTCTTTATTCCTCATTATTGAGAACAATTGTTCAATCATCTCTTCTTATTTTATGAAAAAATAAACTACAGTATGATAAAAGCAGGGTTACAAAGTCAAGGGTGTCCTCTGGAAGATGAGCTTTCAAATTTACCATGCATCAGATTTCCCTGGTGGTCCAGTGGTTAAGACTATGCACTTCCACTGCAGGTTCGATCCCTGGTCAGGGAGCTAAGATCCCACATGACACAAAGAGTGGCCAAAAAAAAAGAAAATTAAAAAATCAAATTTACTGTGCAACAAGATCACCAGAAGGGCTTATTTGAACCCAGCTCTGAGTTTCTGATCTAGTAGTTCTAGGATAGGGCTCAATAATTTGCATTTGTTATATATTCCCAGGTGGTGCTGATGATACTGTGGTCTGGGGACCATGCTTTGAGGACCACTGACCTAACAGATGTTGTATGTATACTTCCTGACTCACAATGATCTCCTTTATCTAAGGATCACTCTTAGATAATTAAATTAAACACCCTCTGTCCACTCATGTCTGTGCCATATAGCTCCACCCCCTTGCCAGAGTACATCCATCTAGGATAAACAAGCAATACATGCTGACCAATCAGTTACTCTCTCCCAGGAACATAGAATTAAAAAGGGAGAGAAATAAGGCAACTTTGTTTAAAACAGAGCCACAATGATAGCTAGTGCTCCAGTGACAGGGCACCAAACCAGCATCATAGATCTCCAGATCTGCCCTGTTTCCATTCCAAGTCTAGAAGATTTTGTTGAGTAGAGTGGGTAAGAAGTAAAATCCATTTTATTATAGGAGAGAGATGTTTCAGGTTTCACTAGTAGGAATGGCATTGAGATAACTTAGAAGAGACATTGGGAGAGACAGAAAGTAAAGAGGCAGTGGAGACATTCTTACCACAAAGACTGAGGCAAGATAAAGAACACAGTTGGAGTTAAAATATATAAAGGAAAGAAAAAGTCTGAGATGGCACAGAACAGGCACTGCTCCCAATTGCCCTACCAAGAGGAATTTTTTCAAGTTGGTTAAGATAGTCAGCTGACCCTGTTTGCCCAGAACTGCGGGGTTTCTCTGGACACAGGACTTCCAGTAGTAAAACCAGGACAGAATGATCCTGAGCAAACGGAGAGCTGCTCACCACACTCAAGGCATTGATATTCAGATAACGGCACCAAACTGAGAATGCAGACTTCTACTTTGCTCTGAGTGGACTAGGCAATTTGTCCCCAGCTTCCTGCTGAAGGTAAATCAGAAGCTAGACAACATAATAAAGAAAAAAAAACACTTCTTGAAAAGATCAAATCTTTAATGAAATAATAAGAGATTGCTGGACCAATGGCTTAAGTTGTACTCCCCAGAAGCAGACCCTGAAATCAGGATTCATGTGCAAGTGATTGATTAAGGAATTGCTCCATGAAAACACAGTGAGAAACTGTGGAAGTCAGAGAGGGAAGAGGAAGAAGTTAAACAGTAGTGTCCTTTCAATCTTAGTTTCAATCTTCAGGGAGCTCTAAAGTGTAAATTGTGCCTCTGAGTTTGTTTATTCTTGAGCCAAGTCACCTGTGCTCTTATACTCCTACACCTGGGTCAAGTCCACATTAAATGACAGACATTTTGCCTCCTGAACCTGAAGGTAACTTTGCCCAGTAACCCAAGTTTTCTCCTCCCAAGAGAATCCCAAATACACATCCTTAGAAGTAAAGTACACAGAAGTCTCAGAATGGACACATAGAAGGAGCGATGTATGACCCAGGAGAGACAGGAAGGACAATAAGGACCAATCAGTTTGAAAATAAGTCAACAGGAACTTCTGAAACTGAAATACGAAGAGAAAAAGGAATGAACAAGATGGAACATAATATTCAAGAAGTTTGGGGCAATTACAAAAAGTGTAACACATGCCAAATGGGAATAACAGACAAAGAAAAGAAACAAGGAACAGAAGTAATGTTTGAAGTAATAATGGCTGAAAGGTATCCAACATTAATGACAGACACAAAGTCACAGAGCTAGGAAGCTCAAAGAACACCAAGCAGGGTAAATACAAAAATGTCTATCACTAGTCACAGTGCAGAAGAATAAAGGCAAAGAGAAAATCTTAGAATAAGCCAGAAGAAAGAAACACCTTACCTATAGTGGAATAAGGATAAGAATTACATGAGATATCTCATCAGAAATTATGCAAACAAGAAGCATAGAGTAAAATGTTTAAAGTGATAAATGAAAAGATTCAACAAATGATAATTCTGCACACAGTAAAATTACTGTTCAAAGTGTGACTACCTAGAGGGGTGGGATAGGGAGGGTGGGAGGGAGACACAAGAGGGAGGAGATATGGGGATATATGTGTGTATATATATATATATATATATATATATATATATATATATATATATATATATATATGAATGATTCACTTTGTTATAAAGCAGAAACTAACACACCATTGCAAAGCAATTATACTCCAATAAAGATGTTAAAAAAAGAAAAGAAAAACAAAGCTGAAGCAGAAAGAAACACTTTCATAGGCAGGAACAAACCTAAGGGATTTTGGAGCTAACAGAGCTGCCTTACAAGAAATGTTTAAAGAAGTTCTTCAGAGAGAAGGAAAATTATTTAGGCCAGTAAGTTAGATCTACATAAAGAAAGGAAGTGCATCAAAAAAGGAATAAATTTAGGCAAAATATATTTTTTTCTTTTTTCTTATTCTTAATTGATCTAAATTGATCTGTTTAAAGTAATAATAGCAAAAATGTACTGGGTGATTACAGCATATGGATGAGTGTAATGGATGACAGAAATGTTATTTACTTATAACATTGGGAGGGAGGAATTTTGAATACTCACTTCTATGTTACCTATACTATCTGTGAAACAATAAAGTGTTACTTGAAAGTAGATGTAGATTAGTGGTAAATGTGTATTGCAAATTCTAGGGCAACCACTAACAGTTTTGGAGATTAAATACAACATGTGTAAATAACACTCGAGACACAGAAAAGTCTTGAGACTTTTAAAAATATTTCCAACCTTTGAAACACGTAAGATGTTTGAATTAGATGAAAACAAGTAAGAAACTTACCAAAATTTTTGTGATGCGAAAACAGTGTTTAGAGAGAAATTTACAGCATTGCATGCATATATATGGGAAAATTTGTGGAATCGATAGGCTAAACTTCTACCTTACTAAACCAAAGAAAGAAAAGCAATTTAAACTTAAATTAAGAAAAAAAAGCAATAAAAATTAAAACAGAAATAAATTAAATTGTAAACAGGAAACCAATAGAACAAATCAAGAAAACCAAACTGATTCTTTGGAAAGATCAATAAAATTAATGAAACTGTATCCAGTCTAAGCACGAAAAAAGAGATGAAATGATTTATTAATACCAAAACTAAAGAGGGATCATCACTATTGATCTGATAGATAATAAAATAATAAATGAAAATTAGGAAAAAACTCTATGTCCACAAATTTGACATTTGATTTGGGCCAGTAACTTGAAAGATCATAAACCATCAAAATGTATACAGGATAAAAGGATAATATGAATAGAACTATATCTATAAAAGGAAGTGATCAATAGTTAATAATGTTCCAAAAAAAGAAACCACCATGTCCTAAATGTTTCACGTGTGAATTCTGCTAAAATTTAATGTAGAAATCATACTAATTCTCTAAAACTCCTTCCAAAAATAGAAACAAAGGGGACACTTTATAGCTCCTTCCATCAGATCACCATTACCTTAATGTCAAAACCTTATAAAGAATTACAAAAAGGAAAACTACAGACTGATATCTCTAATAAACATAGGTATAAAAACTTCAACATAATATTAGCAAATTAAATGCAATGATTTATACAAATAAGTATATACCATGGAAAAGAGGGATTTATTCCAGGTATGCAAGGCTCGTTCAACATTTGAAAATCAATTAATGTAATCCATCAGTAGCCTAAGAAAAGTTATATGATTATATTAATAGATGAGGGAAAAGCACTTGACAAAATCCAAACTTATTTATTTATAACTCTCAGGAAACTAGAAATAGAGGCAAATTTTCTCAACTTGATAATGAACATTCAAAAACAGACAAAAGTCCTAGAGTTAACATGATATTTAATGATGAAAAACAAGATGTTCTCATCTTAAGATCAGGATCAAAGCAAGAATGCTTGCTCTCACTACCGCCACTCAACTTTACACCGGAGGCACTATCTAATGCAATCAAAGGAAAGGACGTGAAAGGTTTACAGACTGGGAATAAAGGAATAAAGCTGTTTTTGTTCCATGTGGGTCTAGTTAAAAAATCCCCGAGAATTAACAACTGCAACAATGACAATAATAATAACAAAACTCTTGAAACTAATTATCACAAGGATTATCAAAAGGACTACAGGGTACAGGTTTTCTACAATGTTAATAAACAAAACAATTGCTTTTCTACATATCAATTATACCAATTGGAGGTTGAAATCAAAATCATAATACCATCATCACAAAATATAATACATATAAATTTGATGAAATATGTACAGAGTCTATATCCACAAAACTATGAAGTTTGGATGGAAAAAAATAAGAGAAAGTCAAAGATTTAAATAAGTGGAGAAATAATCCAGGTTCACAGGTAGGAAGACTCAACATTTTTTGTAGTCAATTCTTCTTAACTTGATATATATGTTCAACACAATCCCAAATAAAATCCTGGGAAGCTAGTTCACGGTATTTCATGCTAAACTAATTCTAAAGTTTACATAGAAAGTCAAAAGACCCAGAATAGCCAACAGAATAATTAAGAAAAAGAACATTACCTAACTTCATGACTTACCAAAAATCTACAGTAATCACAGCAGCTTGGAACTGGTGAAAGCTGAGACATTATAGATACCAATGTCTACCTTTGGAAAGGAACAAAGGTAATTCAATCAACAAAGATAATCTTTCCACAAATGGTTTTAGAAAAATTGGACAACCATTTGTGAAGAAAGAAAGAAAGAAAAAAGAAAGAAAGAAAGAAAGAAAGAAAGGAAGAAATAAAGAAAGAAAGAAGAGAGAGAGAGAAGGAGGGAGGGAGAGAAGGAGGAAGGAATGAGTCCAGGCACAGAATTTACACCTTTCACCAAATCTAACTCAAAATGCATTATAGACCAAAATGTAAAATGAAAAACTGTAAAAATTCTGGAAGAAAACATAGGAAAAGATCTAAGTGGTCTGTGTTTGGTGAGGAGTATTTAGACACAACACCAAAAGCATGATCTATGAAAAGATAAATGAAAAAGTTGGACTTTATGAAAATAAAAATTATGCTCTGTGAAAGTTACTATTAAGAGCCAAAAACCAACCAAACAAACAAAAAAAAAACAAGACACAGCCTGGCAGAAAATATTGCAAAATCCATATCTGTTAAAGGATTTTATTCAAAATATACAAAGAAGTCTTAAGCTCAACAATAAGAAGACAATCCAGTTAAAAATGTGTGAAAGGTCTGAGCAGACACCTTACCAAAGAAGATACACACATGGCAAATAAGTAGATGAAAAGACATTCAACATCATATGTTTTTAAAGAAGTGAAAATTAAAACAATGATGAGATGTCATTACACATCTATTAAAATGGCTAAAATAAAACCAAAACAACAACAACAAAATAAACTCAAAATCTGTAATACCAACTGCTGGAAAGGATGCAGACTGATAGGAACTCACATTTACTGCTACAAGTATTACAAAATGGCATTGCCATCGTGGAAGATAGTTTCTCAGATTCTTACTAAGCTAAATGTCGTCTTACCATGTGATTCAGCAATTGTGCTCCTAGGTACTTATCCAATGGAGTTGAAAATTATTTTGTGTGTGTGTGTGTGTGTGTGTGTGTGTGTGTGTGTGTGTTTGTGTATCTAGCAAAAGAACTTTGGTAGCAAATTTATTCATAATCTTCAGAAACTGGAAGCAAACAATATAACCTTCAAACAAAGTGTGATACATCCATACCATGTAATATTACTCAGCAACAAGAAAAAGCAAAACTGTAGAGATAGTACAAAGATAAGCAGTTGCCACAGGTCTGGATTGTGGATAGGGATAAACAGGTGAAACATAGGATTTTTAGAGCTGTGAAACTCTTCTGTGTGACATTGTAATGGTGGAAAACCTTGGACCTTTCAGGTTTCCTTTCTTATAAATTTCCTATTCCCAGTCATTGCCCATTTATACATTGTATTATAGGAATACTGCCTTCATTTTTGTTTGTTGTGGGCATTGAGATGTTCCTTTCCTAGGTATATTCTCCATAGTTCTTCATTACCTTTAAGAAAATTTATTATCCCATTTTCATGACATAAAAATCAGACTCATTCATGGTACTTACCCTAATGAACTTTATCTTGTAACAATACTGCAGGGGAAGATACGTTCTCCTATGCCTTCTTGGTTTGCACAAGCTATCTATCTGCATGAAAAAATCTATCCCAGTTTACCTCTTTCTAAGTCTCAGGTCAGATGAAATTTCTTCAGCAAGGATCAAACCAAGATTGAGAGAGCTAAAATTCCTTTGCAGGATCAGCCAAAGCCTTCTCCCCCTTCCTGAAAGTCCCCACCATATGAGTCATCCTTTCTTTCCCAAGTTTCTGCATGTACACAACACCATGGTCCTGTCTGTTTCAAGGAAAAAAAAATATAATAACAGGACTCCTCCAGCATCCTCTTCTCCAGCCTGCAGTGAGTTTAACAGCTCTACAAAGATCTGGGGTCTGGAAGTTAAATGGGATGGTCATGGGGAAGGGTCACTTGGAGGGCACTTGACCTTTTGCATCTCCCTAGCAGGGGTCACACTCGTGTCTTTTGTTTGCCACGCTTCCCACAGGACTTCACTGCCAAAAGCCATGTCTCTCTTGATTTCATCTTGACAAGAACGTTTCTTCCCAATAAATACCTTTGCAATAAAAAGTTATAGTGAGAACAACACTCTCCATCACATTGTGCATGCTTGTCTCCTCCAAGGAAATACAGTTCCTTGAGGAAACTGGACACGTCTTCGTGTTTTAAACAACATAGTGCCTGGCATACATCACATAATCAATCAATATTTATTGAATGACTACATAAATAGATCTCTTCTGTGAATTAATTTTGGATTATCCTGTTATACAATGTAACTCTTAATTTTGTTTGTATCCTTTCTTAATTGTCTCATACATGTTTTTGGACCCAATAGAAATGCACATACTTGAAGATATCCCCTACAGTGCCTAGCATATGATAAGATAGATAGAGAATCATCAGTATATACATTATTTTTTACCAAAGAGTAATTAAGATAGTTCTTTGTAAAACTAGTACATATTTTATGAAAGCTAAGATCCAGTATAACTGCCTCTCATTATAAGTAGACTGAAACTAGAATCATTTTATTGATATAATGAGAGAGAGAAAGAGGGCATGAAAAAGAGGGAAGAGGATGGAGAGAGAAGAAAAACAAGGAAGGAGGAAGAGAGAGAGAGAGAGCATTCTGCTAATGCTCATTCTAATTCCAGATTTTTACTTGCAGTATGTCCTTTTCCTGTATTTTTTTTTTAAGATGAATTGGGTACCTGCTACAAAATGCAGTATGCTAGATGTTATTCCCTCAGAAAGATTGGGCTAGTGGATAATCTTTCTTCTAAGAGTTTCAATTTATTTTATAGGACAGACATGATAAATACTCAAATTTCTATTTTAGTTCTCAATCTTGAATTTATTGACACATTCTAAATTGTCCTAAAGTAGGACCTAGTTTCTTTTCCCCCCTTGCCTTTATTAAAGAATAACTTTCAAACACCCACATGAGTTATAGGCAAGTACTGAGGTGAAGGCTGTATGGTGGTCTACTTAGAAAAATAGATTCAAAATGGTTTTGTGTGTCCTGTGAGGCTGGGAATGATAAAGAAAATCCCTGATTGGAAGATTGTAGGACTAGAGAAAGAAAAGATATTTGCTCAAGAATATAGAGATTCCTTTATTTGTTTTCTCTTATTTTCAAACCCACTGTGTATATTAAGCTTTGCCTTAGAGACCCTTAACCTGTCAAGATTATAAATGATTATTGAGTTTGCCTATCAAATATCCGGTGCTGATTGGCTCGTCTGAATAACTACACAGATTTGGAATTGTGGTAGAATTGACTGTAAACTGATACTTCCCAAATTGCCATCCCCAGAGCATCCAGGCTCTCACAGCTCATCTCAATCTGCTCTGATCTGGGCAGCCACCCTGGGAGAGGAAGGCACCTTCCTCTGTGTGGAGCCAGAAGCAGCAGCATCATTCTGGGTTCTCCTTGGCATTCTCTAACAGCTTGTGTAATTTGATGCATCACATTAGGTTAACTCATGCTTATGGATACAGCACACTAAATGACACTCCTGTGGCACTGGGATGGGATGTCAAAAAGGCAGCTTTCTCTTCTCTCAGGGTCCTAGCTTGCTAATACGTCAAACCAGTTAGGAAAGTGTCTCACGTGGTTTACCTGCTTTTGACCACCTTTTCTTGTTTGTCACAACACAAAATCATCCTGTTCTGTTTGAAAGCTTTACATACCTTTAACATTCTCCACGATTAATGATGCACCAATATTAATCATGTCTGTATCTCTGTTTATCTCTGTTTCTATAGCGATATCTGTATCTATATCATCATCAATGCCTATCTACCCAGCTGTGCTGATTGTACTGAACTGTATGAATCCCATCTCAGCGCACATATTCAGGAGATTGTAAAATAATGTTGAAAGGAAATCGCCGGCTAGAAATATTGAGAAAAAAATATCTAGGACACCTGTCAAATTATTATGGTAACTGTACATTTTAAAATGTAGCCAAATTTTCATCCACCTCCCATTCAAAGAGGAACCCTTCCCCACTGAACATGGTTTGTAATCAGCATCTGTTTTCACTTTTCATTATCTGAGGTTCTCTTTATATTCCATTTTTATTGGTTTGTTTAAATCCTTTGTATAAGTCCATTTAAATCAAAATAGGGCAGACTTGCTGGTATTTGCATTGCATGAAATTACAAGCAGGTGAGAGTTGAACAATTAATACTTCTTTTTTCTCAGTGGTGGTATGAGCAGTGCCAATTTAATGCTGTTTAAGCTTATTATCTAATTGCATGCTGTGCTAGCTTCAGAGATGGCATGACATGAAGGCCGACTTGTGCTGTGTTCCCTCCACAGTAGAATATTCAATTATTTGTTCTGACTCATGTAATTCCCTGTATTCCAAGCTTGTTAATGTCATTACAGAGCTGAAATAAAGTGATTACTCTTAATGAGTATTTATCCAATAGGTAATGCAATTCCTGCACCCTCCAGCTGACAGTGGACGATTATGGATTTTTCTCCTTAGCCCTCCACTCCCCCGACTCCAAAGGAGCCCTCCCCCACCTCTTGACTTTCCTGTCAGGGAGGCAACATCGCACTGTGGCGTTCTGTGAAATACTGTCAGATGATGGGGAAAAAATATAAATCTTTAAAAAAAAAAAAGGAAAAGGAAGAATTGCAACGTCCCCCGGCAGAGCTCCAGCTAATGACCACTGCTTCCACTTGCTGGCAGTGATGACAGCTTTCGCTAAATGATAATGGCATGCCTGCTGTTGAGTTTGCCCACTTATGTTATTCCTCTTGACATGGTTCTGGGGAAGGTCTAATTTTTTTGACATTTGACCATGCAAATTTGAGTCCTGATACATTATTCTGCATTTACATCCTCCCAGTGTTGCTGTTTAAAATGTGCTACAAGCTCCAGGAGCTCAGCTAATAAAGGCCACAGAATGAAAGAGAGTTAAATATGAATGCAAGAGGAGACCTAATGAAGGCCCGGCATGTACATCTCTGAGATGACCTTCTAGAGATGAGCAAGTGGAAAGTCCTTTTTTAAAGCACACAGTAAGGAATGGAACACCCACTTTTTTCCTAGAATATTTTTAAAGATTTTTAAATATATACCAATGGAGAAAAAAAAGACCCCATTATATTTTACATAGGCGTTTCTTACACTCAGCTTATAAGTTAGTGTATTATTAACCACTTTCAAGGTGGCGTTCGCTTCTCAAACTCTGAAACTCATGCTTCTGCAGGAAGCTTCCTTGACTCCTGAACCCAGAGATGTGCAGTCCCCAAATTTACTAAGCACTGTCACATCATCAAATGCCACGCCTGTTGGATCTAAGAAAACCCTTCTGTATCACGGATTTCTGTGGGTTTAGGAGCAAATCATACTTCAGACTATTTTTTTTTGCTCCTAACCAATTTGGAACTGACAATAAAAATGAGGAAATTTTTTTAAATGGTCAATAATAGTAACTATACTACTAAGTTGACATAAGAACTACTAAAAATAAACTCCTAATCCTAGTAACAATAAAAGTACTCACAGATTGATATGCACATCAACATTAATATAGGCATTTCATAAAACTGCCCTTTTATTCTACCAAGTTAGCTAAAAGACAAAATTCATTGCTTATGAATTGCCCATCTTTGTATTTTTATTTAGTAATAGTTCAGTTGGAATTTCTTCATACATTTTGAAGTGCTTTATTATACATAATCTCTCTAGTGTCTAAATGTGTTAAAATAAATTATTTAATAAAGAGCAGTAATTGAGCTTTAGGTTTGATAAGTATTAAGAATATTCCAGTGCTCGCTTCTGCAGTACATACACTAAAATTGGAAGATTAGCATGGCCCCCGTGCAAAGGGGGCATGCAAATTTGTGATGTGTTCCATATTTTTATAACAAAAGAGAAGAAGACTCACAGATATAGAGAACAAACTAGTGGTTACCAGTGTGGAGAGGGAAGGGGGGAGGGGCAAGGAAGGGTAGGGGATTAAGAGGTACAAGCTACTCTGTATAAAATAATATTGTACACTGATGACTTATATAATATTGTACAGCAATTATACTTAAATAAAAGAAGAAAAGCAAGTAAAAAAAAAGGATATTCCAGAAAACCCTCTTTGTAATTACTGGATAGCCATTATTTTTATCTTTTTCTCCCTTCTTCTCTCCCTCCCTTTCACCCTCCTATCTGTTCCCCCTTTCTTTCTTCCTTCCTTTCTCTTGTCTTTTATTTCTGAGCACCTACTCTCTCTCTCTCTCTCTCTCTCTCTCTCTCTCTCTCTCTATATATATATATATATATATACACACACACACACACACACACACACACACATATATATATATATATATATTTTTTTTTTTTTTGCGGTACGCGGGCCTCTCACTGCTGTGGCCCCTCCCACTGCAGAGCACAGGCTCCGGACGCGCAGGCTCAGCGGCCATGGCTCACAGGCCCAGCCGCTCCACGGCATGTGGGATCCCCCCAGACCGGGGCACGAACCCGCGTCGCCTGCATCGGCAGGAGGACTCCCAACCACTGCGCCACCAAGGAAGCCCACACCTACTATGTTTTTAAACATCTGTGTATCTATCTGTCTATCTATCTATCTATCTATGTCACAAGTTGAATGACAAGGAGTTTACAAAAATAAATAAGACAATAAAATGGACTCTCTGATAATAAGAATCTTGCAATAGGAAGGAGTGATTAGGCAAATAAAGTAAGGTACTGAAAATACTTTGCCTCTATAGAAACATTCCTATTACCAAGAGGTTAAGTAACCTACTTGAGGTCAAAGTCAGAAAATGTAACTATCAACTTGATTTCTAGGAAAGAGCTATTTTCCTCTGAGGCTTCAGAAGTGTGTATGCTCTCATCTCTAGTGCTGTACCTAAACTGTTAGTGCTGCCATTTTCTCCTTGCTTTAGTGTCCTGGGAAGCACCAGAACAAGACTAGATCTGAACTCACTGCCCCAGCCTTGTGTTCCATTTTCTCCTGTTCCTGGGAGACAAGCTCTCCCAGGTTATTCCCACACACCATATTAACAACATTCACTGGTTCAAAAACTCCATGCAGGATCTGAGATATGGAATTAGGTGTATACCTAATGTAGAATCCTGATTCAAAGGAGGAAGTGGATAAAAGTACTTCTAAGAAGTCTTCCTATTACTTTTGGAGTTATGGACACATAGCAGAGTGCATGAATGTGATTAGCATACATTTTATTTACTCACAAAAATATGAGACAGAACTTAGAATTTAGTTTTAAAGTTGCATGTCATATTTAATGTTTTTTTTAAAATTAATAGTAAATAAATAAAAGACAATTTAATAACAAGACATTTTCCCAACAAAATGAATAAAAAGAGGTTAAAAGCTGATTTTCCATTCTGGTGAAGGTGCGTGAGATGATGATGCTCACACAGCACTTAGTATGTTGTCTTCTGGGGGATCAATTATGCAGACATATATCAAAATCTCCCTTTCTCCTCTCATCCCCATCACTCTTAGTTCTGATAAAGCTAAATGGACTATGCTTGTACTCCATAAGGAAAGAGGGAAGGAAGGAGGAAGGAAGGAAGGAAAGAAGGAAGGAAGGAAAGAGAACATAGGCAGAGAAAAATATATATGAGAGAATGTCCCAGGGGCAGCTAATCATGTTTGAACTGTTTGGGAAGGTCTTTCTGAGATGGTGACACTTGAGCTATGTCTTGCCTGGTCTGAAAAGGAAACAACCTTGCGAGGACCTGTAGTAGAGCCTTCCGGTTGGAGAAGCAGCAAACACAAAGGCCCCGTGACAAGAACAAAAAAGATGCTGATGCTGATGGTGATGTGAGTGGAGCCTGTTGAACAAGTTATACAACAGGACAAGAAAGAGGCAGGCAGGAGCAATGCTGAGGAGTCTGGATTTCACTCTAAGGGCAAAAATGAGCCACTGGAGGGATTTACCACTGATGGGCCCAGAGACACTTCATCCATCCTTGAAAGTTGGAGGGTAGAGTGGCAGCACAATGTGGGTCGGCTGGTGTATTTAATGATGGAAGTCAGTCTGGGTGCACCTACGTTCCCAAGTACAAGTGAGGAAAGGTCATCAACTGAGAGTGAGATATTTTATTAAAATGTTGAGAAGGAGGAAATTGTTTTTAGGAGAGCAGGAGAGCAAACATACTAAAGTGTAATCAAAATTGGAAGAGATCTAAGAGCCAGTTTGAGAACTGTGGTCATGAATTTAAGGTGATACCAGTAAGTGTGGTTAAGTGTTTTTCTCTAGACATGTATCGCTGCTTTTGAACATGGAGAATAGTTGGGTTTTTGAGGTTTCGGCTTTCTACAGATGAGTGTGACCAAAAAAAGAAAGCGTCAAGGAAAATAAAGGTCTTTTTAAGAGGATGTGATAATGATATATCCCCGAGAATAGAGTTGAGAATATGATGGGGGGTGAAAATAAGAAAAACAGGTTGGGTCAATGAAAGGAGATCTCATTCATGGGGAAACTTCCTCAGTGTGATGATTTGCATAGGAAGATGCTTAAATCAGAATGGGATATTTGAATCAAAATTTCAGAGGTGGTGCATTAGTGGGATTGACAAAGTCACAAATACTTCTCTTAGAGGGAGTGGCTAAAGTGAGATGGATGAAAAGAGATCACAAAATTCAGAGGCCCCGTGTATATGGGCCATTATTACAAATGTTGATTTCATCAAGGAATATGCTAGAAGTCAGGGTCAAGAGAAACACAGTAATTTAGGGATTTCATCTTTTAGTAAAATAAAGGGAGGTCACTGATTGGTAGCTAGTGATAGAATATGCTCCTCAAGGAGCTGATTTCTAACAGCATTTACCTTTATACGTGTTGTACATGTGTATTGTAGAAAACTAGAAAATACAGACAAGCAAAATTAAACACATTGAAAAGCCATTCCCTCATCATCCAGAGATCATCACTAACCTTTTAAATCTTCTTGTAACTAACCATCTAGGACTTTTCCTATGTACACACACACACATACACACACACACACACACACGTATTTTAATCAAAACAAGACCTTATAGTGCGTGCTCTCGTTAAAGTTCTTGTTTTCTCTTTTCAGGGTTAATCTTTTACTTTCAAAACCCAGATTCTGTTTAAATTTTCCTAATTGAACTTAAAAGTGGTCTTTCAATCTAAATTGTCAGAATCTAGGACGGGCTTTACATTTGTTATTTCCCATTAGTCATTTCTTTAAAAAATATAGCAGAGCCCTTAAAAAAATAATAAAAACCACTGATTATTAAAGAGGCTTAGCTTGGTGCTTACAGAAAGAGCCACACTTTTAATTTGTTTCTGCTTCCTCTTGGGGTCCAGTAATTTGATCTTCATTCCCTGTATTTCCATGAACTGGAAATTATATCTAAATGCTTAAAGTTGTGTTGTTTTTATAGGACAAAACATAGGTGATGTTGAATTATTGATGTTGAATCACATCAAGAGACGTGTAATATTAATGTTAAGCACCGAGTTAGGATGATGATAGCTCAGTCCCTTCATTGTATAGTCTTCATTTGAGGGAGGGGGCATTACACAAATGCCCAGTGTAGTAGTCTGTTCAAGCTAGCACAACAAAATACCATATACTGAGTGACCTAAACAATAGAAATTTGTTTTTTGGGTTTTTTTCCCACTTATTTTTTATTTATTTATTTTTTTAACATCTTTATTGGGGTATAATTGCTTTACAATGGTGTGTTAGAAATTTGTTTTTTCTCACAGTTCTGAGGCTAGAAGTCCAATATCAAGGCTCTGGATGATTTGGTTTCTGGTGAGAACTCTCTTCCTGGCTTGCAGATGTCACCCTTCTCACTGTGTCCTCACATGGTCTTTCCTTGGTGTGCAGAGAAAGCCAGAAAGAGAGACAGACAGCTTCTGGTGTTTCTTCTTATAAGTACAGTAACCCTATCAGATCAGGGCCCCATCCTTACACCCTCACTTAATCTTAATTACTTCCTTAGAGGGCCTATCTCAAAATACAAACATGCTAGAGGTTAGGGTTTCAGCATATGTGTTTGCAGGGAGGGTAGGGATTGGCACAGTTCTGTCCATAGCAGAAAGTTACCCCTTATTCATTCACCCAAAGATTTTATCAACAATCCATAATCACTGTCTCCAATCAATACTTTAAACAGCAATTATGAAATAATTTTTTACTTCTGTCATTCTTTTCATATTTATTAGCTGGAACTTTTTTTTTTTTTTTTTGCAGTACGCGGGCCTCTCACTGTTGTGGCCCCTCCCGTTGCAGAACAACAGGCTCCGGACGCGCAGGCTCAGCGGCCATGGCTCACGGGCCCAGCCGCTCCGCGGCATGTGGGATCTTCCCGGACCGGGGCACGAACCCGTGTGCCCTGCATCGGCAGGCGGACTCTCAACCACTGCACCACCAGGGAAGCCCTTAGCTGGAACTTTTTAAAGGATACTTCATGTCAAAAATATCACTGGTTTTCTAGGAGCAAGACAGGAATAAAGATGCAGACCTACTAGAGAATGGACTTGAGGACACGGGGAGGGGGAAGGGTAAGCTGGGACAAAGTGAGAGAGTGGTATGGACATATATATACTACCAAATGTAAAACTAATAGCTAGTGGGAAGCAGCCGCATAGAACAGGGAGATCAGCTCAGTGCTTTGTGACCACCTAGGGGGTGGGATAGGGAGGGTGGGAGGGAGGGAGATGCAAGAGGGAAGAGATATGGGGATATTTGTGTATGTATAACTGACACTTTGTTATAAAGCAGAAACTAACACACCATTGTAAAACAATTATACCCCAATAAAGATGTTAAAAAAATAATAATAAAATAAAATGCAAGTGGCACATAAAAAGAAAAAAAAAGTCACTGGTTTTAACAAGAGATAAAGTTGCTCTGCCAGTAGAAGCAGCATGTAAACCAAAGGAAACAATGCCATAATTTTCCACTCCTGTCATGCCATCCCTGTCATAAGTGTTCTGGTGTCACAACCAAGTCAAGGAGCCAATGATCGCATTCTCTCTGGTGATACTCATGCCACCTCTGTGCTTCAATCTGGATCATTTGTATTTAGGCTGAGGAACTTCCCTTAGAGCTTCTAATAGTGCAGGTATGCTGGCAGAGCTGTTTGTCTGAGACATTGACATTGCTCTTTTAGTTTTGAAGGAAATCTGCTGGATGTAGAATAACAGTCTGGTAATTTTCCATTTCTTTTCCTTCACTACTTCAGAATCTTTTTCACTTGTCTTCTGGATTCCATTGCTTCTGTTCAGAAGTCAGCTGTTGTTTTTATTATTATTTACTTGAAGGATATATATCATATATTTGTTTTGCTTGCTTTAAAGTTATCTCTTTATCTATGAGTTTTATGTTTAATTTTCATATGCCTAGATGAGGTTAACTTTCTTGTCATTCAACTTGGGTTCACTGAATTTCTTGACTCTGTGGGTTGATAGCTTTCATATAACTTAGAAATTTTTAAGTATTTTAGGTTTCTTTGTTTTTAAATGTTGCTTGTTTTCCATTCTCTTTCTTCTCTCTGAGAACCTAAATACACATTTCCTATGTTTGTTGTTGGTTACCCACATTTCTTTTATGTTCCTTAATTTTTAGTTAAATTTTAATCTCTACAATTTAATTTTAATATTCTCTACTGAAGAATCTCCAAGCACACCAAGCTCTCTTTTACTGAATGTGGTGTACTCTCTATCCATCAATGAGTTATTTAGTTATGCATTTTGAACTAAAAAGTGTTTGCTAATTTTTTATACAGTCTTATTATTATTAAATTATCTGTATATAAGTTTTTGTTTTATTACTGGATATACTATCTTTATTATTATATATTTATTTTTGTATAACCATTATTTTTCTCATTTGAGGATTTGCACCTGTAAATAATTTGATTTAAAGTGATTTGATAGTTATTAATACTGACACAATACTTTCTTCTGTTTGACATTTTCTTTGTCAACTTGTTCCAAGTCTTCTTTTCTTTTTCTTCCTCCTCCTCCTTTTCCTCCTTCTACCTTTCTTTGGGAGTATGATATGCTTATTTCTGCTAATTTAGCTGGATTTTTAAGATAAAAAATGACTATATAGTTTTATATGGATGTAATATTTGCATTTTATATGTTTATTTAGTTTAATTTCTAACATCTATTTTATATGTATTAATTCTTTCAGTTTTAATCTTTTCCTATTTTTTTCTTTCCCATTTTTCTGGCCGGTTTTGGGTTCTCATCCATCCTTTATTTCCCTCCCCCACAAACCCACACATTAATTGGGAAATATAATTACGATTTGCTCCTAATGATAATGGATAATCACTGGTAATGATAATCCACTCCTCTAAGGGTAACCATTCAACTGATATTTCTTTCATAAGGTATAAAAACTAATAACCATATTCTCACACTGAGGTATTTTTCTTGTCTGTTTACTCTTTATTCTTAGATGAAACCTTTGGAGTGGTTGTACTTTACTCTTCTTCTAATGTCACAGATAGACCAACCTTGGCTTTCTGATAGTTTGGAATTTAGAATTCTGGGAATGTATCCTTATTTTTAAGAATATTATTACTGGAATTACAATCCCAAGTTTCATTCTTATTAATTGAGTTATATCAATATTTTACACAGTCTGTTTTCTCATTACTATTTCTTTCACATTCAGTCTTGCTCTATCTTAACCTTTCCCCTGATTCAATATTTCTGGTTAAATTATTTCCTAAAAAGAATTTATTTAGAGAGAGAACATGAACATACTATTTTCTGAATCTTTTCATATCTTAAATATCAAATTCTCTTAGTTCTCAATAGAAGACTGAATGATGGCATCACTTGATGGAGTACTGCTGAAAAACATTTATTTTCTAACAAAAACTACATACAATTTAAACTTTTCTAACTTCCACTATAGCAAACGACATGTCTGATAATATTTAAATCCTCTTTATTGTGAAAATGAATTATTTATTTAAAAAGTAACAATGAGAAAAGCTTTGAGGTTTTATCTTTTTCATTGGTGTGTAGGGATCTCTTTAGAATATGCATGTGTATTTCTTCACTAATATATCATTGTAATCAGAATGACTTCTTAATCAGAGAATAAAAGTTTATTTTTGTCAACTCAGGCACTTTATATTATTATTATTTTCTTTCCATTTGTTTTTTTTTTCTCTTTCTCTCTCTGGAAATCCTAGTATATTTTAAATTTTCATCACTTGTGCTGCCAGTACTTCAACTTTATACTAGTGACTTCAATTATTTTTAAATTTTGCTTCATTTCATTCATAAATAGTTTCCACTTACTATTACAAAAATTTTAGTTATTTCTAGAAAATCGTGTGGCTGTCTCACAGATTTCAGAGAAACCTTGGCTGATGTCAGGACAGGGATAGTACCCACGTATGGCATGTCAGCCATAAACAGCATGTAAACAGCAGGTGAAAACGATGAACAAATAGTAAAGTACGAAGCCAAGACTTAGTTATAATCAAAAAGAAAAGCAGACTTACCCCAGCTCTCAAATCTCCTTGTAAGTGACATTTCCTCAGACAGGTTATCCTGAGCCTCCAGTCCTCCTTAGGGACCTTGTTAACAATTTCACAACACAGTGTACATTCTTCCGTAGCACTTACTGTAACAGTTGTTGAAAAATTATTTGTGTGATGGTGGAATCTCTCCCCAGTGGACTGCAGCCTTCTTGAAATCAGAGCTAGTGTGCTGTTCAGCATTAAGTCCCCTGCCCCAAGCATAACAGACTCAAGATAAATATTTATTAAACAAATGAATTAGTGAGTACATGGATCCATGATATCATGTGATATTTGTCTTTCTCTGTCTGACGTAGTTCACTTAGTATGATAATCTCTAGGGCCATTCATGTTGCTGCAAATGGCATTATTTCATTCTTTTTTAGGGCTGAGTAGTATCCTATTGTACATATGTACCACATCTTCTTTATCCATTCCTCTGTCGATGGACATTTATGTTGCTTCCATGTCATAGCTATAGTAAATAGTGCTACTATGAATATTAGGGTGCGTTTATTTTTTTGAATTACAGTTTTCTCCAGATATATGCCCAGGAGTGGGATTGCTGGATCATATGGCAATTCTAATTTAGCATTTTATACAAAGGAACTTATTTACAAAACAGAAATAGACTCACAGACATAGAAAACAAACTTATGGGTACCAAAGGGGAAAGGGGAGAGAGATAAATGAGGAGCCTGTGATTAAAATATATTCACTACCATATATAAAATAGATAAACAACAAGAACCTACTGTATAGAAAAGGTACCTATACTCAATATCTTGTAATAACCTCTAATGGAAAAGAATCATATATATATATATATATATATATATATATATATATATATATATATATATTCACTTTGCTGTACATATGAAGCTAACACAGCATTGTAAGTCAATTATATTTCAAAAAAAGTTTTTTTAATGAATGAATGGCTGATGACTATATCCAATATAAGCAATCTGCTTGCCTCTATGGGAAGTTTGTGTTTGGCTAGCAATTGAAATTCCTTCTCCCCAGATACAGACCTTCCTTTGCTCTTGACCAGGACCCTGATAGAAACCTCTGATGTCGGAGACATCTAATGCCAATACCTTGGCCTGGGGACACTTCAGCAAATGTAGGTCTGAACTTTCATAATTCTTCATTCAAGGAAAATCCCAGGTGTGTTTGGTGGTCGGGGAGATGTGTCACTAGATGGCTAACCTGCTATTCTGAAGCACAATATGAAAACTGTTGGGATATTACATTCTGTCTGATGAGCAGACAGACACATTCTGTAAGTGTTTTCAAAAGGGATTGGATGCAGCATACCCCAGCTGGTAGGGAGCTCCTCGGGAAAAGGCCCACACATCCTTGCTGGAGAAAGACCAGATCAATCAGTCATTCTGCAGTGTACATAACTACAGCTCAGATGATGAGTCTTTCTCTGTGCAATAGAGCCATCAGATAGTAGGTTTTAACAAGACAGTTTAAGTCAATAAGTTTTTACATTAATTTGCTCAAGAATGGAGGTGGAGACTCTAAAAATGTGGTATTCAGCAGAAATGTACATGAAAATTTAAGTGAGAAAGAATACTCTGTGTACAAATAAGGATCCCTAAATACAAGGGTAGCAAGATAGGACCCTGGTGGGCATGTTTGAGGAACAACAGGAAGGCCCGGGTGGTGGAAGATGTGTAACTTATAACACACCTCTTTACTGTTTTTTGGGTTTTTTTCCTATACATCTTTCCTAAGCTCCTAGACTTAGGAGATATACAGAGCTCCCCAGAGGATATTTCTAATCCCAGGGGGATTTTTGGCAGTTGTGATAGTGCTTCACTCCTCTATTGAAGCTTGAAGCTGAAAAGGTGAACAGAAACTAGTTATTCGACATGGAAGATGTTTATGGTCCTCTCCCAAAGTATCTCCGGTGCCCGTAAAACCTACCAGATGTAAATGCATAGTGGCAGGAGGTCTAGACTACCTGAGCTCCTTCTAATTGTAACAGGAGTAAATTTCATTTTAATGGCTATTGATTCATATTCAATCTTTGCTGAGTCCAGGACTGATCATGAAGTTGCCTGCACCCCCAGATCACGCTTTGCATAAGACTGAGAACCACAAAAGCTCAAGACATACCGAGAGTAGGGATTTCTAATAACTCCATAAAGAAACTTTTATAATGGCACAACATCCATCAAGTTGTCACCAATTTTATAGTTAACACAGAGTTTGAAAAGCTCTTCAATAAAATTTGAAATAAAAAATGTGGTTCTCAAAACATATTTCAATACATCAACATTCTTCAGGATTTCATCAGTGGTTATTACAACTCTGTCTGCAACAGGGAAATCTGTTTAAGAATATGTCAGTGCAGTGAATTCCTAGAAGTCCTGAAGACTGTGTGTGGCAGAAACTGGTTTGATTAAAGATTTTAGGAATGTATTAAGGTTAAATGAGTTATTTATAAAATAAAATAAATAATGAATTATATAATTATATAAATTACTTGTATAATAATAGTGATTTTTATTATACAAATTATGTTAAACAATAATACTGAGAGAAATGAAGTCCAGGTGGTCAGCAGCCATTGCAAATGGAATCATTTTAATGAGAAAATGCACAGTAGAATTTCTGAGAAAATCAGAAAATATATGTCTAAGTCAGTTCAGGATTTAAATTAAAAAGTAGAAAAATAACTCCTTACAATAACATAACTCCAGAAAACGTATTAGACTGATCTCAAAAATTTAACAATTTAAGTCTCTACTATTCAATATTTCCAAGCTGATCAAGAATAATGGATACAATGACTCTTACTTACATCACAATGCTCAGCAAGGACTCAGCACACATTTTATCTCTAACAATGTGCTTGTACATCCAATGATATTTGTTCTGGAGTTCTTGGAATGTGGGGTGTTGGAGATCCAGTACCTCGTGCCCCACATCACTTTCCCTGAAAGGTATCAGAATACACACAGTGATTCACAGATTGTATAGTCAAGGGGTTTAACCAGAAACTACCAGAGATGAGATGTGAAAGTGATTTGGAGCACCACTTCTGGTGAATTCAAAGAACAAAGCTCTGCTGTGGCCTGTGGAAGAGGTGGGAATAGAACAAACTGTTGACAAAGCACTATTATAAAACCACAGAGCCAGGGACTAGAATCTCCAGGTGGGGAAAAACTTCTCTTTGGACAGCAGAGCATATTGGTTTCACTGAATTCATGCACAAACTGGATAGAGCACCAAGTGGTCAAGAACACTATATTCATGCTGAGATGTTTTACAGGCCAAAGGAGCTGTCAAGAGCTGGTAAATCCCACTTTTGGAAAGTTTGTTAACAGACCAAGCTTGAGCACCATGAGTAAACAAATGTAAGTGAACCAGAACAATTCTGACACATTTCATGTCAGGAAGGTTCCAGTGAGATAGACTTCGGAACAACTGGAATATATAAGAGGAACAGATTTCCTAGAAAAGGTAGAGAAGACTGAAATCATGCAGCATAAATATGGACCCACATCTGTAAAGTGCTCAATTCCAGGTCACAGCCTGGGTTTCTGGCACTGCAGCTGTACGCTGGCCTGATTCATAAAGCACATCTCTCAACATCTTACAAAATCCCAGGTATTTTTCAAATAGGTATATTGAGATATAATTCACATACTATACAAGTTACTCCTTTAAAGTGTAAAATTCAATGTTTTTTAGTATATTCACAAAATTGGTAACCATCACCAGAATATGACTTCTTTCACTTAACATTATATTGTTGTTTCGTTCATAATGTATCAGGACTTCATTCTTTTCACTGTCAAATGAAATTCCATTGTATGCGTGTGCCATTTCTGTTTATCCACTCCCCAGTTGATAGACACTTGGATTATTTCCACTTTTTGGATACTTCAACTGTACTGCTATGTACATTTAAGTACAAGTTTCTTGTGTCCGTATGTTGTCATCGCTCTTGGATAAATACCTAGAAGTAGAATTCCTGGGTATGATTAAGATTTTGAGGACCTGCCAAACTGTTCTGCTAAGTGGCATCACTATTTTGTATTCCCACAATCAAATTGCGAGTGTTAATATTTCTCTGTAGCCTCACCAACATATGTTATCATCTGTCTTTTTCATCATATCCATCAGAGTGAGTGTAAAGTGGTATTTCATGGTGATTTTATTTTGTACCACTCTATTTAATGAGACATATCAACATAACATTCTTAAATTATTTAAAAATTGTTTTTCCTTTAGTTCTTTGAACATATTTATGATAGCTTCCTTGAAGTATTTGCCTCCTAAGTCCAACATCTGGGCCCTCTCAAAGTCAGTATCTGTTGTAGACCTTTTTTTTTTTTTTTTTTTTTTTTTCCCCTGTATGTATAGATTACATTTTACTGTTTCTTTGAATGGCTTGTGATGATTTTTTTTTTGTTATTGAAAACTAGATATATTATATAAACTATTGTAGCAACTGGGCACAGGTTCTCCCCTGGAGCTTGCTGTTGTTGCTGTGGTTTGTTTTCTTCCTGTTTATTTGTGTGGAGGCTGGCTGGACTGATTCAGTAATATCTTCCTCCCACAGACTTTATCTTCTGATGCTGCTCCTCAGAGTATGCATCTTTGGAAATATGTGAGTCTTTCTTAAAACCAAGGATAACTATGGTTTTAGCTGAGCTCTCTTGAGTGGCTCTTTCCTTGATCTTCTAATTAAGCTTCTGGCTCATCTGCCTCTATGGGTATCACACTAAGCTCTTAGCCTCCATTAATTGCTAGCAGTTTTCTAGCTGTTTCAACAATGCTCTGTAACATAAATTGTTCCACAACCCAAAGCACTTAAATCTGAGGCACACTGAAAGGCAGGGTGCTTGATGCTTTCTCAGATCCTCAGAGGGTTTTTCTTGGCTACCTCTTCCTTTGTTCCCTCTGTTAAATTTCCAGCTGGTTTACTCTTTTTCCTGTTGCTACTGATGTCTTACTAGTTCACCACTAAGATCACCATCATTTTCAATAAAACCTTAAGCATGAACTTCTGCACAGTCTGTTCCAAATGAAAATGAAGTCATTCCACTTGAGGAGCACTTATAAATCTTTCTTCTTTTCTTATGGCTTTCTCACTCCCTCCACAGAACCATTGCATCACTGCAGTGGGGCTGAGGACAGAGAAAATTGTCCACGTCTTCCGGAGTGAACTCCTCACTATACAAGTTGAGGATTGGGCATGAATGGTAGCCCCAGTATCTTGGTTTTCCTATTCTAGCACTGAACCTTGGGTAAGGGGTTACAGCCCAGCATTCTTGACATTCTACATCTAAGTTGGAGTTTCTGTCCTACAGGTTGAGTCTGGTTAGAGGAAAGACTCTCCAGTACAACTGGCTGTACCTTCCTGAAATACAGCTTCTACGTCATGAAGCTGCACAAAATGAGATATGAGAGTGGTTCCCCCCTTTCAGAAAGAAACTGTAGCTCTAGACTGGGGTTCCAGTGGGGAAAGTTAGCCTGGTTTTCTTAGTCATAAACACCTGGAGAGTAGCTTCCACTACAACAAGCTGGAAAGGAAGATGGGAGAGAGTCACGGCTCAAATGCCACAGACTTTCACCGTTATTATTGAGATGCAGATATTCTTAAGTGTTTCTCCATTTTGCTGTATGCCCTAAAAACAATTTCCAGATACTTTAATATTTTTTTTCATAATTATCAGCAGTTAAATGGATGTTTTGCTGGTGACAGGGTCCATCAGCTTTCTCTCACTGCCATTTCAGAATGTCAATTTCAGGTCTTTTTTGAAAAGAGAAATTGAATTTGAAAGACTTACATGAGAACAGCTTTGTGTGATTCCAGCACTGGTGTGATAAAACTATTATGAAAACCCCAATCGTTCACTTTGTGAAAGAGAACTACAGCAAAATATACTTAGGAATTTCTCTTCAAACCCAAAAGCAGTAGAGTCACATATGGTGTCAGCCCCTAGAAGTGCCATAATGTTTTTATACCATGATAATATCAATTATATCATAGTATTAATACGGAGCATTATCACCTGAAGAAATAAAACATTCCTCATTTTCTCTCGCCACTTAACGACTGGACATTCTCTTCTAAGTCAACCTCCAAAACCATGACATTACTTTAAAAAAATTGTTTCTTCCATGAAGAAAATTCCTGGGTCCCATGACTGGCTGGACATTTTGCCCTAGTCCAGAACTGTCCATGTGCTCTTGGAAACATCTAACAGATGTTAGAAAGGCTCACTGGAAAGGAGCAGAAAGGCTCACTGAAAAGGAATAAGAGTCCACCAAATATCTACACAGCATTTCATGAAAGTTTATCTCTGTTAGATTGAGCCTGTCTTCACCAATGAGTAGTGCGACCTAAAACAGCCTTAAGTTGTCATCTTGGATTGTGCCCAGAGTGATGTAAAATCACAAGTCCCTAATTGCAGCTGGTTCTCTACTCTTATAGCCAGATGAGTTCTCTTCTTCCACTTTTTCTTCTTTATATCACATTTGGTTTGCCAAATAGCTATGGACATCATGCAACACCATCAAAGCCTGTTGTTAGGGCCCTAGGGAGAGCTAAAGCATCTTATCCTTTGTAAATTGACTATCACATCCACTCTGTGTATCTCACAGCTCCTCATCTTCTGAAAGAGACAGACCTTCCAGGAGGCTGAGTGTGTCCAGGTCCCGTGGTTCTGATAGCAGCATCTGAGAACTGTGTTTCCTTCTCCTTAATGTCATCAAAGATCTAGTGAATCATGAGCTATGTTGTGTTTTCCAGAAACCCTGCTGTGGCTGGCAGTCTCCTGGAGATCTGATTTGTTGAACAAGGGGGCCTGATGTTAGACTGAGGGCATGGGAGAGAATGGATGCTAGAATTAGTGCTTCTGAGATGTCCTCAGCAAAAATTAAATTTCCATATGAAACCATTATTATACACATGGAATATACATCCCATGCATGACTTCCTAAAGCTTAAAACATTTGCCTCTTTTATGTACTTGACCTTTTGAAAGGAAGCAGGTCTGTATCTCGTCAAGGTTTTGGGAAGATGAATGTTCTCACTTCTATGAGTTCTGAAACAAGTCACAACATTTAAAAGTTACCATCTTCTACTGTGATTTATCTGAAAACCATTTTGTTAAAGAGTGTCAGCTAACCAGAGATGAGGGCATTGCTACTCCTGAAGATCCTTGCATGTTTTCCGTGACTTGCCTTAACAACAAACAGCCAGAGGCATCAGGTTTGCTGAGGGTGGCAGCAGTTCAGGTCCTGATTTAAAATCCATGAAAGAGGGGATGTGGTAGTATGTTCTGGGTGATAGTGGAAATCTTGTCTTACAAACAATTGCTTAGAGATTTAGAATTAGGTGACCCACAGTTGTACAACTTCATACTGAACAATAAATGGGATGGAGGAACTTGGCATCATGTACTCTTTAGTCTCTATTTTCTTGTTTATTTGTTTTACAAGTTAACATCATTCTTATTTTACATTCAAGAAAACTATTGCAGAAACATTGTTGTGCTTGTCCATATAAAATAAATAATATCAGTGCTGGAATTTGAAGTCAATCTTCGAATTTCCTGTCTCATGTTGGAACCCCCAAGCAGCACTACCTTCCTGCTGCTCTCTATTAACTACCTAGTTAGTTGATCCTAGGCGAGGTTTTCTGGGGACACTAGCTCACCATTGTAATAACAATAGCACTCAACCAAGTTGCATCTCAAACAAATCCTTATTTGTTTAAGCTCCCTGTGCATAGGCTGCCAACCTCTCCCTCCAGGAAAAAATATCTTTCCTCTCCCCCTCCCGCCTATTCTTTCTTCCTTTTCTCCTTGCCTCCTTCCTTCCTTGTTCTTCTCTTCTGTCTACAATAATCAATTTTCTCTGACAGGACCATAACAAGACTAAAATAGAGCAAAAAATAGCTCACTAAATTTTTAAGTAATAAAAAAGAAACAAAAGCTTACTTCCAAAATGTTATCATAGTTAGAAGATAATATTGAACATACTTCCCTTATCACCTCAAATAAAATCATTTTATTCCCTTACTGGAACAGAAACTTCTCAAATACATTACCCAGAAGAAAAGGGCTACAACTGGACTGGTGTGGATCTCTTTTTCATCCTTCTGAAAAACGCCTTTACGACAGTGTTTGGTGGCAGAAATACACTAATGTGAAGCTTCAGGTATATGTGTGTGCATGTGTGCACATTAATGTGTGTCTGTGCGTGCGTGTATTTAGACCATGAGAAAATATTCCTCGACATGATGTTTTGTAATTATAATTCCAAACATGAAAGAATATTTCTGGTATCTTGCTGGTCATTTTGGTCAGAGAGTTAAAGAAAGATGACCAGGAGGGAAAGCAGGATCTCCTACCCCTTGGAAGCACCAGATCCACCGGGAAAGTTCATTTGAAAGAAGTACAGTAGGAAACCTGGTATGATCAGGGCTCCATTTGGAAAATCTCCCCGTAGGTATAGTCCTGGCCCTCTGAAACCATTTATCTGGCCAGGAGAAGCTACCACTCATTGTAAAGCCAAAGGTAGGAAGCGATGGAGGTTTATTAGACTAGGTAGTACCCTCCTTCTCTAAGGGAATTCTAGAAAAAGGATGTGAGTGTGGAATTTTCAACCTTTTCAAAACATTATTCTTTCATATTTTTCTTTAAAGCAAAAGTGTTTAGTTGTATTTGTTTATGTTTGCTTTACATTGGAAAATAGTTCAGAAACTTTAAAAAAAAACTTGGTTTTTAAAAACAGAAACCTTATGGCAAGCTACCTATCTTGAAACACTTAAGTTTTAGGACCATTTACACTAAAAAAAGAGACCAGAGAGATGTAGGATTTTTGCTTATTTTTAAATCACTTTTTCCCACTCTTTTCCCCCATGGGTTTTCAGAAAGGAAGTCTTCTTTACAACAAAAATAAATAAATAAATAAAACACGCATATATATATATATATATATATATATATATATATATATATACACACACACAGAGAAAGATTGATATCTATCTATATATAATAAAATAAATGTATTTAACAAAATAAATATATAGAGAGATAAATCTAAATATATTGCCATATAAAAATGCCATATATATATATATATATATATATATATATATATATATATATATATAAAACACATAATATATATGAGAAATAAATGCCTAAATACACATATTTAGTTTGGATGTATTTCTTTTTTTTTTTTTTTTTGCGGTATGCGGGCCTCTCACTGTTGTGGCCTCTCCCGTTGCGGAGCACAGGCTCCGGTCACGCAGGTTCAGTGGCCATGGCTCACGGGCCTAACCGCTATGCGGCATGTGGGATCTTTCCGGATCGGGGCACGAACCCATGTCCCCTGCATCGGCAGGCGGACTCTCAACCACTGTGCCACTAGGGAAGCCCTGGATGTATTTCTTAACCAAACCAAGACATACCTGTAGGTTTGGGATAATGAGGATGTTTGGTGCAGGTATCTTTGGGGGAAGACACAGGGTGCTCTTGGGATTAGAGTTTGTATCTAAAGTTGGTGCTAAGTTTTCCATCTACAATCAGGGTTGGAGGGTAGGTGTCAAGCACAGAGGTGTGTGAGGATTGGGTTGGGTGGTATTAGATTTGATGTTGATTTGCAAAAGGAAGCCACATAGAAGTGAACTGAAGGGGTTGGAGGCCAGGCTTCCTTTAAAGCTGTGTTGTTTCCTGCCCACCTTCCTCCAAATGCTTCTCTCCTGGGAAGTCCCGGTCCAGTGCCAGGTCCTGTCCTTTGGCCAGACATTTGGTCTAGTTGGGTGGCTCATGTGTCTCTTCTGTCTGCTTTTCCCTTGGCTCTGGGTAACCTCCACCCCTAGTGTTCATGGAAGTAGCCCAACATGGTCCCTTTCTTTTTGTGTTTTCTACTTGACTTCTGATAACAAGCACATTTACTTCATGTTTTTGCCTATCATGTACTATGTGATTCTTGCTTAAACACTGTGAGTGAGATGGATTATTTTCCTCCTTTAACAGAGAAGGAATTAAGGTTTAGAAAATCTAGGGTATTAGAAAAGGTAGAAGGCACATACTTGGCATTTTATAAGTAAATTTATATTTACACATATATATATTTTATAGTCAGAGGAAGGAAAGAAGGAAGGGAGGGAGGGAGCGAGGGAGGAAGGAAGGAATTATAAATGATACCAGGTATTTGAGACCAGTATCTATCATTGTTCAGTTGTACCCATAGCCCAGTGATTTCCTACATCACTTTGCTAGCTAGTGCTCAGGGAGAATTGAAGCAGATTGGTCCCCTATTATCTAAAATATCACCATCTATAACACACACATGTGTAATGCATATAGGAAATGCAGAGAGTTAAATATAATATTTAGAAACATTAAACTGATGTATGAATGGAGAGTGGAAAATTGAGATTAAACTATAAAAGGAAATTTTAAATATTGCTATATTATTATCTACTTTAGGAGTCTTTAAAAATACTTTGGAGGAGCCCTGAGAAGTCTATCCACATTACAGTAAATTCCACTTAGATTGTGATGGGGATTAGTGTGAATCAAAACCAAGCCCTCATCCCATGTGGAGTGGCAAACTCTCACTGCAGCCTCATTTCCACTAATCTGGGGCTGCTGAGTGATCTTTGATCACACCAAGTATTACAGATGGAAAAGTACTCTTTTCAAATCCCCAACGTGTTTCCAACTGTCAATAAAATCCTTTTTAAGTGTCAGAAGCAATTGCTCTGGTTTACACTTATACTGCTAACCATGGAAGCACATTTCAGTACTTGTAAAGCAAAACAACAACCAAGTGGCATAACTGCGGCCAGAATTCTGACAGACACCCTCACCCTCAGCTTTAAAGGCACTAGGAATTCATTTCTAAAAAATGCCATTTATGTTAACTGTACTTTAAAGATTAGATATTTCACTCAGAAATACCTTATCTGGGAGGCAAAACAATCCCCCACTCCAACCCTTGAATTAAACAAACAAATCACACAGGTGACATGTCTAGCCAGATGTTTAAATTCTCAAAGAAAAGGAACCATCCCTAGTTCCCGAGAACATGCGATATAAATTTTAATATTTGGAAACACATGAACAAAGGGTGTCTTCTTACATTTTAAAGATGATCTCAATGAAATTGTATTCTTCTCCATAAATTATACAAGAGGATGGTTTGCAGTAATTGATGTAATAAAGTAGCTGGTAGAAAGACGCGCAATTCCCTTAACTGGATAAAATAAGCAATTACCCCAGCTATCAGAAACCCCGTCAATAGGAAAGTTGTCTGTGTCAGAACAGGGTCTGTAAACCCTGTTTCATTTAAGCATCAGAGGCCTTGGCCTTATTATCTTTCTAGGATGTGCGTGTTTAATAAGCTTCTCCAGCAAATGAAGGGGGAATGTTTCTGGCAAAAGGAAAAATGGTGATAAACTATGTCTGGATGATTAATTCACGGAAACCCTCCATCACACAGCGAGGACATATGCCCATCTTCTCTGTTGTCTCTTTGGAGATTTTCCTACTAAACGTATGTGCATATTTTTCATGGCCACTGGTATTTGAATTGCAGCCTGCCACCATGCAGAACATGAAACACTTCAAACTGCATAATGCCGACTAAATTATCAGGTCTGCAGTGGCCGGAGGTAGCAACAGCCATAATAATGAGTGTGCTTAAGTGGTTTATGTGGGTCTCCCCAGCCCCGTAACTTTAATGCTCAGACTTATCAGGTTGGTTTTCTCCCCTCCTTTCCAGGCTAGAGATTGTCTCAACATCACTGGTCATTTTGTGCTGGGGAAATGCAATGGCCTGCCACTGTGGATGACCATGAAGGCCGGTTGCTAATCATGGTTTAATCACACAAAACAGTCATGTGGCACCTTTACATCTGCTGTTATTCCATCTTGTTTAAATAGAGATAATGATTGATGCACATTCATGGTTGGAGCTTAGGTGGCTTTAAATCATCCACCTGTATGTCTAAAACTGGTTCACCAACCTTCAATGATTTCTCACAATTTGAGATATTTTGCATGAATCACTCACTGAAAAAAAATGAAAAAACACAAGTGAACATACACATTTACTACTTTAGTAATTAAAAGAGTCTTTTAAAAACCCATGGTTATTCTAGTCTTGCTGCATGGCTGTCCCAATTTACATACTTTTCAGGGTGAGATTGAGAAAAAGTAGCTCAACATCATGAGGGTAACAGTGTTTGTTCTGTGTATCACAACTTTATGTGACCACCCTGCGCCCAGCCTGGATGAGATAACCAGTTTACAGTTATCATAATTCTCTCAATAGGCTAACAACCACAAAAGCACCACTGCGTGGCCAGTGTCTGAACAAAGAGCTTCCACCTGTAAGGAAAAGACCTGGACCTAAGGAAGGTCAGCTGCGGACTGAACAGGACAGGTGGGGTGTTAGCACCTCCCTGTAGGGGATTTGTGGAGTTTGGTTTTCTTTTATTTTTTCACCTATTGCTCTTTTGTGAATCACACTCTCTCGCATCTCAGTCTGTGGTTTGGAGAAGGTAAATCCAGCCAACACCTCAAGAGGGAGGAACAAGGCTGGGACTTAGCTAAGGACATCCCCTCGTGTCCCGGTCACAGTGACTGGTCAGAGGGGCCATGTGACAACGCTGGGTCAATGGCTCTGAAACCCAGCAATTTTATTCGGGGAAGAGGTGCACCTTTCCATTGGGGCTGGCCAAGATGACAGAAGGTGAGCCTGGAGCAACGGGATCCTCCTTTGCCTCCAAGTGTGAAGATCACACTTGTGTGTAAGCCAAGTGGAGGCAAACAGACCCAGGAGAAGAAGGGAGCAAGAACATTAGCAGATGACTCGTTTATTTGTGCCTGTAGGTGTCTGCATCCCAGATCCTCTATCTGCATGATAAGTGCACTTGCTTCTTGCTTTAACCAGTTGGAGGTGATCTTCTGACTTGACCTAGGATCATCCTGACTACTGTAGTCCTTTCCCCTTTATCTGAATCCCTTGGGAACCAGTGCTTGCAGAGGGATCTCAGGCAAGAAGAAACTCCTCCCTGACCTATAAAGACCTTGAATGCCAAATGGAAGCCTTTGATAAACTAGACAGATGTGAGAAATTTTTTCAATAACGGTATCAGATATTTACCAAACTTGTAGATTTTCCACCAAAAGCTAAACTTTGCTGCCTTGCATCCTCTTCTCCTCACATGACCTGTTTAAGGATCCTAAAGCAGTGGTGTTTATGTTTATTCACGGGTTATCAAAATACCACAGCACATCCCTGTTGGGGAGGTGTGGCGGGGGCGTAGAACATTCCAGAGACTTTGTGCTACCGAAACACGAGAGGCTTCAGCTTTCTTGCTCTGCCCCATGCAGCGAGGTCAACACAGTAGGGACACGTCAACAGGAAGCAGTCCCTTCACCTTGGTCGCTGCGGCTTGAGAGTTAATATAAGACTTTCCATCAGAGGAGCCCTGCCCTCAGGGTCTGGCCACAGCACAGTGCGGTCAAGGTGAGTGATGTGATCAGCAAAAAGAAGACTTCCCAACTTCACTTTACTAATGCTCATAATCAGGATTTGCCAAATGGAAGAGGCAGTGAGGGAGAACAGACAGGCCGTGGGGACACTGAGGGCCTCCAACCACCCACCACGTCCCAGAAATCACTTTGCTCCTCTGCTATTTCTGCATCCCTTGGAAATGATGGCAGTGGTGCTTTTGTGGTTGTTAGTTTATTGAGAGGATTATGATAACTGTAAACTGGTTATTTCATCCAGGCTGGGCACAGGGTGGTCACATAAAGTTGTGATACACAGAACAAACACTGTTACGCTCACGAGGTTGAGCTACTTTTTCTCAATCTCACCCTGAAAAGTGTGTAAATTGGGACAGCCATGCAGCAAGACTAGAATAACACCAGGTTTTTAAAAGACCCTTTTAATTACTAAAGTAGTAAATGTGTATGTTCACTTTTTTGGTAGTTTTTCATTTTCTTCAACAAATGATTCATGCAAAATATCTCAAATTGCAAGAAATCATTGAAGGTTGGTGCACCAATTTTAGACGCACAGGTGAATGATTTAAAGTCACCTAAGCTCCAACTGTGAATGTGCATCAGTCATTATCTCTATTTAAACAAGATGAAATAACAGCAGATGAATAGGTGCCACACAACTGTTTTGAGTGGTTAAACCGTGATGATCAACCGGTCTTCACGGTCACTCACAGTGACAGGCCATTGCATTTCCCTCATCATCTGGGTTTGCCTGGAAAAGTGAATAAGGGCCATTCAGCCAACCGTTTAGCTAATTAATCCCTCTGAGTTCTAACCCAAGGGCTCCACCCTTCCCTCTCACTCATGTTAGAATTCCCTAAGAGGTTTCTTCTTAGTGAACAACCACACAGGAAAGCATCTCTTATTCACTCACCCTAAGCCCCATTTGTGGTCCTGCCTCTTCCACAACCTCCAATCCCTAAATCTCTGGTTCTTTTTCTACCCATTCCTCTGCAAACTTCAAGTGGTTTCTATGTGGGAGTTCATAACCAGGTGTTGTTGGAAAAGCAGGGTGGAATATTTGCTTCTTGTCTTTTTCATGTTTGTGTTTTCTTTTGAATAGGTAATATATGAACATTTTTCAAAAAATCCAATGGCTCTGGAGAGTAGGCAGTTAAGATGCAATCTCCTGCCCACACATCATGGAACCGCCAAGCGCTTTCCTCTACAGATGTATATCTTCCATTGCTAGTCTTAAGTCTGAAAATATCTTTAAAGCAGACTCCTAGAAGTGGAACTGCTGGATAAAAGGGCCCAAGTGTTTAGATACATGAACCCCAATATTCACAGCAGCACTATTCACAATAGTCATGACACGGAAACAACCTAAATGTCCATTGCTCGATGAAAGGATAAAGAAGATGTGGTATATATCAATATATAAACAATGGAATATTACTCAGTCATAAAAATAATGAAATAATGTCATTTGCAGCAACATAGATGGACTTAGAGATTATCATACTAAGTGAAGAAAGTCAGACAGAGAAAGAAATATCATATTATATCACTTATACGTGAAATCTAAAAGAAGGATACAAATGACCTTATTTACAAAACAGAAATAGACTCACAGACATGGTAAACAAACTCATGGTTACCAAAGGGTGGGAGGGATAAATTAAGAGTTTGGGGTTAAAATATACACACTACTATATATAAAATAGATAACCTACAGGGAACTATATACAATATCTTGTAATAACTTATAATGGAAGAGAATGTTAAAAAATAATATATATATATATACATATATGTAAAACTGAATCATTTTACTGTACAACTGAAACTAACACAACATTGTAAATCCACTATATTTCAATAAAACATTTTAAAATAAAGAAGTTAGGGTACATGTAGACAAATTACCTTCTACATATTATATCAACTGATACTTAAAATAAATGTGCAAGGGTGGATGTTTCTCCACATTCACCAAGAAAATGTTTTCAAACTTTTAAATCTTTGCTGATCTGATCATGTGAGAAGAGATATTTTAATTTCATTTTCCATTTATTTTTAATGAATAATTTGACTATGTTTCACATATTTTTAAATATTCATGTTTCTTTTTCTAAAACTCTTTACATTCTTTGATATGTTTTTCACTGTGTTAGTCTTTGTACTACTGATATATGGAATTTTCTTTTGTTTTATCCCTTTTGATATTAGTTATTAATATTTTCCCCCATTTGTTACTTGGCTTTTGACTTTGTTGATGGTATTTTTAAACTACTTATATTTGATTTAATATAGTAAAATTTATCACTTCTTATCTTTGATGGTTTCTGAGTTTTTTTCTCACATTTAGAAAAGTTTTTCCTATTCTGAGACAATATTTTAAAAATCTACTGTGTTCTAGTATTCCTATGGTTTCAGATTATTTTTAAAATATGTATGTTTTACATATTTGGATGTAATATTGGTGAAGGAGATAAGGTAGGAATCCCACTGTATTTTTTAGGTTTGTCTATTCAAACAACACAACATTTACTGAATAATTATATTTTCTCCCATTAACTTATATTTTTTTAACATCTTTACTGGAGTATAATTGCTTTACAAAGGTGTGTTAGTTTCTGCTGTATAACAAAGTGAATCAGCTATACATATACATATATCCCCATGTCTCCTTCCTCTTGCATCTCACTCCCACCCTCTGTATCCCACCCCTCTAGGTGGACACAAAGCACCGAGCTGATCTCCCTGTACTATATGGTCACTTCCCACTAGCTATCTATTTTACATTGGGTAGTATATATATATATGTCCATGCCACTCTCTCACTTCATCCCAGCTTACCCTTCCCCTTCCTGGTGTCCTCAAGTCCATTCTCTACGTCTGCATCTTTATTCCTGTCCTGCCCCTAGGTTCTTCATAACCATTTTTTTTTTTTTTTTAGATTCCATATATATGTGTTAGCATACGGTATTTGTTTTTCTCGTTCTGAGTTACTTCACTCTGTGTGACAGACTCTAGGTCCATCCACCTCAATACAAATAACTCAATTTAATTTCTTTTTATGGCTGAGCAACATTCCATTGTATATATGTGCCACATCTTCTTTATCCATTCATCTGTCGATGGACACTTAGGTTGTTTCCATGTCCTGGCTATTGTAAATAGAGTTGCAATGAACATTGTGGTACATGACTCTTTTTGAATTATGGTTTTCTCAGGGTATATGCCCAGTAGTGGGATTGCTGGGTCATATGGTAGTTCTATTTTTAGTTTTTTAAGGAACCTTCATACTCTTCTCCATAGTGTTTGTATCAATTTACATTCCCACCAACAGTGCAAAAGGGTTCCCCTTTCTCCACACCCTCTCCAGCATTTATTGTTTGTAGATATTTTGATGATGGCCATTCTGAATTGTGTGAGGTGATACCTCATAGTAGTTTTGATTTGGATTTCTCTAATGGTTAGTGATGTTGAGCATCCTTTCATGTGTTTGTTGGCAATCTGTATATTTTCTTTGGAGAAATGTCTATTTAGGTCTTCTGCCCATTTTTGGATTGGGTTGTTTGTTTTTTTCTTGATATTGAGCTGCATGAGCTGCTTGTATATTTTGGAGATTAATCCTTTGTCAGTTGCTTCATTTGCAAATATTTTCTCCCATTCTGAGGGTTTTCTTTTAGTCTTGTTTATGGTTTCCTTTGCTGTGCAAAAGCTTTTAAGTTTTATTAGGTCCCATCTATTTATTTTTGGTTTTATTTCAATTTCTCTAGGAGATGGGTCAAAAAAGGATTTTTGCTATGATTTATGTCATAGAGTGTTCTTCCTATGTTTTCCTCTAAGAGTTTGATAGTTTCTGGCCTTACATTTACATCTTTAATCTTTTTTGAGCTGATTTGTGTGTATGGTGTTAAGGAGTGTTCTAAATTCATTCTTTTACTTGTAGCTGTCCAGTTTTCCTAGCCCCACTTATTGAAGAGGCTGTCTTTTCTCCACTGTATATTCTTGCCTCCTTTATCAAAGATAAGGTGACCATATGTGCATGGGTTTATCTCTGGGCTTTCTATACTGTTCCATTGATCTATATTTCTGTTTTTGTGCCAGTATCATAATGTCTTGATTACTGTAGCTTTGTAGTATAGTCTGAAGTCAGGGAGCCTGATTATTCCAGCTCTGTTTTTTCTTTCTCAAGACTGCTTTGGCTATTTGGGGTCTTTGTGTTTCCATACAAATTGTGAAGTTTTTTTTTCTAGTTCTGTGAAAAATGCCATTGGTAGTTTGAAAGGGATTGCATTGAATCTGTAGTTTGCTTTGTGTAGTATAGTCATTTTCACAATGTTGATTCTGCCAATCCAAGAACATGGTATATCTCTCCATCTGTTTGTATCATCTTTCATCAGTGTCTTATAGTTTTCTGCGTACAGGTCTTTTGTCTCCTTAGGTAGGTTTACTCCTAGTTATTTTATTCTTTTTGTTGCAGTGGTATATATCTCCCATTAACTTATAATGTCACCTTTATCAATTTTCACTAAACCCATTTTATAGATGAGAAAACTGAAGCTTAGTATTTTGAAGCAACTTACTGAAAGTTTCATCAGAGTTAAATTTGAACTCACAGTCGGCCTCCAGAGTAGGTTTTTATTTTTATTTCCTCCCTTACACTGTTCTTAATTTTATTTTATTATTTTCTTCATCATTTATTACACAGCCTTTTAAACTTTTGTATATATTTTCTATCAAGAACTGATAGAACTGTGTTAAAATCTCTCATAATCACAGAATTTCTATCATCACCTTGATGCATACAAATTTTAATTTATGATTTCAAAAATCAATTTTGCATAGTATACAAAGATTTCCAATCCTCTAACTTTTTAATAGAATATATAATTAACTAAGAATGATCACTGTGTCACAGTGAATGCTGTTGCTTTAAATTTGACTTTAACATTAATAATGAAACCCTTTCTTTACTGTATTAGTAATATTTGTTAACTGCAACTTTTCTCTCACATAGTTTTAGTTGTACTTCTTGAAGATGTGTTTTTGCTTGATTTTGTTTGTATTCCCAGTTTTTATTGTTTTATGTTTATGAATCTATAACCTATAGATGCAACAGATACTAAGTCATTTTGCATAAGGAATAATTTTTTATATCTTATTTTATTTTGAAACCACCGTTGCAAGCTTCCAAGAATGAGAGGTACTTACATACTGTTGTGGACTGAATGTTTTTGTCCCCTCAAAATTTGTATGTTCTAACACTTACCCCACTGTGATGGTATTAGGAGGTGGGGCCATTGGGAGGTAATTAAGTTCAGATGAGGTCTTGAGGGTGGGGAAACCCATGATGGGGTTAGTGTCCCCATAAAGAGAAAGACAGAGCTCTCTCTCCCCAGGCAAGCTCAAGGTGAAATCATGTGAGGCATAGCAAGATAGTGGCCATCTGCAAGCCAGGAAGGGAGCCCTTACCAAGCATCATGTCCATTAGCATCTTGATCTTGGACTTCTCAACCTCCAGAACTGGGAGAATATAAATGTCTTGTTTAAGTCACCCAGTTTATGACATTTTGCTCTATCTGTGCAAGGTAAGACATACAATATTTATTGTTTTAAAAAAAAGATGTAAATCACATTTTTGAGAATTCTGACATATCCACTGAGGCCATTAGAAACAATCAGTAGTTTGGGGTACAGTTATTATTACTATTATTTTTTTATTCTTTGAGGTTGGGAGAGTGAGAAAATTTTGCTTAAATATTTTGCTTTCATGTTTTTCTTTAAAGCCAAATTCTCTAAATATTGGTTGGTCCTAGCTGTGTTAGGTTCTGATCTCTAATAAAGTGAAACCAAACCAATGAAAAGTCTCTGAATTCCTATTAAAGTTAAGAAAGGTTTCAAACAACAGCATTACCTGGGGAAGATGACAGAATGCATGTAGAAAGCAATTAATTAATGTGTATCAAAAACATTAAAAATTGTCCAGGTCTTTTGAAGCCATAATCTTAGTTTCATCTGTATTTTTTGCTCTCAGAAGAGCAACAGTTAAGCAGAATTTTAAGCACAATGATGTTTACAGAAGCATCAATTACAAGAGGGCAGAGTTTGTAGTCTTAGTTGACAATTAAAGTAGATGACAACTATTATGTTGGTCCCATACAATTAAAAGAATATAATTAAAATCATGATATTATAGTTTCAAGGGAAACATAATGAAAGAAAATTACATGTAATGTGATCTCAAGATATATTAAAAATTTGTATAGGAAAAAAACATCTGGGAAATCATCTCACAAAGTGTTCAAATGATGAACTATGTAGTAAGTTTAAGGATGTTTTAACTTGTTTTCAACCTTCCTTTGTTTTAAATTGTTTCTATATTTATAGGATAACATTATTTTAAAATTCAATCCCACTAAAATAACACCAAAGTAAATTAGGAAACCCAGTGAAAAAAGGAATCTGTTCATCAACCATTTATTTATTATTTAGTGATTGTTGGCTGTTTGTTTGTAGATTTATTACCCAAAGAGTTCTTTTTCACCGTTGAAATCTACTTAAAATAAGTAAATTAAAATTGGAAGAGCTAAAGATCTGGACCCTGTGTCCCATCATCGTTCATGCACAATCTATTGTTTTCTGTTGCATAAGCAGTGTTTTAGGAAATGATGACTTATGCACATGGATACGCACTATTCTGCATGCAGTTTATAAAGTATTTTCAGTAGTGTAAGAATAGGGATGCTATTTTCTACATCTGTAAAATGGAGATACTCTTTGAGCCACAGGTCTAAATCTTTCCATATAAAACCTACAGTCTTAGAGTTTTAAACCTTACAGTTAAAAGTCCTCACATCCGTGAGCTCTGGCCTGAAAATTCTGTTATCAACAGGAATCCACAGTGAGGTCTTGGCTCACAGCTCAAGTGTTTCCTAAATTATAATGGTCCCATCAAATAGGTGGCCTTTTTAATTCTTGATCTGCCAACATCTCTTTCTTTATAAACTACTTTGTTCTCCAAACTACTTTGGAGAACAAGTTTTACTTACCCTCACATTTTCCCACTAAAACATCCGTGAATGTGAACTGCAAATTATTATTACCAAGTTTTGTATTGTTAAAAAAAAAAAAATGCTTCCCTGGTGGCGCAGTGGTTGAGGGTCCGCCTGCCGATGCAGGGGACACGGGTTCGTGCCCCTGTCCAGGAAGATCCCACATGCCGCGGAGCGGCTAGGCCCGTGAGCCATGGCCGCTGAGCCTGCGTGTCCGGAGCCTGCGCGTCCGGAGCCTGTGCTCCGCAACGGGAGAGGCCACAACAGTGAGAGGCCCGCATAACGCAAAAAAAAAAAAAAAAAAAAAAAAAAAGAAGGATATTTCTAAATCTTTCTTAAAATAAAATTTTAATAGAAGATACAAGAACCAAGAGAAAAGCTAAGTGATGGAATTGTTGCTCAGCATGCAAATAAGAGAGAACATACCAGTGAAGAAAAATTCCTCAGCAGGGTCAAATCCATATGAGACTCTCATTACCACTAGATCAGTCTGTCCTCCAAAGAGAGCCAGCTTAGATCAGCTTACCAGAGTTTATGTACTTTATAAACTGAGCAAGACAAATAGTGTGTTAAGGCTTTATGGACTTGTTATGACAGCTAATTTTGTATCTCCTGACATAGTATCTGAGCAAATGTACAGATGTTCATTCATTTCCACTTCACTCTAGATACTGTAAATTGAGTGCCTCTGGAAGTCCAGTAATAATAGCTGACAAATACCCTAGCTACCCAGAAGAATGAACGTTGTAAGTCACTGGGCTTTGACATGGAAAGTTAGCAGAGAACTCAGGGACCCATGCATCTTTTTAATGACTTTATGGCAGAAATCTTGTGTGGGTTTACTATGATATTCTACCAGGGGACTCAGAGGACATCTAATGAATTAGCCATAACTTTAATTTAAATGACATAATACCTGATAAATGAGGGGCTCTGACATGCCTTTGAGTTTATCACCCTCTCCATGAAGCCACCATTGTGACCCAAGCCTTGTCTTTGTTTCTTCCTTTATTCTGATTTGTTCCTAATTTTAAAGGATAAAAACCTGTTACTGAACACAGGAGCATGTAGTCTTTCTAAAGAGTGGCACACCGGCACATTTTTCTCTGCTGCAGAAGCCAGCTCCTCATTCCAAGCAGATCATGGGGAAAATGTGTCTCTCTGCAGAAGTTGTCAATATTTATTCCATTTTTATTCCCAGGATAATATTTATGAAACCTCATCTGTTGATTCAGACAGATTAAAACATAAAACCTCAAGATAAAATAAAAATTTTTAATCTTGGATTTTATTAAAGGGAATATGGAATTATCTCATAGCCTATACACTTAAAATTTCATGTTCTTATTTTAACTGCTTATAATTCCCCACCCATCATTATAGGTTTTTTGGTTTTCTTGAGGTCCAGTTTGAACAATCTTGAAAACAAAGGATTTTAAGAAGTTTATTAAGAGAACTGATCTTTGTTTGCTGTGAATGTAAAAGTTTAAATATTTATATCACATTAAAGATTAAAATAACAGACCAATCTTCTAGCTGTTCTCCACCAGCTTTCATCAAGGTCTCTTGCAAAGTTTTTCATCTTACTGTCATAGTTGCTACCTCCAGAAAGATCCTTCAGCAAAAGAGTATTTGAGCCAATTGTTGCTTGAGGTCAACTACAGTGAGTAGCTCTATAGCTTGTTCAGTTAATATTTAAATGTTCTTCTTTTGTTACAAAACACCTGTGGTGAAGATAACTACTCATACGAAGAGTAGTGTATTTGTTTGTTTTTCTCAAATAGTCTGTTCTGCCAGTTTGCATTTTCAACATTTCTGTGAAAATTATAACCTGAAAGCTGTCAATCTCTCTGGGTAATTTTCTCACTAACCAGGAAAGAACAGAGTGAAAGACAAAGGTCACATTAATGACAAAGAAACTCAAGTTTTATTTTCTACCAGCTGGGCTTGTGGAGCAATGGATTATGTGTCTGACTACTGAATAAAAATATTTTCAGATGAACTCGTTCAAATATAATTCCACATTAGCTATGTTGTTTTGTATCTGAAGCTGTTTCATTGTCATAAATATGTTAGCTAGAAATTACGTCAGGAAATGAACTTCAGGAATCATCGCTGGTTGACAAGCAGAGACTATCAGTTGTTCAACATTTGGTGTGTGTGTTGGGGTCTCTGTCTCTTTTTGCTTTGGTTTTACCCCAGAGGCAAACTTGAATGTAGAAAGCAGTTATTGAGGTAATAGTGTTTTGTTGTTGTTATTTTTTAAGAATGAATATTTAAATACAGAAACCAATACTCCCCAAAATGAGATTGTAAATGGTACCTAATATGTGCATTGTTGTAGGTATAATGTGAGTAAATTAGATTCCTTGTCATTATAGTGCTTCTCTTTACTGGAAATACAGGCAATGATAAACTACATGTATATGATAATGTCAGCTATGAAGACAAAGCAAAGTAAGATAATATAACCTGATGAAAGTTCACTTTTTTATAAGACAGTCAGTAGGACATAGACGTGCAAAAATGTAGAAAAAAGTAGAAAATGATTTCTAAATATAAGAAATCATGTGAACCACTAAGATTTAATAGATGATATTTAAATTTCAAGTATCATGGAATCTTTTCCCCCATAACTTTGTGTCAAAATAGCAAATAACTGAGTAGCATTTTACCTGTCTCAAAGTGCCTCCATTTCTAGGTTTGCCCAAATTTGCTGAAGCATCTTCCTTGTGGGCATAACTATGAAAACAGGATATATGCACTATATGGAATTTCACACATCTCAGTTGATTAGAAAATTCCTTTCCATTCCTTTCTTATTTTCCTGAGTGAATATTTTTATAAGGAAATTTTGGGGGAAATAATATATTTATGGCAAGAGTCACTGAAGATATTGAAGTGGGATTTTTTAATGAAGAAAAGACATTGGAAGATATAATTCTGAGAAGGTTGACTGATGGTGATGATGATAATGGTGATGATGGTGATGACAATGATGATGGTGGTGATGATGTTGATAATGGTGATGGTGATAATGGTGGTGATGATGATGATAATGGTGATGGTGATGATAGTGATGACAGAGATGATGATGATGGTGGTGGTGATGATAATGGTGATGGTGATGATGGTGGTGAGGATGGTGGTGATGATGATGATAATGGTGATGGTAATGATGGTGGTGATGACAGAGATGATGAGGATAATGGTGATGATGATGACGTCAGAGATGATGATGATGGGGATCATGGTGATGATGGTGGTGATGATTACAAAGTCAACCATATGATTTTCAATGGCACTGAAGTAACTCAACAAAAATAGGATATTCTGCAACATCAAAACATTGGGGCAGTGTTAGTCTTGGAGTCAAGAGCTTGAACTCTAGCACGTGCTCTCCATTCTTTAGCTGAGTGGAGCTGATGTCCTCCCTCAAATGGTCTAAGAATTTCTCTTGCCCTGGGTGGGCACATAGACAACATCAAGGCCACAGATATCCCTCCTACAGGTCAATGGTGGATTCCATGATTCATGTCAGTATACTTTGCAGAGCCCAAATTCCATTCCAGAAAACAAAGTATGTACCACCCATTGATTGGAAGTAGCCACAAAGATAAAATAGCATAGCAAAATTTGGGGAGGATTAGTAGTAGGTGACAGCAGTAAAATGTGAAATAGAAAATGTCAGATCCAAATCCTTTTTAAGGGTTCTCAAATAGTCCTTAGATGATAATCATATAATCTACCATTAACTTCTCTCATAAACTTAGTGTCTGAAAGAAGGAATATAGCATGCATAATAGTTCCAGGAAATATTTACTTTAAAATATGAAAATACATATATTACTGAACCATGTCTACATTTTTGCTATGTTTAGAAGCACCCTTTGGAAAGATTGACATGAATTTTATTTATAATTAATCCATGATTGATTCCACTCAGATATTAGATAACTCAAATCTCTTAATTGTGATTACAAGAACTCTCTCCAACACCACATTTCCTGACCTTATTTAAGTATATTCTTACTTCTCTCTTGTCATATTTAATAATAATCATTTTTTTCTGTAACCATCATTTCCATTCTGTTTTCCCTTAAGTCTTATGTTTAAATTAATTTACTTTTTTGAACCAGTTTTTCCATTCATTTATTGGCAGGTGGAAATTAGTTGTCTTTCATTTAAAAGGGTTTGTGCAAAATATATCCCTTGAGTTGTTATATGTTAAAATTTTGTATCTGTTCTCTTTGTACTGGAATAAGCCACTTGGCTACATGTATCATTCTTAAATCACATAATTTTTCCTGAGGAATTACTTTGTATCATACCCTGTGTCTTTCAATTGAAAGCTACTGTGAAGAAGCATGAAATCAGACTTGCCAACGCTTATTGGTGGTATTGGTGATTTGATTATTTTCTTATTATCTCAACTTTTTTTTATCTTTATCTTTTTAGTCTACAAATTTTCATAGACTCTCTATCCATGCGAATTAATCAAGATTGTATAGTCCTTGAAATTCATAAGTACACATATTATTTTATTTAAGGAAAGTATTCTTAACACATACCTTGGAAGTTTCTTATTGTTTTCCTTCTGCTTTTCTTCATCAAGAATACCAGTTGCATGTATGTTACATTTACTCTGACTTTCTTGTACGTCATTTCATCTTTAGCCTTTTAAAAACCTTTACTCCCATTTTTTTCATTTGCTTTTCTCAGAACGATTTTCCATGCTCTAACTTAATTCCATCAGCGTCTGTTTTCCTCTGGGATGCCTCCAAGGCATGCTTTCTTTTTGAAGTTTTTTCACTTATTGCTTCCTTTTTTTTCCCCTGTTTTTTGGAGGATTAATTTCTGAATTGTCCTTTCCTTCATTATTTCTTTTCTGATCCCTTGTGTCTTTGCTTTGAGCATTCATCAGATAGAAGCCAGATATTCATTAAGACATTTTGTTTCTTAGACAAATCATAAGTAATGATATTTTTACATATCTTGGCAAAAGATTTTCTTCTTCCATATCTTTCCTTTTTTTCTGTGCATTCCTTCCTTCTCTGCTTGGTGTTAAGTTCTTTCATTTTTCTTTTCTTTTCTTTTCTTTCTTTCTTTTTTTTAATCTTATAATGAAGTGAACACTTGATGTTGGTAAGTTGAATGTTCAAATAAAAGCAGGTCTTTGTAGATGCTGGAGGAAGACTCTTCTACTCCCTACAAGATTCTGAGTGTCACTTGGGGTCAGTGGCCTAGCCTTTCCTCCCCTTCAAGTGACAAAGCTCTGCCACTGCTGCTCAATTTCAGGATCTGCTCCTCCCTGCTGCATGGTTTCCAAAAGTCCAAGTCAGTACATCTGTGTGTAGCCTCCCACTCTGCCTCTCACAAAAGCAGGGAGCAGGGAGGTTCCCACAGCTCTTGTCATTCCAAACCAGCTAACACTGACCTCTCTCTCAGAACACACCTCCTACTTCAGAGGCATCCGGATGGCAAGTGTGGTGAGCCTGCCACAGCAGTGCACCCTCCCAGGGTCCTCCTCGTGCTGGACCATTTCCTCTACATCTAGCAACCCATGTGCACTTCTGCTACAGGATTCCAGACATCTCCGTGTTTAGTAGAGGACTGAGTTCTTACTTTGATTCTTGCTTTCCTGGCTATGAATTCAGTGGATTCACGAAGAAGGATCTGAAGTAGATGATTTTTATTCTAATACTAGAATAAAAATTCTAAAGTTGCTTCTCAATGTTCTTTGTGCTATATTTATTTCAAAACTTTTATTTCAAAATAATTTATAGACTCACAGGAAGCTTCAAAAATAGTACATAGATTTCCTTGAAATTTCCTTCCCAGTTTTCCCCAATGGTGTTATCTTATAAATGTTGTATACTATTATAACCAGGAATTTGACACTAATACAATATAGTTATCTAGACTACAGAGCAGTTTTTATATGCACTCACTTGTGTGAGTGCATGTGTTGGGTAAATGTATTTGTGTGTGGTTTTATGTAAATTGACTAATTGTATATCAACCCCCACTACCAATATACAGAACTGTTCCATGGTACCCCTTTATAGCTCCATCCCTTTTCCTGGAAAAAGTCCATGTGTTCCAATCTCTATATATTTGTCATTTCAACAAGGTCATATAAGGAGAATCGTGCAGTATGTAACCTTTTGAGATTGACTTTGTCACTCAGCATAATCCCCTGGATATTAGTCTAGGTTTTTATGTGTATCAATGCCTGTGCCTTCTTATTTCTGGGGAGTATTCCACGGTATGGACATACCGCACTTGTTTAACCTTCGCCCATTGGAAAAACAACTGGGTTGTTCCCAGGTTTTGGCTATTGTGAATAAAGCTGCTATGAACATTCATGTACACATTTCTCTGTGAACCTACTTTTCGTTTCCTTAGAACAGACACCCCAAAATGCAATTGCTGGATCCTACAGTAAGAATAGATTTACTTTTTATAAGACAACTGCCAAGCTGTTTCCCAGAGTGGCTGTACCATTTTCCAATCCCATAAGCAATGTCTGAGTGACCTGGTGTCTCTGTTTCCTCACCACTATTTGGGTGATTTTAACTATTCTGGTTGATATGTGATGGTGTCATTGTAGTTTTCATTTGTGTTTCCTTAGTAGCTAATGAGGTTGACCATGTTTCCATGCATAAAGTTCCATCTATATCTCTCCATTAGTGAAATGGTTGTTCATATCTGTTGCAAATTTTCTGGGTTTTTTTTGTTGTTGTTGTTTTGTTTTTTTGGGGTTTTTTTATTGCTGAGTTTGCAAGTGCCTAATATGTTCAAAATATAAGTCCTTCGTAAAATGTGTGGTTTGCAGGCATTTTCTTCAAGCCTGGAACCTGTCATTTCATTCTCTTGTGAAGAGCAAAGGTTCATAATTCAGATAAAATCCAATTTATCAATTTTTCTTTTATGGATCATGCTTTTAGTATTACATCTAAGACTTCTTCCTCAAGCCTTGGGTCTCAAAGATTTTCTCCAATTTTCTTCTAAACGTTTTATAGTTTTACATTTTACATCTAAATCTGTGATCTGTTTTGAATTAATTTTGTATAAGATGTGAGGTTTAGGTCAAAGTTTCTTTTTATTTTGTTATTTTATTCATTTATTTTTGCCTACAGATGTCCAATTGTTCCAGTGTTATTTGTTGAAGACCGTCCTTCCTCTATTAAATTGCTTTTGCCTCTCTGCAAAAACCAGGTGGGCATGTTTGCATGGATTATTTCAAGGTTTTCTATTCTGTTCCACTGAGCTATGTTGATCTCTCCATCAACACCATACACCATCTTTATTACTAGAGCTGTGCAATAAAACTTAACATTGGGTAGAATGAATCCTCTTTATTTTTTTCAAAATGATCTTAGCTGTTCTAGATCTTTTGCCTTTTAAACAAATTTTAGAATAAGCTTATCTATATCTACAAAAATCCTTGCTGGAACTTTGATAGACATTGCATTTCATCTAGATAAATTTAGGAAAAATTGATGTCTTTAATAAGTTGAGTTTTCCAATTCATGAACACTGTATGTTTCTGCATTTATTTAGATTTTTACTTCATTCATCAGTGTTTTGTAATTGTCAGCATCAGACACTTCATATATTTTGTTAGATTCATGCTTAAGTTTTCATTTTTTTTAAAATTTTTCATAATCTTTATTTTGCAAAGGAAGAAAATGAGACCCAGATGAATAACTTGATCCAGACCACACAGCTAACTGGAGATGAAGCCCAAACCTTATCTCTAATATTTGGACACAAACCCTGCCATTCTCACTCTTCCTCACCATTGCTCCATGAGGGAGGAATCTTACATAACCAGAGCCTCCCTCCATGGGGGCATATTCCAGGCACAGAGACAAACTAAAACATCATGGGGGGTGCTAATTTTGAGTGGGGAGGGGGCTACACGTAGGCTTGAAGAGGGTTTCCCTGACTCGTCCTGAAGGATAGCCTCAGGCTTTCCCCCACTTTAAACAACATCTTTCATTTTGTTATCATTTATGAAGCACAGATTTTCTAGAAACATCTAGGTTATTCTGAGAGTTTCTGTCAGTGGCTAAAGAGGCTCTGGGTTTTACAAAGGATGAGGGCAGCTGGGGGACACAGGGAAACAGCTTCCTGCCTCCTTAAATATTCTCGCTGGTTCAGAGACTCCCAAGCCTGGAAAGATCAAGGATCTCATGACCATTGTGATGCTCCAGGTGCCTGCACTCCATTTGCATCAACATTTCGTACGTATGGGGTTTCTACTTCCACCTGCAGCTTAACTGTTTGGAATTTGTCTCCTGGAAGGTTTGGAGTGTCTCAAGATGAGATGAAGCACATTGCAGGGGGCAGTGTGTCAGTGAGGAACATGTGAATTTCTGCCCAGGTGGGATCATCCACTTTGCCTGGGGTACAGCTAAAGAGAGCTTATTAGTGTGACACACTTATATACACCATAACTATCAGAGAGAGATGGAAAAGAGTGTGTGTGTGTGTGTGTGTGTGTGTATCTACACATATATACATGCCATCATACTATATATAATTAATTTTTTAACATATGATCCAGCAATCCCACTCTAGGACATACATCTGGAAAAGATGAAAACTATAATTTGAAAAGATACATTCACCTCAATGTTCATAGCAGCACTGCTTACAATAGCCAAGATATGGAAGCATCCTAAGGGTCCAACGACAGATGAATGGATAATGAAGGTGTGGTATATATATATGCAATGGAAAGTTACTCAGCCATAAGAAAGAATGAAATAATGCCTTTTGCAGCAACATAGATGGGCCTAGAGATTATCAAACTAAGTAAACCAGGCAGAGAAAGACAAATATCATATGATAACACTTATATGTGGAATCTAAAAAAGGGTATGAATGAACTTATTTACAAAACTTAAATAGACTCATAGACATAGGAAACAAACTTATAGTTACCAAAAGGGAAAGGATGGGGAGAGGGATAAATTGGGAATTTGGGATTAACAGATATACACTACTATATATAAAATGGACAAACAACAAGGCCCTAATGTATAGCACAGGGAACTATATTCAATATCTTGTAATAACCTATAATGGAAAAGAATCTGAAAAAGAATATATATATATATATATATATATATATATATATATATACATATATATATATATATGTATGTATTATGTACAACTGAATCACTTTGCTGTACACCTGAAACATTGTAAAGCAACTATGCTTTAATTTTAAAATTTAAAAACAAATTTGTCTATTTTTACTTTATATTTTCCTATTTTATCATTACATTAGCTCTAGTCTTTCCATGCGGCCATGAAGCCTGACCCTCTCAGTACTAATTAGAGGTGTCTAAGGGGAAAACCACACATTCTACAGTGTCTGCCACAATAAACCTTTCTAATAGCTGATGAACTCCAGGGGGTCACATCTCATTACACTGGGCAACTTCATAAACTGATTTGACAGGTAATGTGACCACATGATTCATCAACTTCAAAAACAGGCTTGGGTGGTGGGCAGATGAGCAATGTGAGCCACTTTATAGTGGGTAAGGAGAGAGAGACATTTGCATGATTTCATAAATAGTTAAATACTTCAATATCTTCCCCATGAAGAAAATGTACCTGCAGTTTGTCCTCTACCTGAGCATGTGAAATGAGTCTGTGTGTGTGACCTAAGAGCAGGAAGAGGGAAACACTTTAGCCCAAACATAATTTCCTATAGAACTTGGGGGTAAAGGCAAATGTTCTCTCCCTAATTCTCAGCTCAAACCGGTGGTAGGATTGTCATTAAATATGAGAATAAGAAGGCAAGTAATCTTCACACATAAATCCCCAGGGTCTCTGCCAAGGGAAATTATGCCCAGATTACTGCTTAAGGAGTAATTCTATATGGAGAAAACAGATCATATTCATGCTAATACTTCCATTGTGAAATTCGATTATTGGTACTTTGGATTGGTAAATAGAATTTTAGTATTTTCTCTTTTTGTAATTTAAATCAATATAGATGAATGGTTATAATACTATAAAAGTATTCCTTAGTCAAGATATGTTTTTTTTTAAATTAAATCCCTCTAATAAAACAATACACTCAGGATTCTATATGATCTAAGAGTTAGACAAAAATTATAAACTTAAACGATTTTTATTACTTTCTAGTGGTGACGTTTTAAGTGACACATTCTAAATATATTGGTTTCTCTGTTAGCGATACCCAACACTGAAGGCCTAAGGAGTAGATTTAGAAGGTGGATAGTTTGAAATAATAAGAGGTTAAATAATGATCTAGGATTTTTTTCTTTGAAAAATCTTATTTTTCCTCTATCTCTGACTTAAAACCCATATAATACAGAAAAATTCCAAAACACAGACACTCTAGGGAGGGTGGGAGAGAGGGAGATGCAAGAGGGAGGGGATATGGGGAAACCTGTATATGTATAACTGATTCACTTTGTTATAAAGCAGAAACTAACACACCATTGTAAAGCAATTATACTCCAATAAAAAGGTTAAAAGAAAAGAAAAAAAAAAAAAACAGACACCCTGGTTAGAGGAGGGAAGAGAAGAAAATGCCTGTATCTGCACAGAGACTGCCGCATTCCCAGTCCATGGATACAGTTCTGGAAGCCAATGGATATCATCACAGCCTTACTTATCTAGAACATGAGTTCTCAGAAGAAAGACAAATCCAGGCTGAGGTGGCTCCAAACTGTACACCCTGAATACACAGCCCAGCACTCCAATTCACCAGGGACCATGGGAGTCCAGCTGACGCACCATGACCTGTACACCTGGCGTCATGGCGTAAGATGTCACCTGTCCGTGTCATCTCTGATTTCTGGGACTGCTTCCAGAGCATGTCCTCCCAATCTGATGCAAAAGCCCAGCTTCCTTGGGGCACTTGTGTTTCCTCTGGTACCTCTGACACATCATGCTCACCTTCCTGACTCCCAGGTGCTCAGGCCATCCTTGGAAGTGTTTCATCTCATGGCCTTCTGTCCACCCTGGTGTACTCTCTTGCCATGGGAGGCGTCAGCACCCACCTGGAGTCTGCAAGGGAGATGGCAAGTTCAGGAGAAATTGTTCTGTGTCAACACACCTGAATAAAACTTCCACTGACCCAACTCAGGTTTGACTCTCTTTCCCTTGGAGAAAATGGTCTTAGAAAATACCTGAATATTTTCTCATACAAAACAAGAGTTTTTTTGTTTGTTTTTTTGTTTTTAAGAAGCCAAAATAATAGTGTACCCAAACCTATCAAAGGCACACACACACACACACACACACACACACACACATACACACGCACATGCACAATGCCATCAAACAACAAAACAACCTCACTTCAAATATTAGTGTAAAAATCATACATAAAATATCAACACAGGGAATTAAAAACACTTTAGGTAATAATAATTAAGTTCATGGATATAAGGAAAGTTTAATAATATCATATTTCTTAACTGATCAACCATAGGCTGTCTATGTATAAATAAATGATCACAATTGATGCTAATGTAGTATTCAGTGAAATTTAACATCAATTTCTAATTAAATAAAAAATGCTTAAAGTGAACATATAAAATTTCCTATCAAGGTATAGGTAGATACACAGATTATTCTCGAAAGATTGAGAGATGCATTCTCTCTTGAGCAATAATTTCAACTTATCCTTGGCTTGACTTGTCAACAGCCAGAGTCCCAAGGGCTAGTGCATGGAGCCTAGAGGTTAAACTCGGGTAAGGGAAAGAGTCGAGGATGTGAAGACAGAGCAAGTCCCATCTCCAGGAAGCTGAGAAATTGGAGGGAAGAAACAGAAAGATCTAGGAAAATGACCTAGGGACTCCTGGGCCTGACTCATCACAGCCATCACGGAAACCTTGGGAGATGCTGAGTGATGGAGAACCCCGGGTAATTTTGAGGATCTCAGAACTGAAGATTTACTCCTCAGGTTCTGCTGGGATTCCAGGAGGAAGCAGCCCCCGGGAAGCCCTGACATCCACCAGGTCAAGTGCAATGAATGAGAAATGGTAACAAGATAGGTGTGGACAAAGAGGGTGGCCCCTGTGTCCTTCCATCACAAGCATCAAGGACCAGATTCAGAAGATCCCACTTTCCTCAGAGGTAGAAAAGGTAGCAGAAATGCTGCTGACATTGCAGACATCAGGAAACACATGTATAGAGATACCACATGCCGGGCACAGTGACAAGGCTTTACATGGAATAATTTATGTGCAATAACAACCCCTTGAGATTGGGATGTTTTGTACCCATTTTAAAGACTTGTGCCTTCTACTATCTCATGCATTGTGACAAATTGGGCTTCTAACAACTCCTCTTGGCCCAGCGCTATCTCAAGACTCACCTGATACATATTTTTATCCTCTGCCTTTTCTGAATATTTCTTAGGTCAGTGTCTCAAAATAGGTATACCTATTGGCCCACTTTGCCTTCCTTTGCCAGGCCAGATGGTGGACATGGGCCAGCCCGTGGGCTGCTTCCCCTTGGCTGATGTCTATTCCAATCAACTAAGAGCTGGAGGTGTAGTCTCAGAATGAAACAAGGCAGTCTAGGCCTTTTCCATCAACAAGGCAGTGGGAAAAATGGGCACCATGACTGGCCTGGCCCCTGTGTGCTTTATCTTAAAGGTGAGAGAGAGAAGACCCAGAGGGGAAATGCAATGGGTAAAGATTATAACTAGTTCACCATCTTGATTTCAGCATCTCTAGAACTAAAAAGTAGTTGTATATATACAATTGAATACTACTCAGTGATAAAAAAGAATGGAATTTTGCCATATGCAACAGCATGGATGTACTTGAAGGGTATTATGCTTGGTGAAATAAGTCAGAGATAAACAAATACTATATGATATCACTTATATTTTTAATGTAAAACAATCTAGTGAATATATCAAAGAGAAACAGACAGATACGGAGAACAAACTAGCAGTTACCCATGGGGACAGGGAAGTGGGGAGGGGAAAGATAGGGGTAGGGGATTAAGAGGCACAAACTACTATGTCTAAAATAAATAAACTACAAGGATCTATTGTACAACACAGGGAATGTAGCCAATATTTTATAAAAACTGTAAATGGAGTATAACCTTCAAAAATTGTGAATCATTATGTTTTACACCTAAAACATATATAATAATGTAAATCAACTATATCTCAATAAAAAAAAATTAAAACCTTAAAAAATTAGTTGTCTGAACTAGATGTCCAAAACAGATGAGTATTTTCCACTCAGATATTTTGTCACAATTTAACCACTTCCTGGTTCATATCCTTTTTCTGTAATATCAGTTACTTATTGAAAAGATAAAATTGAACATTTATTTTTTTAATAATTCTGAAGTTGCAAGCCCAGGCTTCTATCTGAACTGTGCTAAAGATACTTCTAAGTTTGATGATAAAATATTTTACACCTAGTTTAGCTTTGCTCCCTAAAAAAAAAAAGTTCCTATTCCTCCCACCCCATAGAATACTATTCAGAAATACAGTTTGATTTTTATTCAATAGTTTGAAGAAAGGAATGAATTTTAGTATTAATATGAAGGTATCAGACTTTTTAAGTAAAATTCAGTTTATGAAAGATTTACCAAGTTTAGAAAGGTGTTCTCTCCTGGACCATTTTAGCTACTTCTAGGAGGCAGGTAGTTTAAATTCATGAATCTACTCAAAACTGTATTAGATAAGTTTATCTGTTTTCTAGATAGCTATCAACTGGTCAAGTCATATTCAGTAGTTGACCTAAATGAGAGAATAACCAGCAAATAAAATCCTCTTATCCATTCCCAAGTAATGCTTTTAGATAGTAATATCCATGGAGGTCTCCTTGTCAGGAACACTGTGAATACAATACAAACGTCTAAACAGGCAGCCCCTGAGAGAATATATTTTCCTTTTGAGTACTTTAAGAAACTGCAGCTGACATATATAAACAGACAAAAAAATACTTAAAGGAGCTGTTTTCTACCTAAACCTTTATTCTCATTTACTTAGTTGAGAGCACAGAGGTCCACTTCATAGAAATAACATGAAGAAATATATATGCTCTCTTCTGACATTTACTTATGAGTACTGCAAATGAAATCATAAATGAATTAAATCGGTTACTTGGAATTAATGTCAATCCCCTAAAGTGTCCGTTCTTTGAATGGAAGTAAACCTGTTTCAAAAAGTTCAGCTAGAATCTATGAGAAACGTTACACTGTGTTTCTCCCTAAAAATCCAGGCAACGTCTGTTTAGAAAGAGTTGTTACATATGAAATTGTTTCAAACAGAGGATCATACTGAGCCTTTAATTTGTTTATGTGTTAACAGAGGAAAACTTTCTTATTTTCCTTTTGGAAGAAACCATACATACACCTAATACACATAGATGGAGTTAATTGATTTGCACTTGTTCTCAACTGAATATAAAATCCAACCAAAATACATTTCAAAGTTTAGCTTGGAGTGCCCTCTGCTGGTCATACAAATTAAAAGTACAAATACACCTCACTACTCACCGGTTGAATTTGTTTCTCTGTTTTAAAGTTACTTGGGCTACACCAATTACTGATACCCCTTGCAACTGCAATCATATAATTATGAATAGATGTTTTATATAGGCTCCTCTTAAAAGGGATTGCTTAGTGAAAAGAAAATAATAATATGATAAAATGTGTTCTCAGATAGATGATAGGTGAGCAGGTAGATAGATGATGGAGAGAGACAGCTAGCTAGATAGATTGATTAACAGATTTATTGACAAATAGACAATAGATATATATCAATAGATAGATATATAGATCACTTGACCATAGATCATCTTCACATGGTAAATTCAGCAAGTCCAAGCTCACATTTTCTGTCTTTGATATAAAGATAATTTTTTCATTGTCTTATGCCAAGTTGAATATGGTAATTAATCTATAATGTTACGGGTTGAATTGTGTCCCCCAGCACCAACTTCATATGTTGAAGTACTAACTCCCATTACCTCAGAACGTGACATAATTAGGAGATATGGACATTACAGATGTAATTAGTTAAGATTAGGCCATACTGGTTTAGGGTAGACCCTGAATCTAACATGAATGGTGTCCTTATAAAAAGGGGATATTTGAATGCACTCACACACACAAACACACACACATCAACATATACATGGGGAGAATATCATGTAAAGACAAAGGGTTGGAGGGATGCTTCTACAAGCCATGGAACACCAAAGATTGCCAGCAATGCCCCAGAAGCCAGGGAAGAGCCTGGAATAAGTTCAGAAGGAACCAACCCTGCCCACACCTTGACCTCAAACTTCTAACCTCCAAAACTGCCAGAGAGAACACTTTTCTGTTCTTCTAAGCCACCTAGTCTGAGGTATTTTGATAGGACAGCCCAAGAGATGATATAGATGTAAAGTTAGAACTGCAACATTCATAGCTCATCAAGGTGGAGTGAAGTACAATTTAGCCAAGTGCTGATGTCTGGGGTGGACTTGGAGCTCTGCAGAGACTGCCTGGTGGGAAACTCCCACAAGCCCCTGCAGTAGTCACAGCATCATCACCACTCACACAGGAACCTGATGCTGGAGACCAGGGCAGGCATTGGTGGGGGACAGAGCTTGAATTCAAACTCAGATCTGTGGGCACCCTGACTGCCCTGATTTCAAACTCTGCCCCTTCCACTACCTGTGTTTCCTCCTAGCTCCAGCATATATGAACATGCACGCGTGCCCATGCACACAGGTGTACACATGCACTCATACATGCATATGCATGCAGTATACATACACATATATGCACACATGTCATGCACATTCTCTTACACATGCATGCATGTGCACATATAAGCCCCATGCTCACACTCATATATAAACACATGTACGTTCTACACATGCACACACATGGAACACACTCTTACACATACATACACACGCACACATACAGTCACAGTTATATATACACAGCCCAATGACAGCAAGAAAGGATAGAGTTTAACTTCTTGCAAAAACAATCTCCACCTGGCAGTTGCAGCCACTTCTGTTTCTAGCAGTGGAGAAGGCAGTCTTCTTCCTTTTGGTCACAGTGTTCTGTGCGGCATCACTTCTGACCAGGGAACTCTTTATACAGCAAATTATTTTGCAGAAGTGAAGACTGTAAGTTATGAGGTTGTTTCTTTATTCTGATGTGAAAACATTTCTGTAGCTATTGACTGAATTAATTTTCTACGTCTGCTGTAACAATTTGTCACAAACTGAGTGGCTTAAGATAAAATGAGTGCATTATCCTACAGTTCTGGAGGTCCAGAGTCTGACCCTGACCTCAGTGTGCTGGCCTCGGGTGTTGCCAGGGCTGGATCCTTCTGGAGGTCCTAGGAGAGAATTCCTGTTCTCCCCTTTTCTGGCTTCTGGAGGTATTCCGTTCCTCATTTGTGTGCACAGCCAGCAATTGTGGGTTGAGTCCTTCTCCCTCTGCACCCCTCTGCCTCCCTCTCCTACTTACGATGACCCTGTAGTAACACCTGCTTACCTGGATAACCCGAGACTATGCCCCCACGAGGAAGCCAGCTGATTAGGCACCTTAATTCTCTCTGCCCCTTACTGCCCTTTTGTCACATGCCCCATCATACCCATGTTTCGGGGACCTGGGCCTGGGTGTCCTTGGGAGTTTTGTCCCGCGCCCAGGTCGACTCATTCACTTCTCCCTCTCACCATCGTCTAAGCATCTAGCAAAGGACTTTCCACGTGTCAGGATTTAAGGACATCACGGGGGAATGAGCATCACTGCAGGCAGCCAGAGCGACACAAATGTTGTATCCCCCTGGTGAAGGGAGCCCCATGTTTTCATTTGCATGGTGTTGTCTTTGTCTTTATTTGGAAATTAGGTCAACTTGAAAGAGGCAGGTGTGGGTGCAGGGTGACGATGCTGACCTGTGGTGGTTTAGCGTCAGTTCAGCCAAGCTGGACCTACGTTTCCAGAATTCCCTTCCCTGCGTGTCTGGCCACCAGAGAATCCTGCAGGAGATTTGGGGAGCAGGGGTGACGCGATGCTGGCATGTACTGAAGGCCTGAGCTGGGCCCTGGGACGTTTCACTGTCGCTGGTCTGCTGGCTCGTCTTTGATGTGGGACGGCCGGGGTCCCCTGCTGGATGCCCCTGAATTCTCTCTCCTCCTCCCCATCTCCCCTCTCCTTTCCTCGTCTTCTCTTATCTCCTGTTCTCTCTCTCTTCTCTTCTCCTTGGCAATCTTGCCTTTTAAACCACCATTAATACAATGAAACGCCTGCATGTGTGTACACATGTGCCTCTGATATACGTACATTAATATATATATGTAAATCCAGGCTTGACCTCACTTAAAATACTCACGAATATCCTCAACTGCCAAAATGAAACCCACGGATGTTCTAAAGGCACCTCAGACCCAACACGTATAGGACCAAATTCTCACTTTCCCCAGGTCTTCAAAGCCACAGCTCAGACCCCAGGTGACCTCTCTGATGCCCACGCCTCTCTCTGCTTATCACTGAGGACTGGGTTTCATCTCCTAAATCTCCTGCATCTCTTTTCTATGCCTCCTTTGCTGCCATCACCAGCCTGGGCCAGGCTGCCAAGACCATGAAACACGTGAGAGGTCTCCACCGCTCCACGTGTGAAGGCTGAAAGGGGGCCCCTTCCACAGCCCAGCACGTGGGTCCCCACCAGCTCTCCCACCACTGGCTGCCCTGGGATCCCTGCATCCTGCCCTGGGATTTCCTGCATCATGCCACGCTGGTCTTTGAACTCTCTCCCAAATGCAACATGCCTTCTCTCTCGTCAGCACCTCTTAAGTCCCATGTCCCGCATCAAAGAGAGAAGGGACGGAACGTGTGTCCACTCTTCCTTTCTCTGGTTCCTTCTCCTGGACATCGAGGTCTCAGCCAAGTTCGCCCTAGGTTAGATTCTTGTCATGTCCCCACATGGAGCTGTGGTCCTTTCTGAAGAATGTGGATCTGTCTCTAGAATCATAACTTAATAATAATGATTAGGCAATTGGGAACTATCTCCCCCACCCCAACACCTATAGAATGCAACCCCAATGAGATAGCTCGTTTACCCTTAGTGGCCTCTCTGGTTCCCAGTCTGTACCTGGGTCTGGGCATGTACTAGGAAACCATATAATATATGTACTAAATGGGCAAATTCCTTTGCTCTGAAAGAATCTGCATGAGTGCTTGTGTTGGAAAGATGTGGGAGAGAAAGCCCCTGTCATCTTGGGGAGGACGTGGCAGCCATCATAGTGACTTTGCCAAAGCCAGGTTCCACCTCCTTATGAAGATAGCAAAGTGTGTTCGTGACTCCATTTACTTAAAGGTGAGAATTTGAGGCTTTCAGGAACCAAGTGGACGACGTAGCACAGCGCCAAATGCTTTTGCAGGAGGAAGGGGGCTGCTGTTCTCCTGGACTGTTGTCACATGGGGCGGCAGGGTGTCTACCCCACACCCTAAGGGCTTTCTCTCCCTGGATCGGTGAGGCAGCCCTCACTGGAGAAGCAAACCCCAATGCCTACTGCTACTGTTGCAGCACAAGAGGTCAGACGTTCATCCACGGTGGAGCCAGAGTGCAGGCAGAGAACAGGAAGGGAGGCTGGAGGCACAGTGGCAGCCTCCACACAGCTCGGTCAGTTCTGCATGCCTCCTACACTTTCCCAGTGTGGCCGGCTTCCCCTTTAATTTCTTATGTCAAGTTAAGTCAACATCTAACGGCCCAAGGAGGCTTTCACTCAAGCTGCATCAAGAGTACACATCATGGGAGGGAGGGAGACGCAAGAGGGAAAAGATATGGGAACATATGTGTGTCTAACTGACTCGCTTTGTTATGAAGCAGAAACTAACACACCACTGTAAAGCAATTACACTCCAATAAAGATGTAAAAAAAAAAAAAAAAGAAAACAGAATACACATCAGATGCTCCAGGGAAGAATCTCATAATTCTGCCCTGGCTTAGGGCTGGCGGTTGGACCCCCCGTGACTCAGCCAGCTGATCCCTGCAGACGTGTTCCAGGCATCATCGGGTACCAGCTGAAGTAGCTGTAGCAACAAGAGCCCAGCCCTAGGATGGTGATGAGGAGGGTCACGACTGAGCCCCTAACCTGCAGGAAAGAGTCTCCTACTTCGTTCCTTTTCCCGCCACAGAGAAAGTACTGCTGAACCAGGGGTTCTGATGAGGAATAGGAAAGCCAGAACATTCTAAATGAATCATAGCAACCACTTTCTGAGCAGTCACTGCAGTGTATTCCAGGCACCATGATAACCGCCTTCCATCAGGATTTCGTTTCATGCTGAAGACATTCCTGGGAAGTTTAGAATCTTGCCCAGATGAAGAAATAGGCTGTTTCCCTATTTATTTAAAGTGTATACTCCAAACACAAAGACAAATATAATAAAAATGGAAAAATGAATTCCAGGAAAGTCTCAAACATATATTAAGGCCTCAATAACTGTGCCGTTTTTATTATCTTGTCAGATAACTGGACCGGGGACTGAAAGAGGAGGGAATGCATTTGAGTGTTTTTGTGTGTTTGTTTAGTTTTTTTATTTTATTGAAGTATAGTTGATTTTCAGTGTTGTGTTAGCTTCAGGTGTACAGCAGTGATTCAGATAGATAGGTAGATATAGAGATATAGATATATAGTTATAAATATATAGATATAGATAATATATATGTATATATTCCTTCTCAGATTCTTTTCCCTTATAGGTCACTACAAAATATTGAGTAGAGTCCCCTGTGCTATACAGTAGGTCTTTGTTGACTATCTATTTTATATATAGTTGTGTATATATGTTAATCCCAACCTCCTAATTTATCCCTCCCTTCTTTCCACTTTGGTAACTATAAGTTTGTCTTCTATGTATGTGAGTCTATTTCTGTTTTGTAAATAAGTTTATTTGCATGTTTTTTGTTTTTTTTTTTAGATTCCACATATAAGTGATATCATGTGATATTTGTCTTTCTCTGTCTTACTTCACTTAGTATGATAATCTCTAGGTCCATCCAAGGGATGGATTTGGTTTTTAACTGTGCCTCTTTTGAGCTCACTACTGTTAACTCAGTACAATCCACTGTTAAGATTATCATCAAAGTATATTAAAAGGTCTACCTAAATCACAAGGGGGGAAATGTAGGATTTCTGGGAAAATCTTGTCACCTGCATTTAAACGTTTAAGGGGCGTTAAATGTTGCTTCTGATCTACATGCCACCAGGGGGCACTGCTGAGCTGGGACACCAAGGTCCTAAAATGCATCACGTCACACAGCTTCAGTGGTAAGTGGGAGTAGAGGGCAGGGACTTTGTCAGGGTCTTACCCAGATCTCAGGATGGCAGGAAAGCATTTCATAAGCCAGTTTAACAATTTTTTAAACAAGATTTCTAGAGAGTTTTTACTTATAGTGATTTTCTCCTTGCTTTTTCAAAATTGTCTCGGAGTGAGTTATTCTCTTTCACTCTCCCTACTTCATTACTTTTTATTGAAAAATGTCTTATCATCCTCTTTAGACAGGAACATACAGGGTTACATCCACACGTATTTAGTTGTTCCCTCACTGTGCATTCCCAGGTGCTGAGCAAGTAGCCCCAGGGAGCTGCTGTCTGTGGTCTAGGAAGACACTTCCAGGAACCCCGGCCAGGGAAGGAGTGAGCCCGGGGAACTCGGGAAGAACAAAGCCTAAAAAATGAACAGGTGAAAAGCTGGTCCCCAAGGTCTCCCATGGGGAAGCAGCAGAGAGAGGCCCTGGAGGATGCAGGTGGTGGACACAGGTCTTGGGAATAGGCAGCTTCCACCAAACCCTCAGCTTTCACTGTCCTCCTTCTCTCCACAACTTAACACCTTGTTATTACTATCAAGTTATCTGAAATTAGCATTACAACAAGCCTAAATTTCTTGAAACCAGCACCCTTGCTGCAAAGGGCATGAGAACCCAGAAACCGTCACTCAGTGTCTCTGGCTTTGCCTTTGAGCTCTGAAACCCTGTTGGTCCCGTGTCCCTCAGCTTCATGAAGGGCCCTGCACTCTGCATTTAGGACGCTTTCGTACGGCCCCCTCCTGCAAGGCTCTGGTAAGACTGCCTGAGGAAGGAGGATGGGGGTCCCTGTTCCGAGTGTGTTGTGCTTCCACTGAAGACAGATGTATGGAGATGTTATACCTTCCCGATAGTAAATGGATGCATGTTCGGCCCAACTGGGCTGAGACCTGCTTCACTTGTACCATTTCCACTTGGGAGCAAGCTCATGTGGGCAAGACTTCAGAGCCTTCATGTAGACTAGATGCTGGGCTTGCCAACACCAGCCACATGGAGCCTGACAAAGGAAGAAGGGTTCACTGGCTTTCCCAAGCTGAATGCTGACATTTCTGCCCCTGTATCTAGTGACCATGAAGTGCCTCTGGCCACAGGGCCTTTGCACGTGTTTTTTTTTTCCTTTTTCTGGAGATCTCAGTCATGCTTTCTGTGCCAAATTCACTCCTATTCATCTTTAAGGACACAGATAAGTTAATTTTTTTTTTCTCAGAGAAGCCTCCCTGGAATTCTCTGAATTAATAAAACATTCTTAGTATTTCCTACCACCATGCCATGCACTTATCCTTTGCAACAGTTACAGTTGTGATCTGCCGTTTTGTGTGTGTGTTGATGTTTATCTCTGTCTCCCCAGCCAAAACATAAACTCTGGTAGGACTGGAAACTGCCTGGTTTTGCTCACCAACATACTCTCAAGATACTTAAGAAATATTTATTGAAAAAATGAATGATTTTTAACCATAATATTATGTGCCTGATTCCAGAGTCCTGCCCCATCACTCTGCACTCAGGTGGACAAAGACTAAGTTTGACCTGCATCCCAAGGCAGCAATTTTGTCTCCTAAATCTGCTTCCACAGTGCTTAGTCTGGGTTGGATGCTGCAGCTTAGTAAAGAGCAGCCATCCTCTAATTAGCCTAAACTCCACTTGCTGTTGATTCTGAAGAGGCATACGTCCTCCTTTTTTACAAGTCAGATACCAGTAATGCTTTAGCCTAGAGACAGGCCCATGTTCTGATTTGAGCCCAGGGATTAGAACCAGCAGGTTTTTATTGCCATCTCAATATAGAAACAGAGTCAGGTGGTGTCACGGACGTTCATGATCCCCAGAGGTGCATCCCCAGCATGCACTGTGCTTTGTGAGAAGGAAGAGAACACCCAGCAGTCATGGGGGTGTCATTCATTTTTCTTCCCAAAAGACTTGAGGCTGCTTTCCCTGCTTTCAAGCCCCTTTGGTTCTTAGGCATATAGAGTGGCTATTGCATTACCCTCCACAGCCTCAGGATGCAGGAATAAGAGTCTAGTTCTACTCCCACTTTACAGTTAGTAAACCAAGTCCAGGAAGAAGTGCTTCCTGCAGTCACCCAGGAAATGCTCACCAGGCTCAGTGCTTCCTGAACCTCAGTGTGCAAATGAGTCACCTGAAGGCTCTGATTCCACAGGTCTGGGCTGAGATCTGAGACGGTGCGTTTTTCACACACTCCCAGGAGCGCTGGTGCTGACACACGGGGGCTTCACTCTGAGTCGCGGGCTCTGTTCCACTGGACTGTGAGCTCACCAGCCGGGGGCTGTGCTGTATGGTCCACCCTCTCCCTCTTGTTCCCACTGCAATGAGACTCACAGGAAATGCCAGTTGAATGAATGTTCAATCCAAGCCTGAGACTAGCACCCAGTCCCACACACCAAACTTCTCTTAGATGTTACTTTGTATCCTTTTATTACATTTAACAAGCACACAATTTGTTTTCCAGCTAAATCTGGATCCCCAAAAGAAGTGTCTCTGTCTCTGACTTCTTTTCAGTGTCATTATACCACCAAACTGGCATAATTAGTCCTCAACAGTAAGTGTGGAGTGAAGAACTTATGAACAGGGGCAGTTCTCTAATATGCCCAAGGAGAAACCTATTTGGATTACTTTGGAAAAACACCAAGAATTAAAAAAGAATAAGGATGCTCAAAGGAAAAGGGAAGAAAATGGAAACTTTACAAAACTCTTTATGAAAGTAAGGTAGCGGTTGAGTGGCTACAGGGTTAACGTCATGTTCTAGATGTGAGCTGCCTGGACCCCACACCAGCTTTCCCTACAGTGGCTGCTAACCACACACACCTTGCTCAACATATCTGCACCCCAGTTTCCTTGTCTGTGAGGTAGTGGTAATTTTAGTATTTATACCATAGGGTTGTTATGCATCCAACTGCACCAGCACATGAAAGTCTTCTTTGTGTCCCTACAATACCTTTCATGAGGACAATCAGGGAGCCTTAAGGGTGGTGAAGAACTGAGGCCTCCCATCAACACCCAAGAGATGTTGAAGCCTCTTGGGAACAGCGATGTGGGCACCATCTTGGAAGTGGCTCCCAGCCCCTAATGACATCTGACTGCGTCTTAGTGACAGACCCTGAGTCAGAGCTGCCCAGCTAGCTGATCCCCAAATTTCTGACCTGCATAAACACTGAGACAATAAATTTTTGTTGCTTTAAGTGACTAAGTTTTGGGGAAATTTATTATGCAGTAAAAAGTTACTAACACCGTATTTAAATGGCACTTTCTAATTTTCAAAGCATGTTCACAACACTTACATGTGAGAATTTCTTAAAGCTCTATGAAATAAGTAGAACAAGTTATTGTCATAATTTCCCAATGGATAAAAATAGAACTGCCGTATGACCCAGCAATTCCACTCCTGAGTGTACATCCAAAAAAAACCCAAAAACACTAATTCAAAAAGATACAGGCACCCCAATATTCATAGCAGCATGATTTACAATTGTCAAGGTATGGAAGCAACCTAAGTGCTCATCAACAGATGAATGGATAAAGAAGACGTGGTATATATATATATATATATATATATATATATATATATATACACACACACACACACACACACAATGGAATACTACTCAGCCATTAAAAAAAGGATGAAATTCTGCCATTAGAAATAACTTAGATGGACCCAGGGGGTCTTATGCTTGGTGAAATAGGTCAGAAAGAGAAAGACAAGTATTGTATGGTATCACTTACATGTGGAATCTAAAAAATAAAACAAACTAGTAACTATTACAAAAAAGAAATAGACTCACAGATATAGAGAACAATTTGTGGCTACCAGTGGGGAGGGGCAATATAGGGGTAAGGGATTAAGAGACACAAAGCCATGCACAAAATAAATAAGCTACAAAGATATATTGTACAACACTGGGAACATAGCCAATATTTTATAATAACTATAAATGGGGTATAACATTTAAAAATTGTGACTCACTATGTTGTACACCTGAAACTTAAATAATACTGTACACTAATTCTACCTCAATTAGATTTTCCCAGGAGGCTCCAAAGGGGAAGCCTTGGTCATGGGCAGTACTTCCCCCAGTCCGCCTTGGAGGGTGGGCAGGTTTTGACAGGGCCTCAGCTCAATGTCTTCCCTACCAGCGGTGGTGCTGGGGTCATCCACGCCTCTCATCACACCTTTCCAAGGACCCCTGAAAAAAATGTAGGGTCATAGCCACTAAATATCATGTATGTTTACTACTCTCAAACCTGGAGACAAGCCTCAGGGTGCATTGGCCATCTTCAGATACATGAAGGAATGGGGATAAATAGAGTGACTGGGTACAGAGCCATCAGCATTCCTCCTTAAGACATGATTGTGCCCAGGATCCTATGTCCTGTCTCTATTCTTTCAGAGAGAGCAGTTTATTGAATATATTTCTCAGAACGTAGAGTATAGTGTTCTAAAATAAACATACTTTAACTTTCTGTTCCCTGTTCTGGAATATTCCTCCTATAACTATTTGCTCCTCTGTACTGACTTTCCCAATTTTCCCACTAGATAGTTACCTTCTTGAAACAAGGGCTATGTCCTTAAGAGCACCAAGCACAGTGCCTATCATTTTAAAAGAAAGGAAAGAAGCCATAAAGTAAATCTTAATGAAGAATTTGAAAAATAGAAAATCAGTATATGAAATTTTCTACAAGAGGTTCTATAAGAATTGTGTAGCATCATGCAGGAAATTTTTCAATATTTGCTACAATATAAATTGTAGTTCATGAGTTCATGAGTATCTTCAGGGAGAAGAAAATGTCTTAAGAATTGAAGGATTAAGAAAAAGACAATTCAGAAATTGAATGAAATATTTTCAAATGTGGGAAAAAACGAAGGATCTGCACGAAAATATCCATGTGCTCATATCTGAGTAAACAGACTCAGATTGGTATATGCATTTCTTTTTCACATTACTGTATTTTCCATATATTCCTTAATAATCATGTACTATTTTAAAGGAAAAAAAAAAACTCTCAAATATGTAACTATAAAATAAATTTCAAAATATTTAGATTCTGAGATTCTGCTCACATTCTGAGATTTGAATGAACTAGTTTCAAAAATATAAAGTGATTTCTTTAAAAAGAAAAAAAAGAAAAAGAATATGGAAGTAAATGTCTTCAATAATTCTGCATAAATATAACTATTAAAGAGGAGACCTTCAAGATGGCGGGGGAGTAAGATGTGGAGATTGCCTTCCTCCCCACAAATACATCAGAAATACATCTACGTGTGGAACAGCTCACACAGAACACCTACTGAATGCTGGCAGAAGATCTCAGACCTCCCAAAAGGCAAGAAACTCCCCACGTACCTGGGTAGGGCAAAAGAAAAAAGAAAAAACAGAGACAAAAGAATAGGGATGTGACCTGCACCAGTGGGAGGGAGCTGTGAAGGAGGAAAGGGGTCCACACGCTAGAAGCCCCTTCGTGGGTGAGGACTGTGGGTGGCGGAGCGGGGGGAAGCTTCAGAGCTGCGGAGGACAGCACAGCAACAGGGGTGCGGAGGGCAAAGCAGAGAGATTCCCGCACAGAGGATAGGTGCCAACTGGCTCACCAGCCCGAGAGGCTTGTCTGCTCCCCTGCCAGAGCCGGCGGGGCTGGGAGCTGAGGCTCGGGCTTCGATCAGAGCGCAGGGAGAGGGCTGGCTGAGTGAACACAGCCTGAAGGGGCTAGTGCACCATGGCTATAGCCAGGAGGGAATCCGAGGAAAAGTCTGGACCTGCCGAAGAGGCAAGAGACTTTTCTTCCCTCTTTGTTTCCTGGTGCGCGAGGAGAGGGAATTAAGAGCATCGCTTAAAGGAGCTCCAGAGACGGGCGCGAGCCGCGGCTAACAGCGCGGACCCCAGAGATGTGCATGAAACACTAAGGCTGCTGCTGCCGCCACCAAGAAGCCTGTGTGCGAGCACAGGTCACTATCCACATCCCCCTTCCGGGGAGCCTGTGCAACCCGCCACTGCCAGGGTCCCGGGATCCAGGGACAGCTTCCCCAGGAGAACGCACGGCGTGCCTCGGGCTGGTGCAACGTCACGCTGGCCTCTGCTGCTGCAGCCTCGCCCCCAATCGTGCCCCTCCCTCCCCCCTGCTTGAGTGAGCCTGAGCCCCTGAATCAGCTGCTCCTTTAACCCCGTCCTGTCTGAGCGAAGAACAGATGCCCTCCGGCGACCTACACGCAGCGGTGGGGCCAAATCCAAAGCTGAACCCCGAGAACTGTGCGAACAAAGAAGAGAAAGGGAAATCTCCCCCAGCAGCCTCCGGAGAAGCAGATTAAGTGCCACAGTCAACGTGATGTACCCTGTATCTGTGGAATACCTGAATAGACAAGGAATCATCCCAAATTGAAGAGGTGGACTTTGAGAGGAACTGTAGACTTGGGGTTTGCTGTATGCGACTGACTGGTTTCTGGTTTTATGTTTATCTTAGTTTAGTATTTAGAGTTTATTATCATTGGTAGACTTGTTTATTCATTTGGTTGCTCTCTTCCTCTTTTTTATATATAGATACATACTTTTTTCCTTTTGCTCTTTTTGTGAGTGTGTGTGTGTATGCTTCTTTGTGTGATTTTGTCTGCATAGCTTTGCTTTTACAACTTGTCCTAGGGTTCTGTCTGTCGTTTATTTAATTTCTTTTTCTTTGTATAGTATTGCACTTGTTATCATTGGTGGATTTGTTTTTGGTTTGGTTGCTCTATACTTTCTTTCTTTCTTTTTCTTTACTTTTGTATTTTTATTTATTTTAATAACTTTTTATTTTATTTATTTATTTATTTCTCTTTTTTTCTTTCTTTTTTTCTCCCTTTTCTTCTGAGCTCTGTGGCTGACAGGGTTTTTGTGCTCCGGCCGGGTGTCAGGCCTGCGCCTCTGAGGTGGGAGAGCCAAGTTCAGTACATCGGTCCACCAGAGACCTCCTGGCTCCATGCAACATCAAACAGCAAAAGCTCTCCCAGAGATCTCAATCTCAATGCTAAGACCCAGCTCCACTCAACAAGCAGCAAGCTACGCTGCTGGACACCCCATGCCAAACAACTAGCAAGACAGGAACACAACACAACCCATTAGCAGAGAGGCTGCCTAAAATCATAAGGTCACAGACACCCAAAACACACACCACCAGTCATGGTCCTGCCAACAAGAAAGAAAAGATCCAGGTTTATCCACCAGAACACAGGCACCAGTCTGCTCCACCAGGAAGCCTACACAACCCATTGAAACAACCTTAGCCACTGGGGACAGACATCAAAAGCAATGGGAACTACAAAACTGCAGCCTGTGAAAAGGAGACCCCAAATACAGTAAGTTAAGCAAAATGAGAAGACAGAGAAACACACTGCAGGTGAAGGAGCAAGGTGAAAACCCACCAGACCAAACAAATGAAGAGGAAATAGGCAGTCTACCTGAAAAAGAATTCAGGGTAATGATAGTAAACATGATCCAAAATCTTGGAAATAGAATGGAGAAAATACAAGACACGTTTAATAGGGACCTAGAAGAACTAAAGAGCAAAAAAAAAAAAAAAAAAAACAGTGGTGAACAACACAATAAATTAAATTTAAAATTCTCTAGAAGGAACCAATAGCAGAATAACTGAGGCAGTAGAACGGATAAGTGACCTGGAAGATAAAATAGTGGAAATAACTATCGCAGAGCTGAATAATGAAAAAAGAATGAAAAGAATTGAGGACAGAGCATCCCTGGTGGCGCAGTGGTTGAGAGTCCACCTGACTATGCGGGGGACGTGGGTTCGTGCCCCAGTCCAGGAAGATCCCACATGGCATGAAATGGCTGGGCCCGTGAGCCATGGCCGCTGAGCCTGTGCATCTGGAGCCTGTGCTCCGCAATGGGAGAGGCCACAACAGTGAGAGTCCCGCATACCATAAAAAAAAAGAAAAAAAAAAAAGAATTGAGGACAGTCTCAGAGACCTCTGGGACAACATTAAATGCACCAACATTTGAATTATAGGGGTCCCAGGAGAAGAAGAGAAAAAGAAAGGGAGTGAGAAAATATTCAAAGAGATTAGATTTGAAAACTTCCCTAATATGGGAAAGGAAATTGTCAATTAAGTCCAGGAAGTGCAGAGAGCCCCAAGGAGCTCCAAGGAGAAACACGCCAGGACACATATTAATCAAACTATCAAAAATTAAATACAAAGAGAAAATATTAAAAGCAGCAACAGAAAAGCAACAAATAACATGCAATGGAATCCCCGTAAGGTTAACAGCTGATCTTTCAGCAGAAACTCTGCAAGCCAGGAGGAAGTGGCAAGACATATTTAAAATGATGAAAGGGAAGAACCTACAACCAATATTACTCTACCCAGCAAGGATCTCGTTCAGATTCGACGGAGAAATTAAAACCTTTACAGACAAGCAAAAGCTAAGAGAATTCAGCACCACAAAACCAGCTTTACAACAAATGCTAAAGGAACTTCTCTAGGCAGGACACACAAGAGAAGGAAAAGACCTACAATAACAAACCCAAAACAATTAAGAAAATGGTAATAGGAACATACATATCGATAACTACCTTAAATGTAAATGGATTCAATGCTCCCACCAAAAGATATAGACTGGTTGAATGGATACAAAAACAAGACCCATATATACACTGTCTACAAGAGACCCACTTCAGACCTGGGGACACGTACAGACTGAAAGTGAGGGGATGGAAAAAGATATTCCATGCAAATGGAAATCAAAAGAAAGCTGGAGTAGAAATTCTCATATCAGAGAAAATAAACTTTAAAATAAAGACTATTACAAGAGACAAAGAAGGACACTACATAATGATCAAGGGATCAATCGAAGGAGAAGATATAAAATTGTAAATATTTATGCAACCAGCAGAGGAACACCTCAATACATAAGGCAAATGCTAACAGCCATAAAAGGGGAAATTGACAGTAACGCAATCCTAGTAGGGGACATTAACACCCCACTTTCACCAACAGACAGATCACCCTAAATGAAAATAAATAAATAAACACAATCTTTAAATGATACATTAAACAACATGGACTTAATTGATATTTTAGGACATTCCATCCAAAAACAACAGAACACACTTTCTTCTCAAGTGCTCATAGGACATTCTCCAGGATAGATCATATCTTGGGTCACAAATCAAGCCTTGGTAAATTTAAGAAAACTGAAATCATATCAAGTATCTTTTACAACCACAAAGCTATGAGACTAGATATCAATTACAGGAAAAATCTGTAAAAAATACAAATACATGGAGGTTATACAATACACTACTAAATAACCAAGAGATCACTGAAGAAATCAAAGAGCAAATGAAAAAATACCTAGAAATAAATGACAATGAAAACACAATGGCCCAAAATCTATGGGATGCAGTGAAAGCAGTTCTAAGAGAGAAGTTTAGAGCAATACAAACCAACCACAAGAAACAAGAAACACCTCAAATAAACAACCTAACCTTAAACCTAAAGCAATTAGAGAAAGGAGAACAAAAAGAACCCAAAGTTAACAGAAGGAAATAAATCATAAAGGTTAGATCAGAAATGAATGAAAAAGAAATGAAGGAAACAATAAAAAAGATCGATAAAACTAAAAGCTGGTTCTTTGAGAAGATAAACAAAATTCATAAACCATTTAGCCAGACTCATCAAGGAAAAAGGGGAGAAGACTCAAATCAATAGAATTAGAAATGAAAAAGAAGTAACAACTGAAACTGAAGAAATACAAAAGATCGTGAGAGATTACTACAAGCAATTATATGCCCATAAAACGGACAACCTGGAAGAAATGGACAAATTCTTATGAAAGCACAAACTTCCATGAATGAACCAGGAAGAAATAGAAAATATAAACAGACCAATCACAAGCACTGAAATTGAGACTGTGATGAAAAATCTTCCAACAGGAAAAGTCCAGGACCAGGTGACTTCACAGGCGAGTTCTGTCAAACATTTAGAGAAGAGCTAACACCTATCCTTCTAAAACTCTTCCAAAATACAGGAGAGGGAGGAACACTCTCAAATTCATTCTATGAGGCCACCATTATGCTGATACCAAAACCAGACAAAGATATCAAAAGAAAAAAACAAACAAACACAAAAAAACTACAGGCCAATGCCACTGATGAACATAGATGCAAAAATCCTCAACAAAATTCTAGCAAACAGAATCCAACAGCACATTAAAAGGATCATACACGATGATCAAGTGGGGTTTATCCCAGGATTGCAAGGATTCTTCAATACATGCAAATCAATCAATGTGATACACCATACTAAGAATTAAAGGATAAAAACCAGATGATCATCTCAATAGATGTAGAAGAAGCTTTCGACAAAGTTCAACACCTATTTTTGACAAAAAACCCTCCAGAAAGTAGGCATAGAGGGAACTTACCTCAACATAATAAAGGCCATATATAACAAAACCCACAGCCAACATCATTCTCAATGGTGAAAAACTGAAACCATTTCCTCTAAGATCAGGAACAAGACAAAGTTGCCCACTCTCATCATAATTATTCAACATAGTTTTGGAAGTTTTAGCCACAGCAATCAGAGAAGAAAAAGAAATGAAAGGAATCCAAATCAGAAAAGAAGAAGTAAAGCTGTAACTGTTTGCAGATGACATGATACTATACATAGAGAATCCTAAAGATGCTACCAGAAAACTACTAGAGATAATCAATGAATTTGGTAAAGTAGCAGGATACAAAATTAATGCACAGAAATCTCTGGCATTCCTATATACTAATGATGAAAAATCTGAAAGTAAAATTAAGGAAACACTCCCATTTACCATTGCAACAAAGAGAATAAAATACCTAGGAATAAACCTACCTGAGGAGACAAAAGACCTGTATGCAGAAAACTATAAGACACTGATGAAAGAAAATAAAGATGATACCAACAGATGGAGAGATATACCATGTTCTTGGATTGGCAGAATCAACATTGTGAAAATGACTCTACTACCCAAAGCAATCTACAGATTCAGTGCAACTCCTAACTAAATACCAACAGCATTTTTCAGAGAACTAGAACAAACATTTTCACAATTTGTTTGAAAACACAAAAGACCTTGAAGAGCCAAAGCAATCTTGAGAAAGAAAAACGGAGCTGGAGGAATCAGGCTCCCTGACTTCAGACTATACTACAAAGCTACAGTAATCAAGACAGTATGGTACTGGCAAAAAACAGAAATATAGATCAATGGAATAGGATAGAAAGCCCAGAGACAGACCCACGCACATATGATCACCTTATTTTTAATAAAGGTGGCAAGAATATACAATTGAGAAAAGGCAGTCTCTTCAATAAGTCATCCCGGGAATACTGGACATCTACAAGTAAAGAATGAAATTAGAACACTCCCTAACACCATACACAAAAATGAACTCAAAATGGATTAAAGACCTAAATGTAAGACCAGACACTATCAAACTCTTAGAGGAGAACTTAGGCAGAACACTCTATGACATAAACCACAGCAAGAACTCTTTGACCCACCTCCTTGAGAAATGGAAAGAAAAATAAACAAATGGGTCCTAATGAAACTTAAAAGCTATTGCACAGCAAAGGAAACCATAAACAAGAGGAAAAGACAACCCTCAGAATGGGAGGAAATATTTGCAAATTAAGCAACTGACAAAGGATTAATCTCCAAAATTTACAAGCAGCTCAATATCAAAAAAAAACAAACAACCCAAACCAAAAATGGACAGAAGACCTAAGTAGACATTTCTCCAAAGAAGGTACACAGATTGCAAACAAACACATGAAAGGATGCTCAACATCACTAATCATTAGAGAAATGAATATCAAAACTACAGTGAGGTATCACCTCACACCAGTCAGAATGGCCATCATCATAAAATCTACAAACAAATGCTGGAGAGGGTGTGGAGAAAAGGGAACACTCTTGCACTTTTGGTGAGAATGCAAATCATTACAGCTCCTATGGAGAACAGTATGGAGGTTCCTTAAAACACTAAGAATAGAACTGCCATACGATCCAGCAATCCCACTACTGGGCATATACCCTGAGAAAACCATAATTCAAAAAGAGTCACGTACCCCAATATTCATTGCAGCTCTATTTACTGTAGCCAGGACCTGGAAGCAACCTAAGTGTGTATCGACAGATGAATGGATAAAGAAGATGTGGTACATATATATATAATGGAATATACCTAGCCATTAAAATAAACAAAATTAAGTTACTTGTAGTGAGGTGGATGTACCTAGAATCTGTCATACAGAGTGAAGTAAGTCAGAAAGAAAAAAACAAATGCCGTACGCTAACACTTATATAAGGAATCTAAAAAAAAAAAAATGGTTCTGAAGAACCTAGGGGTAGGACAGGAATAAAGATGCAGACATAAAGAATGGACTTGAGGACAAGGGGAGGGGGAAGGGTAAGCTAGGACTAAGTGAGAGAGTGGCATGGACATATATACACTAACAAATGTATGGTAGATAGCTAGTGGGAAGCAGCTGCAGAGCACAGGGAGATCAGCTCAGTGCTTTGTGACCACCTAGAGGGGTGGGATAGGGAGGGTGGGAGGGAGACACAAGGGGAAGGAGATATGGGGATATATGTATATCTAAAGCTGTTTCACTTTGTTACAAAGCAGAAACTAACAACAACAACAAAAAAAAGACCCCAAAAATATAACTATTAAAAACCCCCGCTGCCTAATGTAATATTAGATGAGTTTGAAATTTGGCTCAGGGCTCCCTGGAGTATTAAAGGGTCTCCTAGCCCCCAGCGCACAGGCTCTAGAAGAAGAGCCAGAGGACGTTACTGCATTCTGAGCCCAGTTACTCAACGCAGAGAAGGGCCCTGAAATTGACTTCAAATGGGAACGGATGCAGCTGAGGAGGAACAGGTCCATTCAGACTAACAGTGAAGGGGAACATTTGTGTCACGCCTTGCACACAGGGGTGGCAAAGGCCCTATGTGTCTCTGAATCATTAAGTCAACAGGAGTAAGAGGGGGTCTCATTCAGAATCCAGCAAGTCTCGCTTCCGTAGCAGAATTTCAATCCCAGCGGGCACCCACCTTGAGTAAGTCTGCCCTGGAGTTGGGTGTGACTTTCTCGGCTCTGTATCGAATCCACACAGTCAGACGCGTGATGGAGCTGAAACGATCACCTCGGTGTCACAGTGAGACAGTACTGCAAGCCTTACAATTACAGGCTTACCTCCACTGGAAAGCAAAGCCACGTTTCGGGCACTGCACATGCTAAAGAAATCATTTCAGCAAAGCGTTAGCTAAGCCTGCGTCCCTGGTGTGAAAAGGGAGACATGTCTGGATGCACACAGGTGGGGGATGTGGATAGAGGAGACTTCTGCTAACAGGACTCTTATGACAAAGCCGTGACAACTGGAAGGCAGAGATTAACATTATGTAAACATTTGTTTAATGAGAATAAGTAAATATGCAACCTTGGTTTTCATTCTCCGCTCCTCATGCTAAGGACGGGATGATGCACTCAAACTTTCTCATCTAGATGTCAAACTGCGTGGTCCTCCGTATGGCACGTTGCCATCACTAAAGTTCCCTACAGCTCTGTCGTCCAGGTGCCCCGAGAGACGGAAGCTGGTGTGGGTCCCTCTAGAGTACGCGTGTTCTCCCTCCTAGAATCAGCACTGGGCACCCCTATGTGCTCCAGGGTCTCCCCAGTGGTGTCACTTTCTCTTTCTCCTGTCCTGTCAGGGTGGCCTTGTTTAGGGGAAATTGGAAAGAGAATATCATTCATGAGGTTTTTTATGTCATACCATCTCCTTTGTACCCTCGTGTTCTTTACACGTCTGCAAGAATCCGAAAGGATTACCAGCTTAGGGCACCTGCAGCCTAGACTCTGGTTTGAAGGTATACGTCTCAGCCACACTCTGTAGCATCTGGTCACTGGCTGTGTCTCACAGTATCCTTTGGCTTATGAACACTTCTGGTTTCTAGGACTGCATAACAAACATCCCCACACTTGGTGGCATTAAGCAAAACCCATGTCATTAAGCTCATGGATTCTATGGGCCAAGAATTTGGACACAGCACGGAGGACTGGCTTATCTCTGATCCCCCATGTCTGGGGCCTCAGATGGGAAGATGGGAATGTCTGGAGTCCTCTGCAGGTTCCCGCCCTTACACGGCTAGCCAGACTCGGATGCTGGGCTCATCGGCACTTGCAGCCCCCGTGGCCTGTCCTTGGGACCTGCCTTCTCTGAGTGCCCTGAGACATTCCTCAGAGGAGCCATGGCCTTTTAAAGATCTCATCTTGGAAATTCTTCCACACTCTCTTGGTGGAAGGAGCCAGAGGGTCACCCAGGTTCAGGAGGGAGGAATGTAGACCCCAGAGAAGACCCAAGTTTAAAGCAGTCCCTCTGTCATCTGAGCAGTTTATCAAAGTGCCTGCCCACTAGGATGGTGATGAACGGTCTCCTCTATTTAGCCTGGTGCATCCAGGGTGTGTGTCTGCTTCAAACTCAGGGTACAATACAGACTTGGGGGGTGAGGGTCTCTCTACCAATAATGCTGCCTCTTGTCAGAACAGAAGGTTTCCCTGAGCTTTGACCATGATAATTCTCAGGAAGGGATAGAAAACTTTCACCAAGTTACATTAATTCTTTATTTTTTTCCCCAATGTCTATTATCTGTCATATTGAAACAGGAAGATAATTGGCCAAAATCCCATATCTCACAATTCTTTCCTCCTCAAGTTCTGGGGAAGATGGATGTGCTCTGATGACAGTGCCAAGCCAGTGATGTATACTTATTAGCTCAGAGCCCTGGCCCCAATCCCCAGTACCTGAGCCAATCACTGACCTGCTTCATTCTATCACAATGACCTGCTACTGGACTGTCTCCCCAGATACTGCAAATTCCCCAGTGGCAACAGCACCTTGCATTTGGATCTGCACCCTCAGGGTGCAACCCTAGGACCTGCCATGAATTATCTGCTCAAAAAAGACTTTTCCCTGTGAAAAGCATTCACTCAGTGTGGCCAGCATGAGGGAGGGGACAAAGGTAGAACTTAGTGTTCTAGGGGCATGGAGACCATAGCTTCAGAAGGGCAGGCAGGTCACACCACCCTGAGATTTCCCTGAGCTACTGGTAGGTTGCCCAGACTTCCCACATTGTCAGGCATTCTGTCTCCATTCCACCCCAACTCTGGGACTACAGCATCCTCTGTCCCCTCCTCAGCCTACAGCCTCCAGTCAACTTCTCAAGGTTGCTCAGAGCCTGGTCCCCAGGCATGAGGGTGTAAACTCAAGAAGCTTGTCGATGCAGTGAGAACTCCTGGAGATACCAGGAAGGAGCCACGAAAGGTTCAGGTAAAACAAAGGGGTGCTTCCAAGTCCGCATCCCAGTGGGCCAAGCAAAAGCAGCATGGAGACCTTCCCCATCACTGGCAGTTAACTAGTTTTGCCCAGAAGTGTCTCTGTGCAGAAAAAGTACTAACCTGTTTTCAAAGGTGCTGGATATGATGCTGGGGAGGTTAACTAGCTCATCCAAATCACAGAGGCTCTGTGATAACAGTGTGGACAGCTGAGGTTTGGGGAGAGGGAGCACAGGTGGTGACCAAGTTCAGCTCCGCTACCAGCCTCTAGGTGACCTGGGACGTGTCACTGCAGCCTCTGTGACTCAGCCTCCTCAAGGGCAAAACCTCAAGGGATTATGGGGACAAGTGACAGTGGTGAACAAGGTTGGCACTGAAGGCAACTTTTACCAAAGTCAGCCCCAAAGTTAATGCAGCTAATGTTCTGGGGCTGGACTCAGGTACCATCCACTTCCGGCAGCACTCCCTGGGGCAGGAATTAATAACACCTGGGGCTGCTAACCCCGGAGCTGGAGCCCTTCCCATGTAAGAAAGTGCCACTCAGGGAGGATCACGGTGGGGAGGCCAGAGGCGTGGTGTTGGGCTAAGTGTGCACCAAAGCCCACGGAGCTTGCTCACGGTGGAGGTATTCCCCGCTCTCCATGACACAGGACATACTTACTATTCCGTAATCACAACTCCCCATCTTCAGATAATATTGTCATGAGATGTTTAAGGAAACTGGGAAGTATATGAAAGGCATCGTATGGTCAGGCCACTCAGGATGGCTGTTCTCTTGCTCTCTGTCCATCCCCTGCTAGACCAGCCCCTGCTTCTTCTACACCTACTCACCTGACTATCCAATCCTCTTAACTGTAGGGCTTAATCAATAACAACCTCGGTGCTGGCCCCCTACATCAGCTGCTGGTTTTCTGTGTAACTGATGAGCCATCCTGATGTCATTTTTCCCTATAAATGGTAGCCTCCTTCCCCCTCAAGTAGTGAAGGTCACTGCCATGTCCTGTCTGTGGTTTGCTGTACATGGTGGGGTCTCACTCCAGGACTTTTGCATCAGACGGGTAAGATCCCCTGTCCAATAAACCATGGATGCCTCTGTCACTGTCTCCAGGCTCTTTCTTAGGTATGCCAGCTGGGCAACTACAAGACTTTCAGGACTGAGGTTGCAGCCCGACAGACATTTACAAATAAAAATACAAATAATAAAAATGCTTTTCTTTCATTTTCAAAAGTTATGGTTTATTTGATCTTTTCATTGACTACAGTATTTGTTTTGTGTATTTATTTATTAATTTTTACTTTGTGATGTTTTGCTTAAAGTTTTTAAGAACTTCACCCACCTGAAACAAAAACAAACCTCGGTCATCTGCCCTATGCGTTTTCAGGGACCCTCTCGGTCCCCCAGCACATCACACGTGGGTTATACACTAGGGATGTTTACTTACAAGTGTAAGCAACTACTGACTCATTTGTGCATAGTCAAATTTGTCATTTGTAACTGTTTCCTTGTAATTATTTATGTTGCCGTGAAAAGCAGCTTTGATACTTGGCCTGTACTTTGGTCCGGGACTTGGTTGGGAAGACTGGGGACAGAAATGGCTGTTGCCAGGAGTCAGTGATATTTGTACAAAGTCCCCCCGACCCCTGTCCTTAGCCCTTAATCAAAGTTTGCCATGTTTGCTGTTTGTATCAACTGACTCAGAACTTTTTGCCCTTTTTTCTTGCTTTCTTTTAGGAATTCTGTGGGTGAGTAGGCTGCGGGGTTGAAGGCAGGAGCACCCTCCTGTTAGGAGCCAGGGAGGCTAATTCTTGAGGCCAGTCTCCCTGGCAACTGCCCACAGCCTTGACCTGTTTCCACAGGGCAGCAACTCACTTGCGGGCAAGGGCAATTTTTTTTTTTTTAATCTTTAACTTCCCAATTGTAAATGTTTGCTTGCCCTTTTCTCTTTTTTATATATAAAAAAAAAGTTTCTATTTGGAAAAGGAGCTTTGCAATTCTTGCTTTACTTGAGAAGGAATGACTAGGAAACCCCCTTTCTGCAGCCCAGCATAGACAGCAAGAAGGAATTCAGACGGAGGGAGAGCTCTGGCTGAGGAAGTAAGCCCTCTGGAGGGAGAGATGGCCAGGCTTGGAGGGAGGACGGGCTGGACTTTTCCTGCAGAGGGGGTCCGTGGGGTGTTCCAGACGCAGAGCAGACACACACCGGCATGGGCTGCATCATGCTGAGGAGTTGGGTCCAGGCCGTGGGCAGCACCCCAGTGATGGCATTACCCCAGTGGACGCCTTCAATGCCGACTGGCTCTGTGGAGACTGAGTCCACTCAACAGGCCCACACACAGCAGTGACTCCACAGTGCACCCACTGTTGCTCATTTCCAGGTGCTTCTCTGTCTTATTAGGCTCCCATTTGCCAGTTAGTCATAACCTCACTGGTAAGCCAAGCAAGTCATTAAATTGTAGATGGAACCAAACTGGTGAGTGGTCACCATGTAGAAGGAACCTTACTCCTCAGCTTCAGCCCCATGTGGTCCTGGCAATGACAGGTTCCCACTGTTCTAGGACTTGCAGAATTTTTTTTAAAAAAGTCCTGTGTTCCTGGAAATCTCCCATCCAGTCCCCACCAAGCTAGGTCAGTTGGTCGCCCTAATTTGGAAACGTTAAGATCCACCCACACTGGATGCTGAGTACATCAAAGCCAACCCCACAGAAGCCCTTGGGTTCAAATAAAGAAGCCTCATCCTAATGTTCCAAATACGGCCACCAGAGGGCAGTAGAGGATCATCGCTGTAACCTGGACTTGGGGTGCCAAGGTTAAATCCCACCTCTCAGGTCCAGGCCTCTTTTCTGGGTGGCATCATGGATTTCTATATACTATTTTTTGTAATGTAATGTCTTAGTCATAGTCTATCATCAGATATTTTAGGACTATGTTTAATGTTTAGAAGTATGTTAGCACCGTGCAATACTTACATCCCAAGTTCTCAAACAGAGGTGGTCCACTGCAAGGACATTCTTGGCTGCAGTTATTATGGGCTCTTTTAAGATAGAAAACTGAATAGCAACAGTGAATACTGGGGAAATGTACTTTGCTCAGGAATAGTCCAGTTGTTGCAAAATTTGACTGTCCATTTGGTTATTACAGAAAAACCCTTAACTGTTACGTAGTGGTTGTTCCTGTAATAGTCTATTACATGTGTTTCTACCTCTAGTGATGGGCTTTATGTGCTAGACCTTAATAGCCTTAAACCTGGGTAAGTGCATGGGTGCCTGTAAAAGAAACATGGTTTACAAGGGTCAGACACCATGATCAAGTGGGGTTTACCCCAGAGATTCGAAGATTCTTCAGTATAGGCAAATCAATCGATGTGATACACCACATTAACAAATTGAAGAATAAAAACCATATGATCATCTTAATAGATGCAGAAAAGGGTTTTTGACAAAATTCAGCATCCATTTATGACAAAAACTGTCCACAGGGTGGATATAGAGGGAACCTACCTCAACATAGTAAAGACCATATAAGACAAACCCACAGCTAACCTTACATTCAATGGTGAAAAGTTGAAAGCGTTTTCTCTAAGATCAGGAACAAGACAAGGATGATGACTTTTGTCACTTTTATTCAACATAGTATTGGAAATCCTAGCCATAGCAATCAGACAAGAAAAAGAAAGAAAAGGAATCCAAATTGGAAAGGAAGAAGTAAAAATGTCACTGTTTGCAGATGACATGATACTATGCATAGAAAATCCTAAAGATGCTACCAGAAAACTACTAGAGCTCATCAATGAATTCAGTAAAGTTGCAGGATACAAAATTAATATACAGAAATCTGTTGCATTTCTATACACTAACAACAAACTATCAGAAAGAGAAGTTAAGGAAACAATCCCATTTACCATTGCATCAAAAAGAATAAAGTACCTAGGAATAAACCTATATAAGGAGATGAAAGACCTGTACTTGGAAAACTGTAAGACACTGATGAAAGAAATTGAAGATGACACAAACAGATGGAAAGATATATCATGTTCTTGGAGTGGAAGAATCAATATTATTAAAATGACCATATTACCCGAGGCAATCTACAGGTTTAATGCAGTCCCTAACAAAAAAACAATGCTATTTTCCACTGAACTAGAATAAATAATTTTAAAATCTGTATGGAAACACAAAAGACCCCAAATAACTAAAACAATCTTGAGAAAGAAGAACAGAGATGGAGGAATCACACTGCCTGACTTCAGACTATACTGCAAAGCTACAGTAATCAACTAGTATGGTACTGGCAAAAAAACACACACAAAAATCAATGGAACAGAATAGAGAGCACAGAAATAAACCCACACACCCATGGTCAATTAATCTACAACAGAGGAAGCAAGAATATGCAATGGAGAAAAGACAGTCTCTTCAATAAGTGGTGCTGGGAAAACTGGACAGTTACATGTAAAAGAATGAAATCAGAACATTTTCTTACACCTTATACAAAAATAAACTCAAAATGGATTAAAAACCTAAATGTAAGACCAGGAAATATAAAACATAGGCAATGCACTGTTTGACATAAATCTTAGTAATAATTTTTTTGGATCTGTCTCCTAAGGCATGGGAAGCAAAAACAAAAAACAAACAAATGAGATCTAATCAAACTTAAAAGCTTTTGCACAGCAAAGGAAAGCATCAACAAAATGAAAAGACAGCCTACAGAATGGGAGAAAATATTTTTAAATGATATGACCAATTAAGGGTTAATATCCAAAACTATATCAACAGCTCACATAACTCAACATCAAAAAACAAATAACCTGATTTAAAAATGGGCAAAATGACAAAATAGGCATTTTTTCAAAGAGGCCAGATGGCCAACAGGCACGTGAGAAGAAGCTCAGTATCACAAATCATCAGGGAGATGCAAATCAAAATCACAATGAGATATCACTTCTCACCTGTTAGAATGGCCTCATCAAAAAGAACAGATATAACAAGTGTTGACAAGAATGTGGAGAAAAGGGAACCCTCATATATAAATGTAAATTTGTGCAACCACTATGAAAAACAGTATGAAGAATCTCAAAAAACTATAAATAAAACTACCATATGACTCAACAATTCTACTTCTGGGTATATATCTGAAAAAAAAAAAAAAAAACCAAAACTGAAAACACTAGTTCAAAATGACACATGCATCCCAATGTTCATAGTAACATTATTTACAATTACCAAGATATGGAAGCAACCTTAGTGTCCATCAACACATAAATGGATAAAGAAGATATGGTACCTCTCTGCCATGGAATACCACTCAGCCATAAAAAAGAATAAAATTTGTCATTTGTAGCAACACAGATGGACTTGGAGCATATTATGCTAAGTGAAATAAGTCAGACAGAGAAAGACAAATACTGTATGATATCATTTATATGTGGAACCTAAAAAAAATAAAACAAACTAGTGACTAAGACAAAAAAGAAACTGACTCACAGATATAGAGAACAAACTAGTGGTTTACCAGTGGAGAGAGGGAAAGGGGAAGGGGCAAGATAGGGGTAAGGCAATGACATATCACCTCACACCAGTCAGGATGGGCATCATCAAAATACCTACAAACAATAAATGCTGGAGAGGGTGTGGAGAAAAGGGAACCCTCATACACTGTTGGTGGGAATGTAAATTGATATAGACACTATGGAGAACAGTATGGAGGTTCCTTAAAATACTAAAAAGAGAGTTACCACATGACCCAGTGATCCCACTATTGGGCATATACCCAGAGAAAACTATAATTCAAAAAGAGTCATGTACGACAATGTTCATTGCAGCTGTATTTACAATAGCCAGGACATGGAAGCAACTTAAGTGTCCAAAAGATGAATGGATAAAAAAGATGTGGCACATATATACAATGGAATATTACTCAGATATAAAATGAAACAAAATTGAGTTCTTTGTAGTGAGGTGAATGGACCTAGTGTCTGTCATACTGAGTGAAGTAAGTCAGAAAAAGAAAAAGAAATACCATATGCTAACACATATATAAGGAAACTAAAAAAAAAAAAAAATGGTTCTGAAGAACCTAGGGGTAAGACAGGAATAAAGACTCAGATATAGAGAATGCACTTGAGGACATGGGGAGGGGGAAGGGTAAGCTGGGACGAAATGAGAGAGTGACATGGACATATATCCACTACCAAATGTAAAATAGATAGCTAGTGGGAAGCAGCCCCATAGCACAGGAAGATCAGCTCGGTGCTTTGTGACCACCCAGAGGGGTGGGATACGGAGGATGGGAGGGAGATGCAAGAGGGAGGGGATATGGGTATATATGTGTACATATAACTGATTCACTTTATAATACAGCAGAAACTAACACAACAATGTAAAGCAATTATACTCCAATAAAGATGTTAAAAAAAAAGATAGGGGTAGGGGATTAAGGGATACAAACTATTATGGATAAATTAAGCTACCAGGATATATTGCACAACATGGGGAATATAGCCAATATTTTACAATAACTATAAATGGAACATAACTTTTAAAATTGTGAATAACTATGTTGTATACCTGTAACTTATATAGTATTGTATAGCAACTATAAATCAATAAGTAAACTAAAAAAAACTTAAAATAATTTATCTCTAAAAGAAAGAAACATGGTTTACCTGCACAACACTGATCAATTTTGAGAGATCATTAATATCCTTGAGGTGGTTTTGTGGATATAAACATATGATGACAATCTGAATTAGTCCCTCTCATTCTAGCAATGAAATTGTCTACTTAATTTATAAAGTCATGGTCATGCCCTGATTTTATATACTTGTATCTATCAATGAACATTGTGATACTGAGGAAAACAAAGGAAGATGCCACGTCTGTTTCTATGAGATGTCCACAAAGTCCAAGCTGATATTTTTCAGAATAAAATCTTCACTGAAATTGTTTTTATTATATTTGAAGGGTGAAGACTTCTAGTAGTTTAGTGGAAAATACATCCTGTGATTTTGGAAGAGATAAAAGTGCATGACATATTTTCATCTGGAATGTGGAGAATAAGTCAGGGCCTTAGAATCTCCAGATGGTTTACAGTTGGGAGAGTCCTGAGGTTATTTGATTAGGCTGCTCCACTCTCTGGGGTGGAGACGACTTGTCAGGCAGGAGGTGACCACCAGGGCTGGATGCCAGTCTTCAGCTGGAGCCACAGCAGCCTTGGTACCATCCTGTGCACTTACACAGATCCCTTCTCCTGTCCTGAGACCTGCAGGGAGGTAGGTGCCAACAGCTCCACGTCACAGGGGAGAAGCTGAGGTCAGGGCAGTACCAGGAATGGGTGTCTGGCCTGGGTGTCTTCTCTGTCATTCTGGGCCCACACAGCTCTCTGAGGACACCCCTCCTACAGAACACACCTGCAGGGCCAGCCCTTGGGTCCAGGGAAGCTGCTCCAGGTGAGCTTGCAGAGAACAGTGCAAAGTAGCTAAAAACTGGGAATCAATCCCACAAGTTCTAGAGGCTGGGGGTTCCTATAATTTCACACCCTGTTTCCACAGTAGTGCCTGCCATGTAGTAGGCACTTAAGAACCTTTGTAGGGTGAATAATTATCCCAATGGACTGGTTCTCAAGAATAGGGTCCCAAGGAGGGTTTAGTCTTTGTTTTATTCCTTAAGCACTTTAAATGATATAACACTCTTCTTAGTTTCCTAGGGCTGCTGTAACAATTTGCCATAATCTGCATGGCTTAAACAACAGAACTGTATTCCTTCACAGTTTGGGAAGCCAGAAGTCCAAAATCAAGGTGTGGGCAGGGCCACACTCTCTCTAAAGGTTTTAAGGGAGGGTCCCTCCTTGCCTCTTCCAGCTGCTGGTGTTGCTGGCAATCCTCAGCACTCCTTGGCTTGTGGCCGCATCACTCCAATCTTTATTACCATTTTCACAGGTCACTCTCTTCTTTCCCATGTCTCCCTGTGTCCAAATCTGTCTTTCATAAGGCCACTGTCATTGGATTAATCCCACTTTGATCCAGTATGATCTCACCTCAATCCTTACCCTAGTTACATCTGAAAAGACCCTATTTCCAAATAAGGTCATGTTCTGAGGTTCCAGGGAGTGTGAATTTTGGGAGCTCGCTGTTCACTGCACTGCATACATCAGAACAACAGCATCTGTGGGTGCTGACCTGGCAGTCCCTATGTTACGTGCTTTGCTTGTTTTCATATTTTATTCTCAACACCACCCAACGTGGGAGGTACTATTATTATCATTCCCATTTTACATGTAGAAAAACTGAGGCAATTTATGTAATTTATCTGAGGTCTCAAAGATAAAGGTTGCAAACCCAGGGCTAGAGTCCAAGTAGACATGAGACATTTGACCCTGGGGAGCACCTGGTGAAGCTGCCCAAGGATGACCTGTCTGGGATGATTCTCCAACACTCAGCTCTGCTGGGAAATACTCTGAGACACCTTTAATGAATAATTAGAAGTAACTGAAATTTTACTTTTTGTAATTACTTTAAAAATTCTGGAATGTCCAGAAAATGAATATGGGAAAAGAACAAAGCCAGCTGTTGACATCCAGATGTCCATCCCCCTCTGTAAAATTCTTGGCCTGCCACACACCAGAGGGAGTTCTCACTAATCTTAAATTCCTCAACGTGCCAAAAATGAGATCTTCATAACCTTCCAGGCTATAATTTTGAGGGGCACAAGGGAGGACAAAGCACATGATGCAGAAATTTAGGTCCTCACCGATCTCCTAGCCGGGATGTTCACAGCACACTTAGGTGACACGTGTGGCCCCACAGAGCACCCCTAGCTCACAGGCACTGTGGTGTCAGACCTAAAACTAAGTCTTAGTATTAGGGACTGCCTTGACATCTGATGAAACTGGGAGGGACTTGGATGTCCTCACCACAGGCCCCCTCCCCATAGTGCTCCCTGGACAAAGTGCTTTAGCCAGCACCTCCCCCTTCCCCTGACTAAGGGAGCAGACACTGTGCCTGCATCTCCCTTCAGGGTGGGTGTCAGGCCCTGCCAGACTGTGAAATTATCAAACAAGTCAATCACATCTTCCCTCGGGAATCAGAGGTCACCTCACCCTCTCGTTACTACAAAGCCAGCCCCCCACTGACCCTGACGATTTCCTCTGTTCTGAGTACAACCTCCATGAGGCCCTGGGTGGCCTGGGACATGCGATATCTTCCACCCTAGGGGCTGTGAGTATAAGTGGCTAATCAGCTGACACTAATCTTGTCTGTCAAGTGTTGGGGGTAGAGTGTTTGGCTGTCCCCATAACCCTGGGGCAGGAATCCTTCCCTCACTAAGGGAGTGAAGAGAGATAGCCACAGGGAGAAACATCTACAACACAATGTGAAAAACATGAGACAAGAGACAAGTGTGCAAAGCTTAAGGAAAGCAGAGAAACAAACAGTTTTCCCTGGAGCTTAGAGAAGATACCAAGAGGTGGACCCTGGGCATATGCAGTGCTGGAGGGACTTTGGGTCACGGGACAACATAGGCATGGCTGTGACAACCAGGAGCGAGCTCGGGACACCCCATCTCACCCCTCAGCTCTTGAATCCAGACTCCAGCACTACTGTTCAGTGGACACGGTGTGGATACCTTCTGAACAGGAGCTGCAGAGGTCACTGTAGGTGGAAGGGAGGTGTTTAAGAGGCTCTGAGTCTGATGGAGGAGAACTGTCTGCCTGTTGCCAGCTGTAGGGTGCCCTGGCCTTACCTGTAATCAAGAAATGGTACAGGGTAAGGACTTACCTGAACTACTGCCTCCAGGTACTTTAGTGGATGGTATTACTCACTGGATTTGCAGTAGCTTCTCGGGGGCTTTGGTTGTGTGGACACATTTTTGACAGAGCTGTAGAGGTAACTTTTTAAAACCCATATGAAATATACACAACCCTGATGAGGGTGAGGCGATTGCAATCTGGCAAAGGTTTTTTAAACAAATGGAAATGCAAGCCAAGGAGCACGCTGTCAGGAGGCACTGAGAGCAGCGAGCTGGATGAATCTCAAGTGTACAAGCTAAAGGGCAGCCTGTTAATATAACAAAAGAGCCAGAGTTCAAGGGGATCATATAACTGTCACCTCAAAAAAGGCAAGACTTGATTCATGAATGAGTCAGGATATGAATCCTTGATTCATATTCAATGCATGACATTTGTCCATGTTTCTGTGCCAATAATTTTAATTTAATAAGCCCATGTGTCAGGGGCCACTCAGATATGTTACAGCTGCAGCCTCCCCCTCTCTCATGCTTTGGAAAGTCCAGCTCCCTGGCTGGTTCCTCCCTCCAGCATCTACAGGGACATTCTGGGCTTGAATTTGCTGTGTGCATGTGCCTTTCTAATGGGGCACAGGGATACCTCCTCAGGTCACGCCAGCTGTAATGGCCCAAATGTAACCCTCAAGACTCTACGAGAATGGCCTTCAGTGACTTTGGGGACATTCCCATGCAGTGAAGAAAAATGCTGAGAACAGGAAAAATACAGGAAGCAAATATATAGGTTACCTGAATTTGAGGCTAAATATCAAAATTACTCAAATACAACAATGAACTTAGGCATGACAAGGACAATTTTCTGATTATGAATCCTTTTACAAAAGAGTATACAGTAAAAGGGAAATAATAGGTCATTTTTAATCCCAGATAAGGAAGAGTATTGAAGAGGAATTAATATTAGGTCTCCTAATTAATTAATATCAATGGGGACTTACACAAAACAAAGAGGTAGTGACTTTAACATAAATTCTTTGTTCTCCCTAGTCAAACAAAGAAAAACACTTGTCTAGGATTAGGAAAAATATCTTCCAAAATACTCTCCAAGATTTGTATCCTTAAGTAAATGGGTATGAAAAAGTCAAAGGAGAAGAAAGAATGAGATGACACTATAAGGTCTGGAATAGCTAAAAAGAAAGACACTGGTAGAACCAGTCATTTGTTGAAACTGTGCCAACTTTCTGAATACCAGACCATTGACATTCGGCAGGATCCATTCAACTGTCCCTAGATATCAATTTCTGAGCAGGTTTTGTTTTGTTTTTTAACTCAGTAATGTTAGTAATGAAGTAACAATTTCAAGTTAGTAAGTAGTAACAAGTTAGTAACAAGTTAGTAATGAAGTAACAAGTAATGAAGTTCTTGACAATAACCAAGCCCAGCGTACAGTGAGAACTAAATGTCCTTTATCACAGGCACCCTCAGCCAAGATGACGCTGCCCTTGTTAGCGTCAACACGGACCTGGGCATTGAGTTCTGATGCGTGCAGTTCCGTAGACCAGTATAGACTCTCAGAGTTCTCTAGAGGTCCAGTCTTCCAGATCCAAATTCTCTCTGGGCCCACATTGTGTTTCTCCATGTTACCTGTGAAACACTGCTTAGTTTCTTTGATTTATAGTTTTTTTATTGTCTTATGAGAGTTTTCCATGTATACCTTTTCAATTCCTCAAGACATTCTCAGTACAACCCGTAAGTATTTATTGATTTCCTCCTTTCAATTAACAGACTTTTTAAAATGCTGTTCCCATTTAACTAGGAATGGCTATTTTGTGATGCCTTGACCTTGCCTTTCTCTCTCTTTAACCTGAACAGCCTGTCCAACATCAGTTCACTGAACTCTCACTGAAGATGCAGGTACCATTTCCCAGACACCAAGAAGACAGAGCCTATGATCTGATGGCTTAAGGACTTCCTCTTGGAGGCTGGCTTTCCTATACGGGGAGTTTCAGCAGACAGTGTCTGATATGCCAAGAACTGGGTGTAAGAAGGTGAGAGAGTAGTGTGCCCAGTTTCCCACAAAGGAGGGGTAACTGGATAAAAGGAATTGAGTTTTGGGGGATAGGTAATCTTGGCCAGAGGAAGAAAATTAAAGTCATATTTTAGACAGAAGGGACAGCTGAGCAGACGTATATGGACAAACACAAGAGCACACTTATGTTTAGTAAATATTCACTACCGTGGAAAGACGGGAGGTAAGGGTTGGTGGGGTGGAAGACAGAGAGTCAGATGGGGTTTGTGAGAAGGCCGTCTTCAGCCTCTGGGGCTTTGAGCTTCTGTCTGTAGCAGGAGAGGGAGGTCAAAGTGAGACTACAGTATATGCACATCTAGTCAAGTGAGAACCCCCTGTACCTTTCAGTCTAATGAGACAGTAGTTTCCTTTGTTGGTGTAAAGCTATTCTGAGTTGTCTTCTGTGATCTGTAACTAACACAAATGGGAAGCCACAGAAGCATTTGATGGGGGTAGGGATGTGGTCCCCCTGCATCTTAGAGCTGTCTTTAGTTGCCGTTGGAGGATGAAGGATGATGGGAGGGGATGGGGGATTCAGGACATGGAGTGGAGATTACTGCAATGTGCGCAGTAGAGTAGGCTCTAACATAGGACAGGAAGAGAGAAAGTTTAGAAAAAGAACAGCCAAAGTTCGAGCCCAATTAAACGTGGAGGAAGATTGTGGAGAATGACCCCGGGTCTCTGATGTAGGTGAGTGGCAGAGAGAAGGATCAGCTCTGGGAGAAGGTGGACCTGCTTTGTCTTTATTATTTGGAGTTTGAGTTATTGTTGGAGATTTAGGGTCCCAATAAATAATATACCTCTGCTCGAGGGCTCAATTCAGAGATAAACAGAGGGTCAGTTAACTGGAGAGGCAAGTGTGAGATTTATTATTGAAAAGTGATCTACAGGAAGATGGAGCTTAAGAGGACAGTTCATTGGGCCTATCAGTATATCCCTCTGCTCTGCATGGCCTAGAAAAGGTGAGAACTCAGAAACTGTGCAGACACATCAGCCCCGAGGGAGGACCCAGAAGAGCTGAAGCCCCACATTGTCTATTATTTCTGCTCAAACTCACCTATTAGGAGTGAGAGAAGAGGGCAAGAGAGGTGAGGAGTGGTGTTATAAAGGCAGTTCTGCCACAGCAGACCCAGGAGTAGGGTGAGTGCTGCTGCCAGCAGACCTCTTACAACCTATAAGTGAAGCACCCAGCAGGTCCTTCCAAGCTTGTGTCCGATGTTCACAAGGGAGATCCCAGGGCATGAAAGATGCACATGTGTGTGCTGGATACACATGAAATGAAATCTCAAGAAGGCATGGGCTGCCCCAGGGAGAGACTTTGCTTAGGAGACAGCAGTGGCCTGCAGTGGCCTGAGGATGGATCGCTCAGTATCACCACTGTCTAAAGAGAGGGATCAGAAGAGGAGCAACTCTCTAATGAGACAAAACAGTGACTTCCAAGGAGAGCTAGCAAAGAGGAGTGTCTCAAAAGCCAAATGTTATACTCTGTAAAGAAGTCCATTAGGATATGCAATGAAAACTGTCCTTAGGTTTCAGCAATATGGGCATCACATATGAAATTCAGAGAAATAGCCAGGGCAGGATTCCCATGTCGGTCACGTTGTAGTATCGAGGGGGACTACCTCCTGATCACTAAGTTGAGCAGGGCCACTTCCTGTTGGAATCCCAAGTGAAAATGAAGTGGCATGACTCTGGATGTTGCCTACTGAATTCTCACTAGTGTATCTCAGAGAGGAGGCTGAGTGTCACCACCTCACAGCCCCTATGTTTTCAGCCAGACGTTTTCAATCTGTGCTCCTGGGAACCTTGAGGTTTCAGGGATCCCTTAGAGCCAGCAAACAGTCTGCTTACCACCACTCCAAAGCAAGTGTCTCTGAACATTACAGCTCTACCTTTTCAACACATACCTGATACTCCACTTGAATGGCAGGGTCCCAATTTTCCTTAAAGTTTGAAAAATTCCATTAAAGACTAATAAAATGATATCTAAATTTATGCTACATTTTTTTGTTTCATCTTGTTTTTTATTCTTTGTAAATACACTAAATTAAAATACACACTTGAAAGATCAATGCTGAAAAAACAAGGGCCAAAAAATCTCATGAAATTATGGTTTGGCATTGAGTTGGGAGGGTATATGCATTTGTAGAAAAGATTGGGTTATGGCTGCAAGTTAAAAATAAATCCACAAAAAGGACCTGTATCTTTACTGTTAAGCATAAGCTGAAATCATCGAAATATTACTCAAATTATCTGCCAAGGATATTTTTTATTGACTAAAATGTATATTTTCCTGCATATTTTTACATTTAATGGTGCATTTAATTATTTGATCTGTAAGATGTTTTCTGGATATTACAAAGGTATTTTGCTTTATGAAATATGGGGTTGTGACAGAGATACTTCTTTAGAATTTTACTTGAAATATAAATAAACTCTTCACCTTGGTCTCATCAGGCTGCCTGTGACCAGAGGGAAGAGAAGGGACAGCAGGATAAAGGCAGGAGTCCTGAGGAGGGGGCTGGGAGGAGCTTGGATTCAGCTAAAGGAAGTAAACAATGCAGAGGGTGAAGGCTACAGTTTGAGTCTTCAAGAAAAGAAGTTCCCTTTTTCAACTGTATTTATGGCAGAGGCAGGCAGTTGAGTCCTGGACCTCCTCATATTCCAAAAAACACCTTGATCCACAACCTAGTTTATGAAGCTTAGGAGAGGTCTCCTATCTATTCTAGTGGTTTTGTTTTGTTTCAGTTTTGACCCTGTCTCTTTCTCTAATACTTACTGGAATCAAATGCTTTAGAAGCCCAAGCAGGCTGCTTATCCAGGGACCTGCAAGGATAATTTAGGAGATTGGTAAACTGGCATTTCCTTCAGTGGAGAAAAATCTAATGGAAGAAGAACAGTTGGCAGGTGGGTCATAGAAGAACCAGCCAGAAGGTTCTAAAGAAGAAGGAGCTTAGTGGGAGGGGATCCACCCCGAAACTCCAAGCCCCATGGACTGTGCTCCTGGCAGGTGAACCTCGGATGATCTCTATTTCTTCTGGGTTCTCTCAAGTCTTCCTGTCTAAATGGTTCAAACAGCAATGAAAGAGCTATGGAATTCAAGGAATGTTGTGTCTCCCATTGCTTCCTGGTGACTGTTAGAAGATTTGGTCATTCCACCTAGAGGGGTGGGATAGAGAGGTTGGGAGGGAGATGCAAGAGGGAGGAGATATGGGGATATATGTATATGTATAACTGATTCCCTTTGCTATAAATCAGAAACTAACACACCATTGTAAAGCAATTATACTCCGATAAAGATGTTAAAAAAAAAAAAAGAAAAGAAGAAGATTTGGTCATTACAGAAAAAGAATTTGCTCTCTAACTGTTTCAAACAATCTTTTCCCACTGCATTTGCCATCACATGTTGATTCTTTTCCAGAATTTAAATATCAGACAAAGAAAAAGGGGTGAGGGAGATAGCAAGAGCATGCCCGGAGCACTAATACGCAACAGTGCCTTTATTTCCACACCACATGAAGGAAGGCTGGCCCTGTCACTGCCTTATATGTGCAGTCCTCTATTCAAATACCTCGTGCTTTGAAAAACTATGACATTAGCATGTGTTGAGTTTCACATGTGATTTATTTCATTCCTACATCCACCCTATGCGATAGGTATTCCTATTCTAGTTTTAAGGTGAGAAAACCAAGAACCAGCAAGGTGAGTGACTTCTTAGCATCAAGTGGCAGAGATAAGTCTGAAGCAGATTTGGGACTAACAGCTAGACAGGCCAGAAAGCAAGAACAGTCAGTAGGTAAAAAGTGAGGGGGAAGGGTAAGCTGGGGCAAAGTGAGAGAGTGGCATGGACATATATACACTACCAAATAGATAGCTAGTGGGAAGCAGCCGCATAGCACAGGGAGATCAGCTCGGTGCTTTCTGTCCACCTAGAGGGGTGGGATAGGGAAGGTGGGAGGGAGATGCAAGAGGGAGGAGATATGGGGATATATGTATATGTGTAGCTGATTCCACAAAGCTGACTTTGTTATACAGCAGAAACTAACACACCTTTGTAAAGCAATTATACTCCAATAAAGATGTTAAAAAACAGTGATTTGCTAACAAATACGAGGACATAATCATGTTCTCTTTAAAAGAACCATCAAACCGCAAAGTGGAGCCAATTTACTCTGCTTCTTTTGTGTTGTCTTATTTCCCTGGGAGTACAGAGTAATCTGTACATGTTTATCATCCCATTATTATTGAGTGAGCAGGATGGCTTCCAAGTGTTTCCCATGGTTTTCCACATTTTAAACCCGCAGAACCGAGCTTAGAGCAACTTTAAAATGTTAGCATTTGAAACCGATGTGTATTAAGACAAGAATGATGAGTGCATAAACTGTTCGGAATGAAATTTCAAAATTCAGCACGCGCCCCTTGAAGACCAACAAACACGCTGACCAGTCCGGCGATTGTATGCGGGATCTCAGTGCCAAGCCCTCCATTATGCAAAAGTAGGTTCTTCCCAAGTGCTCTTTTTGATAAGGAAAACAGTGCAGATTTTGCCAAATTAAATCTGTCCTGTGTAAGGGAGGCTCTTCTTGCTGAGTTGAGAACTATCTAAAGAGAATAATAAAATCACATATCCAAGTCCAGAGGGAAATAAAAGTACAGAGTTTTCCTGATTTCAATAAAACATTTAGGCCTGGCTAACCTTCCATGACCAGGACTAGATGGGATTGCACAGCTTCTCTGATTTGTGTCCATCCCAAAGACCAAAAATGGCGCCCTGGTCCTCATCACGCAAAGGACAGGAAAGGGAGTCTTCAAGATGTTTGGAAACTGGTTTACAGAATCTATATAGTAGAGCTTCCTAATTTCTAATCAAGCATGAAATTAAAATGCCTTTTTTCTCCTTCTAACTACCTCCTGTTCTGTTTATAACAGAAGGAGATGGAGTGATTCATGGGCTTCCACTTTGGTGATCAATAAATTTTAAAAATTGGAGATTTAAAAAAAAAAGATTTCTGGGCCTTAACCTCATGGATTCTCATTGGCAGATCAGGTGGGCCTCCAAATGTGGTTTCTGAGGTGTTTTCTAGTTTTAATATGTGTTTCTTCTTTTTTATTATAATCTTTCATTAATTTTTTCCTTGCTAGTCAATGTTTATTCACGAGGCCCACTCCCTGTTAACTCAGCCATCATAATTCAGTTGACCTTTTCTCATTAGACCTATTTTCTAACCATTTGATTGTTTTTACTGCTCTCATGTGAATTTTCTAAAATTCCCAACCCCTTTAAAAATATTATTACATTAGTCATATTATGATTATGACAATATTTCCAGAGGTGATATTTACCATTGTCAGACTGATAGCTCGTACACACACACACACACACACACACACACATATGTAATTATCTCTGTTAAGTTACTCCAAGGAAACAACAACAAGCTGTTTTTCCACTGACTCAATATTGTCTACCCTATAGTAGGTTTATTGCTACTATCACCTTTCCAGAAGTTGTCTCTTTATCCCCAGTTTCCCTATGAAGAAGAGTTTCACTAGAATATTGCACTGTCTGGGGGGTGTGGTTTGTAGGTTGGAAGAAATATGCTTTAGTGCATTTGGAAGTATACTGTGCATCCCCATGAGACTAATAGATCTGTTATAAATAATTCCTTTTAGTTTCCTTGTCAGAAAAGGATTCGTTTATCCCAAATGAGTATGGCTGTCCTAGGTCTATTGCTGTAGAGCTGGAGATGCAGTATTGAGCTGGTGAAGGTGTTTATTAGTTTATTTGGGAAATGCAACTGCTGACCACAGATCAATTCACGTGCACCAGGCCTACTGCACATGCTGAGCGCTGTTTGGTTAGTGAACTGGGTCTCATGTCGGTGCCTCCTGGTGCTAAGTGTATTGTCTGCGGGTGGTGGGAGCTTACACAGTTAGTCGCTGAGGAACTTGTGCAGATCTTGTGTTTGCACCTGATGTCAGCTGCGAGAAATTTCATCTTCTAACTGCAGCTTCGTGGCTGGAATTTTTCAGCCACCACAACACAAAAGGTGAAATATATGGAATATTGTCTCTAGGCATTAACAAAGTAGAATTGGAGAGGGTCTATGATCTGAACAGAATCAGAAAGTGGTTCAGATCCCACTCATGGAGAGACCTCCTGTCACACTCCTGGACCCGTGTGGCCAGCCAGGAGGTTTGCCACTTCTCCTGCAAAACGTAAATAGAAATCAAAGTTGACAAAGTACGTGGTACTGTGCATGCATGCATTTTAATCTACATTTAAGCCATTCAGCTCATTCTGGCCACCGCCCCTTGGCTCTGTCTCCATGATGCATAAGTGTGGCTGCTTATTTTGGGCTCCCTGTTGGTCAAAATCATATTCTTCTTGACTGAAGATTCTTTCCGTGTCTCTACTTTGAGTGATATATCATAATCATATCCGTATTTCTCAACATAAGTTTTTTATTATTATTATATATTATTATTATTATATAAGTTTTTATTATTGTTATATTATTATTATATAATTATTATTATAATATTATTATTAACATTATTATTATACATTATTATTATATTATTTTTAAAATTATTATTATTAACACCCAGGTGCCCCACTCCTCAGGACAAAAGCTGGTCTAGAAGGAGCTGTCCACCTCTCCCTCCTGGCACTTCTCACTCCCTCACCCGCAGGTACAGTGCCGGGGGTGGGGTGTCTTCCCTCTCAGAGTCGACACCAGGGCCTGCTCTCTCCTGAGGTGTCATCCTCTCCAGCAACAAGCCCCCACCCCCACTGCATTTCCCCAGGAGGAACAGCTCGGGACAGCAGCCTCCCTGACCTATCACCCAGCTGTTCTAGGCGGGAACAGAGCAAAGGGTGGACCGTGGTGAAGTCTTTTGCCTGAAGCGGTATTGTCTCCCTTTAAAGTCCCTGCTATCTGAGTTATTTTATGCATGTTAATTTGTCCAATAAATCCTTATTGAGACTATTTGCAAGGCACCTTGACAGTTACGGATGAAGTTAATGAAGCTTCAGCAACAGCGCCTAGCTCATCTGGCCCGTGGACCCGAGGATGGTCTCCAGAAATGCGTTGGTGTAATCATGTTTTAATGAAATTTGCCAAGGTAAGAATTAACTGAAATTGGGGTCAATTCCACCCCAATTACCCCTTTCCACATTCCCCTAGTGGCTGGGAACATTGATTGACCATGGACAATTTAGGGATCTAGTCTATGGAGTTGCTTTAAAGATACATTTAGCCTGTAACTTAACCTGATGTATTTAATGGCTTCGTAGTCACTTCCCTGTGTAATTAAGTTACTGTTAGCTGCCCCTACCATCAGCTAATGAGACACGTGCAAAGACCCAGGCCAGAGGTCCTGTGACAGGAAAATCTCCCACAGGTGTTGGCACCAGAGCCTGTGGTAATGGAGGAGAAAAGAGTTTCAAAACTGACAGCCTTAGGAGGTCATTCATGGGACCGTCTTCCAGTCCCCAGATGTGTAAAACTGTAAGCAGATTTCCTCATCGCAATGGATGTTCCCCCCATCAGACACATCCTCAGTAAAACAGCAATGATATTTAGAAATACATTCATATTTTTTTTCCTTTTTGATGGAAATTCTCCTGAAACAGAATTTATCAGTATCCTTGTGTTTGTAGAGCACACACCCACTTCAGTGCTACCCCATGTGAAGGACCTACCCCATGTGAAGGACCTACCCCATGTGAAGGACCTACCCCATGTGAAGCTGCATATTTTATGTTCAGCCATACAAATAAATTTTAAGCAAGTAACATGAGGCAAAGGCTCAATTACCTTTCTAGTTTTTCTACGGAAAATCACAACCATTTAAAAAGATGATCAAAAGTACTATACACTGCCAAATTACAGGAAAATAAAATAGTATATCTGTAGCAGTTCACTCATTCATTCGTGTGCTTCAGTTTAAGTAATAATTTGTGGTTATTTACTTTTTCATTTGAAACAAGTATTCTTATTTGTACCATGTGTTGTAATCTTAAAACAAGCTTCAGATCTTACAGAAGTCGAGTGAGAAAGACAGAATCCCTGCAGCTCCCTGCTTGTGTACCAGTTTGAGTGCACTACTCTGTCCTGGCCTTATAATTCATGCGCCCTTAGTCATAGATGCCAGGGGTTAAAAAAAGTGTCCTCACCCCTTCCCTCTGTCTGTACATTCTGGCTCCTGTTGCCTCCACTCTTTGATCTGGTTTCAGGCCACCACCCCATTGCTCAGGAGTAGAAAAGTACCTGCTTGTTCTCCGGCATCCTGGTCAGAGTTTCTGAGCATATTATGTGATTAGCCCATACTTCTGTTGGGTTTCTGTTAAGCACCTCTTTCTGGACCCGGCAGGACTCACTTCGTCCCTCATCCCTGTTCAATCCCTGCACCCTGATGACATTTTTCATATGCAAGTTTGGCAAGCTGATAACGTCATGCCATTGTCTGAAGCCAGGCTGGCCCCGCATCCCTCCACCTCATCAGGACTCTGCCCTCCCCTGCAGCTCCAGGCATGGCTAGTCTTGCCTCCATGGAACCCCTGGAGCCACCTCCCAGCAACGTTTTCACGCAAGGTGTTGGCTGGAGCTCCTGAAGATAGGGATTGGAATGTTTACTCAGCTATTAGAACAGATGATTTGTGCGTGCATGCCAAAAAATGAGGGAATGACTTGCAAACCTGATACTAAGACTGTTTTTTCTTGTATCCTCACCCAGTGGCAAGGCCAGGGAGTGGAGACGTACTGCCTCGCTGACTTCTAAGTGCTAGAGGCTATGTTTATCCAAAAATCTAACAACTGCTGAGAGGATGAATTCATGTAGGTCAGTGTTCCACACTGATTCACAAACTTGGCCTGTACCTCTGGAATCATACCCCCAAATCCTGGTTATCATTCTTCTCGTGCTCAGTTCTGCTCCAATCCTATATCTCCTTTCAGGCCATTCATGATCCCTACATGGGATCTGCTCTTCCAGGCTCCTCAATTTCCTGTTTCTGTAAATGTAGTCCCTTATAGTTCTACAGTACAGGCCTAAATCATTCCACCTGGCATAGCTAGAACCCATCCCCAGGCAGCAAAGGAGAAACACTCTGCCCTTCCAGGGAGTCCCAATTCACAACAGCGCGATAAAGTCAATCTCCATCCAGACCTCGGAAGCCCCCCTTGTCTTATATTATGACACATATGTCACCATTTTTGCATTTGCACGCATCAACTACTAATTCGTGTCTGGGGTTTGTGCTTCCATAAATCAGAGCAAACCTCCATAAACTTAGGAATTGCTATTTCCTATGGAAAGATACAGTAGCTGGGTCTGTGCAGAGCAAGAGGATTGTTCTAGAGTCAAGTCTGATCCCAGTGAGGATTTAGACCTAGTGGGCAAGGGAAGATATAGGCTCCGATTTCTCAATTTTTAAGTAGTGAGAAGGTAAACCATGGAAGGAAGATTGTGGAAGACGCGTGAGGTTGGTGCTTTAGATACATGGTAAGACCATGTGGTCTTGCTCTATTCACAGGACTGTATCCAGTTATAATATATTCCCAAGATGCAGTCCCTTCGCTAGGGGAGGGGAAGTTAGACAATAATAAACTATAGCTATTTACAAGTGAGCACTCATGGATATGGGTTGAAGAAATGTGTATAAACATTATGGATTGGAATCGTTCCTTTTTGGAATAATGGTATTTTAACTTCTCCAGAATGCTGACTGATAGCTTTAGTATTGTGAAATTTAAAATAATAAATGGATTTTGCCCATTTCTTAATGATGCTTAAAATGATGCAGAAAACAATGCAAGAGCAATGGAAAGGAATAAACATGTTAGACTTAGACATGAAACATTCTGGCAGCCACACTGTGTTAGTAATTTTGACCTGCTGCCTTTGTCCACATGGATGACTTGGGTGGCTCAAGTCCACTGAGCCATGTGGCTTGAGTCGCTTCCCAGGGGGTATGATGGATCTGAACTGGTCCAGCCACAGTCTCCCACCCAGTCCCCCTTGTGACCAAAGGCATGTGTTTGTGAGAGAGCTGGATGCTTCCAGGGGTGAGATCGATGATGAAGGAACAGAGCAAAAAAGAAAAACGGCCAGCACAGCCATGAATCCCCAGCCACTGGCTCCTCCGCAGTGTGTTCTAACCAACTAAGCAAACAGACTCTCGCCTGTAGCCTGAGAAAGAGGATTCACTGGGGACCCTTGGCACCAGGACAGCTGTGTCCAGAAAGGCCTGCTTTGCTACACAGACTACCTAAAACCAAGATCTCAGAGAAATAAGGATCACAGCAGCCGTGAGCAAGAAACATCAGACTTCTCTGCAGCATCACCTTGAGTATCGCAGGTATTAAACTGTGTCTTAAACATTCTTTTCTGAAGCTTATCCTGTTCTTATAGTTTTCTAAAAGTGTTGTAGGAAAACAGGAAAAGATCAAAACTTTTGATTTAAGTATATCCTATCCCAAACATTTCCATAAAATAAGAATTGTATCCTCTTGAAATAACAGTGATAAACCAAAAAAAAAAAAAATGATTCAATAAAAACTTCCAACCAAGTTGATCAAGAATCTGCATAAATTGTACTTCTTTCAACTGTCTATGCCAAGCAAAATTTTTGAAAGGCTTGGTATTTCTTGGACCTTTCTGAGGAATTCAAAATTTCAGGGGTGGGGAGTGGATGGCTACAAATGCTGTAGGGACTTAAAGTAAACTTGGTATAAAATTAAAGGAAGAAATCTTTCCTCTCCTTCCTTACACTGGAACGTTTTCAAAATAGTGAATTATCTTATGACTATGCATTCTCAAGTAAAAGCAATGGAGAATCACCAAACAAGGGAGGACCTGCCAAGGACAAGATTAGAAACAACAAACTAGAAGACGTAAGATGTATTGTATATAAAAGGTAGGAAAATAAGACAACAGATCCCAAATGAAAGATATTCTCACATACACGGCAGGATTTTAAAATTTAAGGTACTGCTTCAATGACATGTCTTAACATAATTTGACCTAGGACTTCCCTGGTGATTAATGGTTAAGAATCCACCTGCCAATGCAGGGGACGCAGGTTCAAGCCCTGGTCTGGGAAGATTCCCACATGCCGCGGAGCAACTAATCCAGTGCACTACAACTGCTGAGCCTGCGCTCTAAAGCCCACGAGCCACAACTACTGAAGCCTGAGTGCCTAGAGCCCATGCTCTGCAACAAGAGAAGCCACCACAATGAGAAGCCCATGCACCACGACAAAGAGTAGCCCCCATTCGCCACAACTAGGGAAAGCCCACACACAGCAATGAAGACCCAATGCAGCCAAAAATAAATGTTAATTAATTAATTAAACATAATAATTTGACCTAATTTAAAATAACTTCATCATAAAAAACAGCAAAAATTAAAAAGTTTTATTGATAAACCTATATGCAGTTTAACAAGGCTTTCAAAACTGTGTACATATCTGACCTAGGTAATTCTCAATAGAAACGTTTAAATCACTCTTCTGGCTAAATATACTCATTTAGCTCCATTAATTGAAATTACGTGATGGTGTCTCAGTATCTCTGACTCTGCATGTGAACAGAACTCTCACTGGAGCCTGAGGACCCAAACCAGGAAGAAGAGCTTAAGAAGTTGTGTCCAACACACACTACTATTTCCTTCTCATGTTAGTCTCTTACAGGAGTTGAAGAAAAGGCTTGTTTTTGCCTGGTCCACAAGCTAACAATGGATTTTACATTTTAAAATGTTTAAAACATAATAAAAGAAGAATGCTATTTGGTGACACATGAAAATAATCTGAAATTTAAATTTCAGAGTTTGTAAATAAAGTTTTATTGGAACACAGCCACATCCATTAATTCATGGGTTATTGGCCACAGCTGCTTTGCACTAAACTACATGCATAGTTGAACAGCTACAGCAGAAACCATATTGCCCACGAAGCTGAACATATTAATTAACCCTTTACAGAAAACCTTTGCTGACCTCTGGTCTGGTGGCAAAGACAAAGGAGTGGAAGATGGGCCTCTCATGCTTCTTGAGAGTCATCTGGTCCCCAGTGGAAGGCCAGGGTTGTCCTGGGCAGGGTGACCACATCTGGGGACATCAGGAGGTAGGTCCACGTAGAGAGGGGAAGAAAACCAAGTGGTCGAATAACTTGTTACATGTTCATGTTTCTAAGAATACTATAGCATGTGGCCCCCATGGGTCAAGGAAAAGGCTTCTTTCTTTATGTTTCAAATATTTGACGGTTTCCAATAATAATGTCAAACTTGTAAATCACAACGTGAGAATTTCTTGAGTCCTTGAACCACAAAGAAGGTTTGACATATATGTCATATTAAGACATGGAATGTCCCCCTGACATAGAGCTGGGCTGTGGGGCTGAAACTGAGGGGTGCCCAGCTAGAATCAGAAAATTCCCAAGACAATGCATTGTGAAAAAACAAAAACAAAAAACTTCCTTCATATAAGAGCAAATAGCCAAAATCAGGAGGTGGAAACGCAGGTCATACGTATTAAATAAATACGAAAAATCACAAAAACATCCTTGTAGAGGTTCATTCAGAATGTGATGAGACACTACACTGAACACATATTCTGGTAGGAGTAATTGTTTCCCCTAGCTTGGGAATCTCACCTATACCCAGATGAAGGTTGCCTGAGGTCCACACCACAGACGGCACTCTGGGAACAGAACCGTTTCTCCATCAGACTTCACTAGAATGTGCACTTCACTCTGCTTGGAGGCCTGGCATGAGGAGAATATGCTGTCCAGCCTGCTTGCTTCCTGGGCTCTGAAGCGAGTTATTTCTGAGCAATGTCAATAGTTTCCAGGCTACAGGGGAAGCATGGGACCCTCAAGCTTCCTCTTCCTGACACCTGTATCCACAAACATATAAAAACTGAAGGCCAACAAGATTGTGGCAAAAGAAGAAGAAGAAAAAAATTCAGATCAGATAGGGTTTGCTCTGAAATAATTTTCTTTGGTGAGAGGCAAAACAATCATGTGATCCAGGATGTGCCATGACAGCAACTCAAAGTTGAATCGATGCTGAGAAGACTGCTCATTCCTACCTTAGGGTATGGAAGAACAGGCCATCTCCCAGAGGAAATGAGAGAAAAAACCAGTCCCTGAGCAGATGCTCTCATTCCAGTGGGTGTAAAATGGTCCAAGAGACTCCACAGTGGAAGGGAGGTTGAATCAGGAGGTCCTCACGTGCTTTCCTGCAGGGGAATAGGGAAAGAGTGTTTGCAGGGATTCATGTGGGGCTACAGTCATGGACCAGAGAAAGGAGTCAGGCATGGACCAGGTGTGGAGCAAATGAGCCAGCGCCACATCTTTGTAAGGTCACCACTCTCTTCCCCTATTTTCCGGCGAATTAGAGCTGGACCAATTTCAGCCTTCTTCTTCTCCAGAACATCCACCGGTATGAAGGGAGCTGGTACTGGACTGCTGTCCCTGTCATTCTGCCAAACTGAGAGAGAGTCAGAGCTAGATATTTCATTTATATCCCTTGTTTGATTTGAAACATGTGTGGACGAGGAATGTAACCGGCTTGGTTGCAACAGGAATTCAGTCCAACAGATGACAGTTTTTATGGCCCTGACACATCTTCCTACCACAGCAATTAGTATCCAGTGGGGACCAGGCACTGTCTGCTTGTCATTTTCAATATCTTGTTGTTATTTAACATCATGAAGTCCCAAACATAGCATAAAGTCACAATCCCATGTTGTCAGTTACAGAGGCTTAAGAGGCTTAAGACCCTGTGTCATTTCTCTGTGGGGAGTTTCAGAATTATTATTCGGCATTTTCCTCTCAATAGGAGATTGTGTTTAAGGATTTGTCATGGAGAGGAGCTCTGGGCTTATTTGTTTCCATCTTCACTCGGACACGCCCTCCCTGGTGGGACCAGCAACCCCACCAGTTGGTTGCTCTGGGCTCCTTCTCCTTCATGCCAACAGACCTACAGTCTCCTGGGGCACATCACGGGGGCTCAGGCCCCGCAGGTTTCATGCTGTGTGTCTGTCTCCATGAAATCACCCACACAAAAATGCAGTCCTTTCTTTGGGCCATAGGCCTGGATGTCAGGTCCAGCCAGGGGAAGGTTCTCAGCGGCTGGGAGAGGAAGAGAGTCAAGAGTCCCTGATCCTGCAATTAGCTCCTCTTTGCTGGGCAGTTGTCCTTAGGCCCAGAAAACCATCCATATTACTATCCACACCCCCAAAAAAGTGGGAACATCAGTGTTCACCTCTCCATCTAGGTACTGTGTCAGGGACAAGGAAGGCTTTCCATGGGGTAAAGGAAGCATCTGAAGCAAGGTGGCTTCGAAACATTTGAAATCTTACCAGGTTGGATGATAATGCTTTCTCCTTACTATCTCCATGTGAAGACTCACTCAGATTTTCTTTTTTTTTTAAATGCACACAAGTAAGCACCAAATTCTCCAACTCCCTACAGTATATCTTGTCCAAGTCTTTGTAATATATCAAAGTAGGAGTAGTTCCACAATTAGAACTAATTAACATCTGTGGTTTTATTAGAGTCATATTAATTTCTTCAGCTCAGTGAACAACCAGAAAGTGCAAAAGCACAGATAACACAGAAATCACTGAAACTGAGCCTTCTAACCTTCCAGAGAAGACAGGGAATGTGGAGTGAGGGACAGAGATGTCCGGCCTTTGCCTGGTACAGCTGGGCAGCAAGGAAAGCAAGATTTAAGCAAGGATCGTAAATGTGATATCTCGTCACATTTCCAATTTTCAAATTCTTAAAATCATATCCTTTTCTGTTTTCCATTCCATCTAAACAATTATCAGTTGGGTAAATGCTTTTGTAATAATATAGACCTGACTTTGATATAAAATATAGGTAAATATATGTGAATTTGCATGCAAGGAAAAATTATACCCCTGCTTGAGTCTCTTTAAAGCATAACACAAAGTAAAGAAAAAAAATGATGTGATGATTTGTGGGGCTTTTAGTATTTGACTGACTTTTCTGTGTAAATCAATTAGGAAGCTGTGACTAGTCTTGAGGAAAGGATGTAAACAAGGCAAGATTTAAAATCTGTTTCCACTGAGGACCTGGTTGTGTGATTGGCCACCATCACACTGTTTCCTCTCTAAGCTTTTCTCTGTGGCTCCATGTTCCCATGAAATTTCAGGAGGAATTTGACATCTTGGTCCTTCCCTACAGATTTCCTAGGGTGAGACCAACACACACACATACACACACACATCAAAAAGACAATTAAAAGATTAAAAGGATAAAAGGACAGCTTCCAAGCAATATGTTTCACAAGAACAATTTAGGGGTGGGTCATAGGCAAGACTAGAGGGACAGATTCCTCCAACTTATGTCAATGTCACTGGCACTTTATGGTTCCATGAACATAAATGTAAAATTAATCCCTTATGAGTCATTCTCTAAGAAACTAAAAACCAAAGTGCTGGCACAAGGCAACGAGCCCCAGGGACCCAAGAAGTATCCTAAAACCAAGGAAATTTATTATTTTCAGTACTGCATTAATATTTTTTTAAATCAAACTTTATCTTTTCTTAGTAATTTTGCTTTGGAATTTTAAAGATCAAATTTTCTCATTCATTGCCTTTTATTTAGTAAAATTTAAATTCAACCCAGATGAACAACTAAGATCTTAAGGAAACATATTTATTAATCTAATGAAAGCATTTTAAGTGAAACTTTGAAAGTATTATACTATGTTAACATCACTCTTTGAACTCTGTCTAATTCCTGTAGTGTTGAATTGGTAGATCACTAAAGTAACATTTCCTTATAAGTCATATATATGAGCAAACTAATAATATTGTTTCATGAGGAATAGAATACATACATATATATACACATATATACACCTCCTTTATAAGATTGCTATAATAGAGAAATATATGAGAGCAACTTCTACTTCCTGTCAAGGTACTGTATTTACTCTCTCATCTGAAGCAACTGAAAAAAAAAATAGACAAAATATATGAAACCCACAGTGTCAAGGCTGGACAATCAAGCAATGATCCCTGAGAGATGAAAACCCAAATATGTGAGCCCTACCATTGCCCCAGCTTTCTGCCTTGAGTTTCCAGACCCAGGCAAGGGGTGGGGGGAACTATTAGAGACCTGCAGTCTGTCTAGGTTGAGAAGCTGGGAGTTCAGGTGGGCACAGGCAGGTAGAATTCCCTGCAGAGAATACCAGAGAGGAGTTAGTGCTGAGAGACAGAGACCTCCAGAGACCTGCAGAGAGTTGCTGTGGAGAAGTGTGCTGAGTACCAATGGAAACACATGCGTGTGGGACAAGTATTCAAGGCCAGGGCAAGAACCACAAGAAAGCGTGGGGGAAACAGTGTCAGCAACTCCCGTAGGGCTAAGAACAGTGCCTGTTCCCACCAGCCAGACAGGAAAACTCACGATTTATGGGCTACTGGACAAAGTACACAAAAGGGTCTTGTATGAGTTTTGTCTAAGGCCCAGACCAAAGTTTTTCAGTCTTACACTCTTGGCATTTTGGTCTGAATAATTATTTGTTATGGGGTTTTTGTCCTGTGCATGGTAGGATGTATAAGAGCACCCCTGATGTTAGCCCATTAAATGCCAATACCATAAACCACACAGACGTTGCTAAATGTCCCTTGAAGACAAAATCATCCCTTGTTGAAAACCACTGTCTTAGACTGACAAGTCTTACATTAACCCATCTTAGACTGACTTTTCCAGTCCTGCATAACAAGTCTTCTAAGCAAGATATGAGAGTATCAAAATATTTACATGTAAATTAATGGCATCTCCGGACAAAGTTCAAGATATTTATAAGAAAACAAAATTATCCAATACATAAGATAAAATAACAGTACCTTGCATCATATAAAATTTACCAAGCTTTCAGAAAAATGAGAAAACATACCATATAAGGAGAAAAATCAATCAACTGAAATTTACCCAGTACTAGCACAGGTGTTATATTTAAGCAGATAATATCTTGAAACAATTATTATAGCTGTACCTCACATGTTCAAAGTGCTAAGTAAAGACATGGAATATTTAAAAAAAACATCCAAATCAATTTTATAGAGATGAAAAATATTAAGTGTTAGATTTTAAAATACACTGGATAAGAAAAATGACAGATAAGACATTACAGAGGAAAACACAAATGAACTTGAAAACATAACACTGTAACTTGTAAATGAAACAGGGAAAACAGAATTAAAAAGAATTTATCTGTGAGCTCTAGGACAAATGCAAGCAGAATAATATGCAAGTAATTAAAGTTCTTGAAAGAAGATTGAAGAGGAAGGAGGGAAAATGGAGAAAACAAAGAAAGAGGAGGGAAGGAGGAAGAAAGAAAAAATGAAAGAAATAAAGGAAGGAAGCACGCAAGCAAGCAAGCAAGAAAGAAGATATAATGATAAAAATTTTTCCTAATTTGGTAAAAACTACAAACCCACAAATTCAAGAAACACCATGAGGGCTTCCCTGGTGGTAAGTGGTTTAGAGTCTGCCTGCCGATGCAAGGGACACAGATTCATGCCCCAGTCCAGGAAGATCCCACATGCCATGGAGTGGCTGGGCCTGTGAGCCATGGCCACTGAGCCTGCGCGTCTGGAGCCTGTGCTCCACAACGGGAGAGGCCACAACAGTGAGAAGCCCACATACCGCAAAAAAAAAAAAAAAAAGAGTAGGGACGGGGTCTTCCCGGGTGGAGACTGAAGGTTGCAGAGGGGGGAAGCTTCGGGGCCATGGAGGAGAGCCCAGCAACAGGAGTGCAGAGCGCAAAGTGGAGAGATTCCCCCACAGAGGATCGGTGCTGACCAGCACTCACCAGCCCGAGAGGCTTGTATGCTTACCCACTGGGGAAGGTGGGGCAGGGAGTTGAGCCTCCAGCTTCGGAGGTCAGATCCCAGGGAGAGGACTGGGGTTGGCTACGTGAACACAGCCTGAAGGGTGTTAGTGTGACACAGCTAGCTGGGAGGGAATCCGGGAAAAGTCTGGGCCTGCCTAAGAGGCAAGAGACCATTGTTTCGGGGTGCGTGAGGAGGGGGCAGTCAGAGCACTTCCTATACGAGCTCCAGAGAAGGGTGCGAGCCATCGCTATCAGCACAGACACGAGAGAAGGGCATGAAACACTAAGGCTGCTGTTGCAGCCATCAAGAAGCCTGTGTGCAAGCACAGGTCACTATTGACACCTACCCTCCTGGGAGGCTGTGCAGCCCGCCACTGCCAGGATCTCATGATCCAGGGACAACTTCCCTGGGAGAACACATGGCACACCTCAGGCTGGTGCATCGTCACTCCGGCCTCTGTCACTATAGGTTCGCCCCACATACCGTATGCCTCCCTCTCCCAGGGCCTGAGTGAGCCAGAGCCCCTTAATCAGCTGACACTTTAACCCCATCCTGTCAGGGCGGGGAACAGACGCCCTCAGGTGACCTACACACAGAGGCAAGGCCAATCCAAAGCTGAACACAGGAGCTGTTCAAACAAAGAGGAGAAAGGGAACTCTCTCCCACCAGCCTCAGGAGCAGTGGATTAAATCTCCACAATCAACTTGATGTACCATGGATCTGTGGAATACCTGAATAGACAAGGAATCATCCCAAACTGAGGCAGTGGAATGTGGGAGTAACTATATATATATATATGTTTTCCTTTTTCTCTTCTTGTGAGTGTGTATGTGTATGCTTGTGTGTGTGGTTTTGTCTGTATAGCTTTGCTTTTACCATTTGTCCTAGGGTTCTGTCTGTTTTTTTTTTTTTGGGGGGGGGTGTTATATACTTTTTAGCACTTGTTATCATTGGTGGATCTTTTTGGGGGAGGTTGGTGGTTCTCTTCTTTCTTTTTCTTTCCTTCTTTTTTTATTACTTTTTAATTTTTAATATATATATATATTTTTTTTATTTTAATAACTATCCTTTCTTTCTTTTCTCCCTTTTATTCTGAGCTGTGTGGATGACAGGGTATTGGTGCTCTGGTCAGGCAGCAGGCCTGTGCCTCTGAGGTGGGAGAGCCAAGTTCAGTACATTGGTCCATCCACCAGAGACCTCCTAGCTCCACATAATATCAAAAAGTGAAAATCTCCCAGAGATCAATATCTCAATGCCAAGATCCAGCTCTACTCAACGAGCAGCAAGTTACAGTGCTGGACATCCTATGTCAAACAACTAGCAACACAGGAACACGACCCCACGCATTAGCAAAGAGGCTGCCTAAAATCATAATAAGGTCACAGACACTCCAAAACACACCACCAGATGCGGACCTGCACATCAGAAAGACAAGATCCAGCCTCATCCACCAGAACACAGGCACAAGCCCCCTGCACCAGGAAGCCTACAAAAGTGACTGAACCAACCTTAGCCACTGGGGACAGACACCAAAAACAATGGGAACTATTAACCTGCAGCCTGTGAAAAGGACATCCCAAACACAGTAAGTTAAACAAACAGAGAAGACAGAGAAACACAGAGAAGATTAAGGAGCAAGGTAAAAACTCATCAGACCAAATAAATGAGGAGGAAATAGGCAGTCTACTTGAAAAAGAATTCAGAATAGTGATAATAAAGATGATCTAAAATCTTTGAAATGTAATGGAGAAAGTACAAGAAATGCTTCACAAGGACCTGGAATAACTAAAGAGCAAACAAACAATGATGAAAAACACAAAAAAATGAACTTAAAAATTTTCTAGAAGGCATCAATAGCAGAATAACTCAGTCAGAAGAAGAGATAAGTGACCTGGAAAATAAAATAGTGGAAGTAACTATTGCAGAGCAGAATAAAGAAAAAAGAATGAAAAGAATTGAGGACAGTCTCAAATACTTCTGGGATAACTTTAAATGCACCAACATTCAACTTATAGGGGTCCCAGAAGAATAAGAGAAAAAGAGAGGGACTGAGAAAATATTTGAAGAGATTATAGTTGAAAACTTCCCTAATATGGGAAAGGAAATAGTGAATCAAGCCCAGGAAGCACAGAGAGTCCCGTACAGGAAAAATCCAAGGAGAAATATACCAAGACACATATTAATCAAAGTATCAAATATTAAATACAGAGAAAAAATATTAAAAGCAGCAAGGGAATAACAACAAATAACATACAAGGGAATCCCCATAAGGTTAAATGCTGATCTTTCATCAGAAACTCTGCAAGCCAGAAGTGAGTGGCAGGATATATTTAAGTAATGTAAGGGAAAAATCTACAACCAAGATTACTCAACCCAGCAAGAATCTCATTCAGATTCGAAGGAAAAATTAAAATTTTATAGACGAGCAGAAGCTAAGAGAATTCAGCATCACCAAACCAGCTTTACAACAAAGGGGAAAGGAACTTCTCTAAGCAGGAAACACAAGAGAAGGAAAAGACATACAATAACAAAACCCAGAAAATGGTAATAGGAACATACATATCAAAATACTTTAAATATAAATAGATTAAATGCTCTAACCAAAAGACATAGACTGGTTGAATGGATACAACAACAAGACATGTATAAATGCTGTCTACAAGAGACCAACTTCAGACCTAGGGCCACATACAGACTGAAAGTGAGGAGATGGAAAAAGATATTCCATGCAAATAGAAATCAAAATAAAGCTGGAGTAGAAATTCTCATATCAGACAAAATAGACTTTAAAATAAAGACTCTTACAAGAGACAAAGAAGGACACTACATAATGATCAAGGGATCAATCCAAAAAGGAGATATAACAATTGTAAATATCTTTGCACCCAATATAGGAGCACCTCAGTACATAAGGAAAATGTTAACAGCCATAAAAGGGGAAATCAACAGTAACACAATCATAGTAGGGGACTTTAACAACCCACTTTCACAAATGGACAGATCATCCAAAATGAAAATCAACAAGGAAACACAAGCTTTAAATGATACATTAGACAAGATGGATTTGTTTGATATTTATAGGACATTCCATCTAAAAGCAACAGATTGCACATTCTTCTCAAGTGCTCATGGAACATTCTCCAGGACAGATCATATCTTGGGTCTCAAATCAAGCCTTGGTAAATTTAAGAAAATTGAAATTATATCAGGTATCTTTTCCAACCACAATGCTATGAGACTAGATATCAATTAGAGGAATAAATCTGTAAAAATTACAAACACATGGAGGCTAAACAACACACTACTTAATAACGAAGAGATCACAGAAGAAATCAAAGAGGAAATCAAAAAATACCTAGAAACAAATGCCAATGAAAACATGATGGCCCAAAACATATGGGATGCAGCAAAAGCAGTTCTAAGAGGGAATTTTATAGCAATACAAACCTACCTCAAGAACCAAGAAACATCTCAAATAAACAACATAACCTTACACATAAAGCAATTAGAGAAAGAAGAACAAAAAGAACCCAAAGTTAGCAGAAGGAAAGAAATCATAAGAATCAGATCAGAAATAAATGAAAAAGAAAGGAAGAAACAATAGCAAAGATCAATAAAACTAAATGCTGGTTCTTTGAGAACATAAACAAAATGGATTAACCATTAGGAGACTTATCAAGAAGAAAAGGGAGAAGACTCAAATCAATAGAATTAGAAATGAAAAAGGAGAAGTAACAATTAATACCACAGAAATACAAAGGATCAAGAGAGATTACTACAAGCAACAATGTGCCAATAAAATGGACAACCTGGAAGAAATGGACAAATTCTTAGAAATGCACAACCTTCTGAGACTGAACCAGGTAGGAATAGAAAATATAAACAAACAAATCACAAGCACTGAAATTGAAACTGTGATTAAAAATCTTCCAACAAACAAAAGCCCAGGACCAGATGGCTTCACAGTTGAGTTTTATCAAACATTTAGAGAAGAGCTAGCACCTATCCTTCTCAAACTCTTCCAAAATATAGCAGAGGGAGGAACACGCCCAAACTTATTTTACGAGGCCACCATCACCCTGATAACAAAACAAGACAAAGATGTCATCAAGAAAGAAAACTACAGGCCAATATCACTGATGAACATAGATGCAAAAATCCTCAACAAAATCCTAGCAAACAGAATCCAACAGCACATTAAAAGGATCATACACTATGATCAATTGGGGTTTATCCCAGGAATGCAAGGATTCTTCAATAATACGCAAATCAATCAATGTGAAACACCATATTAACAATTTGAAGAATAAAAACCACATGATCATCTCAATAGATGCAGGAAAAGATTTTGACAAAATTCAACACCGATTTATGATAAAAACCCTCCAGAAAGTAGGCATAGAGGGAACTTACCTCAACATAATAAAGGCCATATATGAAAAACCCACAGCCATCATCATCCTCAATGGTGAAAAAATGAAACCATTTCCACTAAGGTCAGGAACAAGACAAGGTTTCCCAATCTCAGCATTATTATTCAACATAGTTTTGGAAGTTTTAGCCACAGCAATCAGAGAAGAAAAATAAATAAAAGGAATGCAACTTGGAAAAGAAGAAGTAAACCTGCCACTATTGCAGATGACATGATACTATACATAGAGAATCCTAAAGATACTACCAGAAAACTATTAGAGCTAATCAGTGAATTTGGTAAAGTAGCAGGATACAAAATTAATGCACAGAAATCCCTTGCATTCCTATACACTAATGATGAAAAATCTGAAAGTGAAATTAAGGAAACACTCGCATTTACCACTGTAACAAAAAGAATAAATTACCTAGCAATAAACCTACCTAACGAGACAAAAGACTTTTATGCAGAAAACTAGAAGACACTGATGAAAGAAATTAAAGATGATACAAATAGATGGAGAGATATACCATGTTCTTGGACTGGAAGAATCAACATTGTGAAAATGACTATACTACACAAACCAATCTACAGATTCAATGCAATCCCTATCAAACTACCACTGGCAATTTTCACATAAATAGAACAAAAAAATTCACAATTTGTATGCAAACATGAAAGACCCCAAACAGCCAAAGTAATCTTGAGAAAGAAAAACAGAGCTGGAGGAATCAGGCTCCCAGACTCAGACTATACTATAAAGCTATAGTAATGAAGACAGTATAGTACTGGCAAAAAAACAGAAATATAGATCAATGGAACTGAATAGAAAGCCCAGAGATAAACCCACACACCTACCGTCACCTTATTTTTGATAAAGGACGCAAGAGTACACAGTGGAGAAAAGACACCCTCTTCAATGTGGTGCTGGGAACCATGGACAGTTACATGTAAAAGAATGAAATTAGAACACTCTGTAACACCATACACAAAATAAACTCAAAATGGATTAAAGATTTAAATGTAAGGCCAGACACTATCAAACTCTCAGAGGAAAACATAGGCAGAAAACTCTATGACATAAATCACAACAAGATCCTTTTCGACACACCTCCTAGAGAAATGGAAAGGAAAAGAAAAATATACAAATGGGACCTAATGAAACTTAAAAGCTTTTGTACAGCAAAGGCAACCATAAACAAGACCAAAAGATAACCCTCAGAATGGGAGTAAATATTAGCAAATGAAGCAACTGACAAAGGATTAATCTCCAAAATTTGCAACTAGCTCATGCATTTCAATATCAAAAAAAGAAACAACCCAATCAAAACATGGGTCAAAGACCTAAATAGACATTTCTCCAAAGAAGATATACAGATTGCCAACAAACACATGAAAAGATGCTCAACATCACTAATCATTAGAGAAATGCAAATCAAAACTACAATGAGGTATCACCTCACGCCAGTCCGAATGGCCATCATGAAAAAATCTACAAACAATAAATGCTGGAGAGGGTGTGGAGGAAAGGGAACCCTCTTGCACTGATGATGGGAATGTAAACTGATACAGCCACTATGGAGAACAGTATGGAGGTTCCTTAAAAAAATAAAAATAGAGCTACCATATGACCCAGCAATCCCACTACTGAGCATATACCCTGAGAAAACCATAATTCAAAAGGTGTCATGTGCCACAATATTCATTGCAGCTCTATTTACAATAGCCAGAACATGGAAGCAACCTAAGTGTCCACTGACAGATAAATGGATAAAGAAGATGTGGCACATATACACAATGGAATATTACTCAGCCATAAAATGAAACAAAACTGAGTTATTTGTATTGAGGTGGATGGAAATAGAGTCTGTCACACAGAGTGAAGTAAGTAAAAATGTGAAAAACAAATACCATAAACTAACACATATATATGGAATCTAAAAAAAAAAAAGTTTCTGAAGAATCTAGGGGTAGGACAGGAATAAAGATGTAGATGTAGAGAATGTGCTTGAGGACACAGGGAGGGGGAAGGTTAAGCTGGGACAAAGTGAGAGAGTAGCATGGACATATATCCACTACCAAAGGTAAAATAGATAGCTAGTGGGAAGTGGTAGCATAGCACAGGGAGATCAGCTGGGTGCTTTGTGACCACCTAGAGGGATGGGATAGGGAGGGAGGGAGGGAGGGAGATGCAAGAGGGAAGAGATATGGGAACATATGTATATGCATAACTGATTCACTTTGTTATAAAGCAGAAACTAACACACCATTGTAAAGCAATTATACTCCAATAAAAATGTTAAAAAAATCAATGTGATTTATCATATTAACAAACTAAAAGTGAGAATGCACATGAACATCTGAATAAAAGCAGAAAAGACATTTCACAAAACTCAACATCTGATATTCATAAAAGCATTCAGCAAACTAGGTATAGAAGGCTACATCCTAAACCTAAAGCTGGGTGTGTGTGAAAAAGCCACAGTACAGGTAATAACATACCTGAGGTGAAAGAATCAGTGCTTCCCTATTAAGATCAGAAACAAGATGTGGTTGCCAGGCACAGCTGATTGAAATATAAAATGCTACAACCACTCTGGAAAAAAAATGTCTTTCTTAAAAAGTTAAGCCTACATCTACCTTATGACCTAGCCATAGGCATTTACCCCAAAGTAAAAAAAAAGTATACATCCATACAAACACTTATACACAGATGTTCATGGCTTCTGTATTTGTAACAGCCAAGAACTGGAAACAACCCAATTGTCCATCAACCAATTTAGGATAAACTGTTGTACACTTGTACCATGTGATACTACCCAGCAGAAAGAAGGAATGAAATATTGATACATGCAACGATGTTGACGGGTCTCAAAATAATCAAGCTGAGTGAAAGAAGCTAGACAAAAAAAGAATATACAATATATTATTCCACTTATGTAAAATTCTAGGGAAAACAAACTAATTTATAGTGATAGAAAGCAGTTGAGTGGTTTCTGGGGTCAGAGGTGGTGGTGAAAGATAGTGGTAGGAAATTTGTAAATGTTAGATTTTCCTGCTAGCAGCCCAACTTTAAAAGAAGAGGAGGAGCTTCAAGATGGCAGAAGAGTAAGACGTGGAGATCACTTTCCTCCCCACAAATACATCAGAAATACATCTACATGCAGAACAACTCCTACAGAACACCTACTGAATGCTGGCAGAAGACCTCAGACTTCACAAAAGGCAAGAAACTCCCCATGAACCTGGGTAGGACAAAAAAAACAAGAAAAAACAGAGACAAAAGAATAGGGATGAGACCTGCACCAGTGGGAGGGAGCTGTGAAGGAGGAAAGATCTCCACACACTAGAAGCCCCTTCACGGGCGGAGACTGCAGGGGGTGGAGGGGGGGAAGCTTCGGAGCCGCAGAGGAGAGCACAACCACTGGGATGTGGAGGGAAAAGCGAAGAGATTCCCTCACAGAGGATCGGTGCCGACCAGCACTCACCAGCCCGAGAGGCTTGTCTGTTCACCTGCCGGGGCGGACGGTGCTGGGAGCTGAGGCTCGGGCTTCGGTCGGAGTGCAGGGAGAGGACTGGGGTTGGTGGCATGAACATAGCCTGAAGGGGTTAGTGCACCACGGCTAGCTGGGAGGGAGTCCAGGGAAAAGTCTGGACCTGCCGAAGAGGCAATAGACTTTTTCTTCCCTCTTTGTTTCCTGGTGCGCGAGGAGAGGTGATTAAGAGTGCTGCTTAAAGGAGCTCCAGAGACGGGCGCGAGCCTCCGCTATCAGCAAGGACCACAGAGACGGGCATGAGACGCTAAGGCTGCTGCTGCCACCACCAAGAAGCCTGTGTGCGAGCACAGGTCACTATCCACACTGCCCCTCCCTTGAGCCTGTGCATCCTGCCACTGCCAGGGTCCCGTGATCCAGGGACAACTTCCCCGGGAGAATTCACTGTGCACCTCGGGCTAGTGCAACGTCATGCCGGTCTCTGCTGCCACAGGCTCACCCCACACTCTGTACCCCTCCCTCTCCCCGGCCTGAGAGAGCCAGAGCCCCCAAATCAGCTGCTCCTTTAACCCCATCCTGTCTGAGCGAAGAACAGACACCCTCAGGTGACCTACATTCAGAGGCAGGTCCAAACCAAAAGGTGAACCCCGGGAGCTGTGCGAACAAAGAAGAGAAAGCGAAATCTCTCCCAGCAGCCTCAGGAGCAGCAGATTAAATCTCCACAGTCAACTTGATGTACCCTGCATCTGTGGAAGACCTGAATGGACAACAAATCATCCCAAATTGAGGAGGTGGACTTTGGGAGCAATGATATATATATATATATATATATATATATATATATATATTTTTTTTTCCCCTTATCCTCTTTTTGTGAGTGTGTATGGGTATGATTCGGTGTGTGATTTTGTCTGTATAGCTCTGCTTTTACCATTTGTCCTAGGGTTCTCTCTTCCATTGTTGTTTGTTTGTTTCTTTCTTTTTACCATAAAAACATTTTCTACAAAAAAAGGATATTTTTTCTTAATAATTCTTTTTTTTATTTCAATAACTTTATTTTATCTTCTTCTTTTTTTCTTTCTTTTTTTCTCCTTTTTATTCTGAACCTTGTGAATGACAGGCTCTTGGTGCTCCAGCCAGGTATCAGGGCTAAGCCTATGAGGTGGGAGAGCCAAGTTCAGGACACTGGTCCACAAGAGACCTCCCATCTCCATGTAATATCAAATGGCAAAAATCTCCAGAAATCTCCATCTCAATGCGAACACCCAGCTCCACTCAAAGACCAGCAAGCTACAGTGCTGGACACCCGATTCCAAACAACTAGAAAGACAGGAAAACAACCCCACCCATTAGCACAGAGGCTGCCTAAAATCATAGTAAGGTCACAGACACACCAAAACACACCACCAGACATGGAACTGCCCACCAGAAAGACAAGATCCAGCCTCATCCACCAGAACACAGGCACTAGTCCCCTCCACCAGAAAGCCTACACAACCCACTGAACCAACCTTAGCCACTGGGGACAGGCATAAGAAACAATTGGAACTGTGAACCTGCAGCCTGTGAAAAGGAGACCCCAAACACAGTAAGTTAGGCAAAATGAGAAGACAGAGGAAAAACACAGCAGATGAAGGAGTAAGGAAAAAGCCCACCAAAGCTAACAAATGAAAAGGAAATAGGCAGTCTACCTGAAAAAGAATTCAGAATAATGATAGTAAAGATGATCCACTATCTTGGAAATACAATGGAGAAAATAAAAGAAATGTTTAACAAGGACCTAGAAGAACTAAAGAGCAAACAAACAGTGATGAACAACACAATAAATGAAATTAAAATTTCTCTAGAAGGGATCAATAACAGAATAACTGAGTCAGAAGAAGGGATAAGTGACCTGGAAGATAAAATAGTGGAAATAACTACTGCAGAGAAGAATAAAGAATAAAGGATGAAAAGAATAGAGGACATTCTCAGAGACCTCTGGGACAACATTAAAAGCAACAACATTTGAATTATAGTGGTCCCAGAAGAAGAAGAGAAAAAGAAAGGGACTGAGAAAATATTTGAATAGATTAGAGTTGGAAACTTCCCTAGTATGGGAAAGGAAATAGTGACTCAAGTCCAGGAAGCAGAGTCCCATACAGGATAAATCCAAGGAGAAACACACCAGACACATATTAATCAAACTATAAAAATTAAATACAAAGAAAACATATTAAAAGAAGCAAGGGAAAGACAACAAATAACACACAAAGGAATCCCCATAAGGTTAACAGCTGATCTTTCAGCAGAAACTCTGCAAGCCAGAAGGGAGTGGCAGGACATATTTAAAGTGATGAAGGAGAAAAACCTACAACCAAGATTACTCTACCAAGCAAGGATCTCATTCAGATTCAAAGGAGAAAGTAAAACCTTTACAGACAAGAAATGCAAAGAGAATTCAGCACCACAAAACCAGCTTTACAACAAATGGTAAAGGAACTTCTCTAGGCAGGAAAAACAAGAGAAGAAAAAGACCTACAATAACAAACCCAAAGTAATTAAAAAAATGGTAAAAGGAACATACATATGGATAATTACCTTAAATGTAAATGGATTAAAGTTCCAACCAAAAGACATAGACTGGCTGAATGGATACAAAAACAAGACCCATATATATGCTGTCTACAAGAGACCCACTTCAGACCGAGGGACACATACAGACTGAAAGTGAGGGGTTGGAAATAGATAACTCACACAAATGGAAATCAAAAGAATGCTGGAGTAGCAATTATCATATCACACAAGATAGACTTTAAAATAAAAACTATTACAAAAGACAAAGGAGGACACAACATAATGATCAAGGGAGAAATCAAAGAAGAAGATATAACAATTGTAAATATTTATGCACCCACATAGGATCACCACAATACATAAGGCAAATACTAACAGCCATGAAAGGGGAAATCAACAGTAAAACAACCATAGTAGGGGATTTTAACACCCCACTTTCACCAATGGACAGATCATCCAAAATAAAAATCAACAAGGAAACACATGCTTTAAATGATACACTAAACAAGATGGACTTGATTGATATTTATAGAACATCCCATCTGTAAACAACAGAATACACATTCTTCTCAAGTGCTCATGGAACATCCTCCAGGATAGATCATATCTTGGGTCCCAAATAAAGCCTTGGTAAATTTAAGGAAATTGAAATTGTATCAAGTATCTTTTCTGACCACAATGTTATGAGACTAGATATCAATTAGAGGAATAAATCTGTAAAAATTACAAACACATGGAGGCTAAAAAACACACTACTTAATAACAAAGAGATCACTGAATAAATCAAAGAGGAAATCAAAAAATACCTGGAAACAAATGAAAATGAATGCACAGTGACCCAAAACTTATGGGATGCAGCAAAAGCAGTTCTAAGAGGTAAGTGTATAGGAATGCAATACTACCTCAAGAAACAAGAAACATCTCAAATAAAGAACCTAACCTTACACTTAAGGCAATTAGAGAAACAAGAACAAAAAAAAACAAAACAAAACAAAAACAAAAAACAAAGTCAGCAGAAGGAAATAAATCATAAAGATCATATCAGAAATAAATGAAAAAGAAATGAAGGAAATGATAGCAAAGATCAATAAAACTAAAAGATGGTTCTTTGAGAAGATAAACAAAATTGATAAACCATTAGCCAGACTTATCAAGAAGAAAATGGAGAAGACTCAAATCAATAGAATTACAAATGAAAAAGGAGAAGTAACAACTGATACTGCAGAAATACAAAGCATCATGAGATTACTACAGGCAACTCTATACCAATAAAATGGGCAACCTGGAAGAAATGGACAACCTTCCGAGACTGAACTAGGAAGAAATGGAAAATATGAACAGACCAATCACAAGCACTGAAATTGAAACTGTGATTAAAAATCTTCCAACAGGGCTACCCTGGTGACGCAGTGGTTGAGAGTCTGCCTGCCGATGCAGGGGACACGGGTTCATGCCCCAGTCCGGGAAGATCCCACATGTCGCAGAGTGGCTGGGCCCATGAACCATGACCACTGTGCCTGCACATCCAGAGCCTGTGCTCCACAACGGGAGAGGCCACCACAGTGAGAGGCCCGCGTACCGCAACAAAACAAAACAAAACAAAAACTTCCAACAAACAGAATCCCAGGACCAGATGGCTTCACAGGTGAGTTTTATCAAACATTTAGAGAAGAGCTAGCACCTATCCTTCTCAAACTCTTCCAAAATATAGCAGAGGGAGGAACATTCCCAAACTCATTCTACGAAGCCACCATCACCCTGATGCCAAAACCAGACAAAGATGTCACAAAGAAAGAAAACTACAGGCCAATATCACTGATGAACATAGATGCAAAATTCCTTAAGAAAATACTGGCAAACAGAATCCAACCACATGTTAAAAGGATCATACACCATGATCAAGTGGAGTTTATCTCAGGAATGCAAGTATTCTTCAATATATGCAAATCAATCAATGTGATACGTCATATAAACAAAATGAAGGAGAAAAATGATATGATCATCTCAATAGATGCAGAGAAAGCTTTTGACAAAATTCAACACCAATTTATGATAAAAACCCTCCAGAAAGTAGGCATAGAGGGAACTTTCCTCAACATAATAAAGGCCATATATGACAAATGCACAGCCAAAATTGTTCTCAATGGTGAGAAACTGAAACCATTTCCACTAAGATCAGGAACAAGACAAGGTTTTCCACTCTCAGGACTATTATTCAACATAGTTTTGGAAGTTTTAGCCACAGCAATCAGAGAAGAAAGAGAAATAAAAGGAATCCAAATCAGAAGAGAAGAAGTAAAGTTGTCACTGTTTGCAGATGACATGATACTATACATAGAGAATCCTAAACATGCTTCCAGAAAACTACTAGACCTAATCCATGAATTGGGTAAAGTAGCAGGATACAAAATTAATGCACAGAGATCTCTTGCATTCCTATACACTAATGATGAAAAATCTGAAAGTGAAATTAAGAAAACACTCCCATTTACCATTGCAACAAAAATAATAAAATTTCTCGGAATAAACCTACCTAAGGAGTAAAAAGACCTGTACACAGAAAATTATAAGACACTAATGAAAGAAGTTAAAGATGATACCAACAGATGGAGAGATATACCATGTTCTTGAATTGGAAGAATCAACATTGTGAAAATGACTCTACTACCCAAAGCAATCTACAGATTCAATGGAATCCCTATCAAACTACCAGTGGCATTTTTCACAGAACTAGAACAAAAAATTTCACAATTTGTGTGGAAACACAAAAGACCCTAAATAGCCAAAGCAATCTTGAGAAAGAAAAACGGAGCTGGAGGAATCAGGCTCCCTAACTTCAGACTATACTACAAAGCTACAGTAATCAAGACAGTATGGTACTGGCACAAAAACAGAAATATGGATCAATGGAACAGGATAGAAAGCCCAGAGATAAGCCCATGCACATATGGTCACCTTATCTTTGATAAAGGAGGCAAGAATATACAGTGGAGAAAAGACAGCCTCTTCAATAAGTGGTGCTGGGAAAACTGGGTATCTACATGTAGAAGAATGAAATTGAAACACTCCCTAACACAATACACAAAAATAAACTCAAAATGAATTAAAGCCCGAAATGTAAGCCCAGACACTATCAAATTCTTACAGGAAAACATAGGCAGAACACTCTATGACATAAATCACAGCAAGATCCTTTTTGACCCACCTCCTAGAGAAATGGAAATAAAAAGAAAAACAAACAAATGGGACCTAATGAAACTTCAAAGCTTTTGCACAGCAAAGGAAACCATAAACAAGACAAAAAGACAGTCCTCAGAATGGGAGAAAATATTTACAAATGAAGCAACTGACAAAGGATTATTTTCCAAATTTACAAGCAGCTCATGCAGCTCAGTAACAAAAAAACAAACAAACAAAAAAACAACCCAATTCAAAAATGGGCAGAAGACCTAAATAGGCATTTCTCCAAAGAAGATATACAGATTGCCAACAAACACATGAAAAAATGCTCAACATCATTAATCATTAGAGAAATGCAAATCAAAACTACAATGAGGTATCACCTCACACCGGTCAGAATGGCCATCATCAAAACATCTACAAACAATAAATGCTGGAGAGGGTGTGGAGAAAAGGGAACACTCTTGCACTGTTGGTGGGAATGTAAATTGATACAACCACTATGAGGAACAGTATGGAGGGTCCTTAAAAAATTAAAAATAGAGCTACCATACGACCCAGCAACCCCACTACTGGGCATATACCCTGAGAAAACCATAATTCAAAAAGAGTCATGTACCAAAATTCATTGCAGCTCAATAGCCAGGACATGGAAGCAACCAAAGTGTCCATGGACAGATGAATGGATAAAGATGTGGCACATATATACAATGGAATATTCCTCAGCCATAAAAATAAACGAAATTGAGTTTTTTGTATTGAGGTGGATGGACCTAAAGTCTGTCATACAGAGTGAAGTAAGTCAGAAAGAGAAAAACAAATACTGGATGCTAACACATATATATGGAATCTGAAAAAAAAAAATGGTCATGAACTACATAGGGGCAAGATGCGCATAAAGACGCAGACATACTAGATCATGGACTTGAGGATACGGAGAGGGGGAAGGGTAAGCTGGGACAATGTGAGAGAGTGGCATGGACATATTTACACTACCAAACGTAAAATAGATAGCTAGTGGGAAGCAACCGCATAGCACAGGGAGATCAGCTCGGTGCTTTGTGTCCACCTAGAGTGGTGGGATAGGGAAGGTGGGAGGGAGGGAGACGCAAAAGGGAAGAGATATGGGGACATATGTATATGTATAACTGATTCACTTTGTTATAAGGCAGAAACTAACACACCATTGTAAAGCAATTATACTCCAATAAAGATGTTAAATTTTTTCTAAAAAAATAAAATAAAATAAAAGAAGAAAGTATTCCCTTCAGGTGGAGAAATGCAAAAAAGAAGGATATTTTATTTATACATGTAAAATCCCAAATTATCCTAAAAGTATCTTGGAAGCTACGGGTGCCTATTTAGATTCTAAAGGTTTGGTAATGGCACTGATTGTAACTGATAAGAAATTGCAGAGCAAGTGGAGATGAACTAAGAAGAAACTTACTGGTTGTATCCTTAGTTAGGAAAGTCTCACAAGCTCCAAGAACAGGACTTAAAAATGAACACATGATTTGAATATATTACAGAACGTGGGCTGTGAATGAACAATTATAACTCATCACTAAATTCCGGATCTTTAACCCATATACACATTCTCTGAAGGAGAGGACAGCCGATTTCCTTGAACTTCTTAAAAATGATGGACAACTATGAAGTTGTCAGCCAGTGGGGAGATAAACCTGCAGGTAAGGTTAAGAATTCTCCCTTCAACTTTAAAAAAAAATTAGTTTAAGAGATCGGAGAGGGTAAAAAAAAAAGGTGCTCCCCCTTCCGGGGTTGCTTAAAGTATAAAATATATCACTGCTGTAGCTATTTATAGCACAATCACATATTAACCCAAATGCCTCAGAAACAGAATTAATGGATTGCATACGCATCCCAGGAATCAGAATAGCATCTATAGATGCTCTAAATATGGTAAAATCTCAAGGCCCGTTAACTAGCCCAATCTGCGTCTAAATCACTGCGCAGCTGAGACACTGGAGTATTCCCTACAGAGTGATAGCATCCTGAGCTCTGAAACCAAGATGCCCAGCCTCCCCTTGAAGCATCCAGTAATGTATTCAAAACTGTTGGAAACAGGATAACAACATAAATTGACCACGTCGTCCGTGATTCATTCTGTTAAAACCGTGCCAGGATCTCTGAGAAACCTCCAAGTTATTAGATAAGCAGATGCATCCATCATCAGAAAGTTCAGCTTAGCTTTGATAATAATGGCTGACTAATTTTGCATTTTTTCTCTATAAAGTCAACAAGAATTATTGACGTAAGAGTGGCTTTCGTGCTTTTACATGAATAGGATGATTTCTGTGCAGTTAGAAAAGGTGCGACTTCACATTCTCTTTCTGCCTCTCTGTTTATGCTCAGACCTGAACAGACCCATCTCTAGTGGTGACAGACTCCCCTGTCCCCAACATACAGCCGCCCCCTCAGATACCACGGAAGAGACTAGCTTTGTGGCTAAGCACATTTTGTTTTATGGACAAAATACTTGGTTAACAGAAGGAACAAACAAAGAATTAACTTACACACACAAGCACACAAGTTAGAAATCTTGAGAAACATGAAAATACTCTTAGTCTTTTCTCTACCTGGTAACTGGATTACTGTTCTACACTGTACAAATATAATCAACATAACACCTGAAATGTTAACAATGGAATGGCTTTTATTTATCTCTAAAAACTGTATGTCCTGTCACAGAAACTAAGACAGGCCTGGAACTCTGCATCGACTCCCAGGGCATGTGACTCTAAGTACCCATCACTGTGTGCACATCAGCTCCTGGCTGAGCAGGGACCCACAGCTATACCAACAGACCCAGAAGTCTGGCATTTATTCAGACTTTTTCATCAGTAGCACCATGGACCAGGCACCAGGATGCGCTATGAACAAGACTGATGGGGGAGGTGCCTGCTCTCAGTGAACTCACATTCCTTTGGGAGTGAGCTAGCACATAAATGGGTACATAAACACAACAATACCACAAATGTTGAAAAGCACTGCAGGTGGTGCAGAAGATTTTCTTATGTGAAATTGTTATAGGTACTATCTCCTAGGGAGTCGCCAGTGGCACTTAGGTGCAGTTGATGTGCTGGAACCAGCCAGACAAGCAAGGGCACATGGCAGAGCCTTCCAGACTGGAGCAGGGGGGCAAAAAGGCCCTGCTGTGAGGAGGAGCCTAGCTTGATGCAGAAACAGAGATCTGTGTGCTGTTCCTGGAGTGTGGGTCCTCCTCTCTTTAGGCTTGGGGTGCCACAGCAAGCAAAGAGAGACCTCTGGAGCCTTCAGAGCAACAGAGTGACAGGCAGGGTACAGGGATTAAAAGGATCCCTATGGCTGGGTTCAGAGAGAATCATCCCTTACCTGTCAGCCTGAGCATCTAGTCTGTGTGGAGAGGAAAGGAGAACAGATTTACAGGGAGGCAGAAATGGCTCCGAGTGACAAAGCCTTTCTCAACTAGAGGAGAAGAGAGAAAAGTCACCTGAGTGGAGAATGAAGGTAGTTCAGCAAATAGCACCCCATCGTGGGACAGCAGAAGCCGACACTGAATGGCAGACAGAAGCGGGAGTTGGTGGTCTTGACCTCCAGACTGTGTGGTCAGGGCAGAGGCCTCCAAATTCACTGCCTGGATGTGCAGCATGGTGAGGACCAGGTCTCTGCAGTGCTGGAAAGGAGGTTAGCAGAGTGAGCGACAAGAGAGAAGGTGAAGGAGGATGGAGAGCCAAGTTCTGTCCCCAGTGTTCCTCATTGCCAGGGGCTGAGACGCCCAGGTGGGAAAAGAGGAAATGAAGGCTCCAGAGAGAAGTCACAAATCTGAGTCATCCCTACAGGACAGATGATTGAGACCATCCACCCCTTAACTCACACCTGTGCAGGGACATGATGTCAGCTTCACCACTCCGGGCACCAGTACAAGTCTCCAGGCATCTTTATGGAAAAAGCAGGAGAAGAGAGTTCTGGAGCTTAGGGAGCAGTGTGTGTACTGAGGGAATGTGTCAGCTGGTCTTTAGGTCAACTGAGACCACTTGCATCCAAGGAGTAGGAGTAGGGACAGTTGACCATGACTACCTGGTAGTGGTAATATATGTGCCGAGCGTTTTATCTGCAGTTTTAATGGAAATTATCAAAACATCCCTGTGTTTTGGGGCTGCAACGATTCTGTCTGTCATGATGAATAGTATGTGGTTAAGACCTCCAAATCCATAACTGTGTCTTAGGATAAATGTTGTCACTAACCATCCTTTTTCCATAAATATTCTGAGACAGGGGTGACACAACACATCATCACAACTCAGGGAGCCAGGTAACGGTTAAGCTGCCTTTGGGGTGATGCTAGAACTTACATTCTGTTTAGTGAGACAGGGCTGTTATTTAGTGCTGCAAACCATGACAACCCGATCAAAGAAATCAACTGAGATCAACTGGTGACTGTTGAATTTCATATTTATTTATTTTTTTAACAAACTTAATTTAATGGACATATAGACAACACTGTATCCAATAATTTCAGAATGCATATTTTTTTCACATAGGGAATATTTACACAAATGATCATATACTGGATTATAAAGCCAAATATCAATAAATTTAAAAGTAATGACAATAAACAATCCAAAATAATATTAAGAAAACAGTTCCATCTACAATAGTATCAAAAGAATAAATCACTAAGGAATAAATTTTGCAAAAGAAGTACAAAACTCCTACTTCAAACACTATAAAAAATTGTTGAAAGAAATCAATTAAGTCCTAAATAAATGGAAAGATATCCCATGATCATGGATCAGAATACTTAATATTGAGAGGATGGTAATGCTCTTCCTGACTATCCCCTACCCTTTCCCACCTGCTGAATTGATCTAGAAATTCAAGAAAATTCTTATCAAAATTTCAGCTGGCATTTTTGCCAAATTTTAAGAGCTGATCCTGAAATCCATATGTAAATGCAAAGTATACTGAATAGCCAAAACAATCTCAGAAAAGAACAAAGTTGGAAGACTTACACCTCCCAATTTTAAAACTTATTAAAAAGCTATGGTAATCAATGTAGTGGAGTACTAGCATAAGGCTAGACATACGGATCAATGGAAAGGAACTGAGAGTTCAGAAATAAATCCTTGCATTTACTGTTTTTTTTTTAACATCTTTATTGGAGTATAATTGCTTTACAATGGTGTGTCAGTTTCTGCTTTATAACAAAGTGAATCAGTTATACATATACATATGTCCCCATATCTCCTCCCTCTTGCATCTTCATATGTATTTTTAAGCCAGCTTGCAACTGAGGAACATGCATGGCGGCTGCTGTCCACTGTGCACTTCCTGGCCGGGGTCTGTCGTCCCCCACAATTGAGAAGAGACACGGGGGTGGAGTAAATCCAATGTTAAAGACCCATGAAGATATCCTTAGGCAGAAGGCTTATGCTGATTCAAACTGCAGGAAGGCAGATTGCCCTCCACAGAATGAGAAATCTTTGTGAGCCAATAAGGCATCATTTATAGTCAAATGCCACAGATATGTACATGAATATGCAACAACAAACAAAACTTCATGTTTTTTCCACCTACATTTCTCTCGTTATAATTAAATGTGCTTAGCATACAAATCCTTCTTGAGATACTGTACAATAGAAAAGAAGAAATTAGAGAGTTCTCGAATTCTCTGGAAGCTAATTTCCAAAGCTGCTAGGAAGGACTATTGCATTTTTATCTTTCTGAAGTCCTGGCTTGAATCAAAGATTCATACTATTCAAGGCCACCATGCCTCTCGCGTTGAAACATTCCTGCTAGCAGCCTTACAGATGGAGTGCAGCTCTCAGCATTGAAACAGCTGCTTTACCACCCCTTGTAAGGGAGCTCCAGAGGTGAATTCCAGCCTGGGCAGGGTGCCAGGAGTAGAGAGGACCACACAGGACAGCCCTGGAGAAGAAGGCTCCATGGATGGGGCACCTGCTGCTGTGTGCTGGTGGCTGATGCTTAGATGATGATGGACATGTGGAACATGAAGGGACAAACGGCTAAGTTGCAAACATCACCTCGAGGAGACCTGTAACTTCAGCAAGGCTTCTGGTGCCCTGCTTTGCTCCCCTCCCTCTGTGATGTCATGGCAGCTGATGCTGAGGTGTCAATTTTACAGATTGGTGGGGTCGTGTTTTAACATGATGTAACATTTCCCCCTAAGCAAGCAGCCCAGGAGCCAGAGTTTCGGTTGTGCTCCACGCACTGCTTCTGCTCCATATGAGACCTACTTGGGTGCCAATGGGTAGTGAGGGTGTATGAGCTTCTATTTCTGAAGCAACTCACTATTTGCTACGGTATTACCAGGAGTAATTCTTTCCAGCACAGTTTTATGGATCTTGCTGCTTAAAACATCTAGTTATTCTTGGAACTAGACCACTGGGGATATAGAAATACTTCAACAATAGGCTTTGCCTGTGGCAATAGCCCAGAAGACCAACGGCCAATTCTGTCATCTCAGATATTCCCAACCATTAACCTTGAGTGTCAAAATCAACTACAATTGTAAAGATGACACTTATGATGTATCTATGAATTTCACAGGCTATTTTTTAAGTGGAGAGCTCTGTGTTTTTCTCATGCTTCTCTGTGTACAACTTTAGTGTATTGCCTGAGAAATATAAGTTCCAAACCTACTCTGTGCTGCTCACAGCTCAGAGGCATAAATTGGGAAGATTGAGTGGTTCTAGTTATTAGGATGGACCCAGGGAGGAGGCATTTACTGACATGGTGGAGAGGTTTCCAGAAACTATTTTGTACCCCTTCCTGTCCCTTGATGCCCGTGTTCTCTGTTGGACCATGAGGAAAGACAGATGCTTCCCTAACAGTCGAGCTTTGCGAACTTCATTGATGGATAAGTAGAAAATCAGAACTCCAGATCTCAGAGATCAAGAAGACAGGATACACTTCTACTTATGGGAGAGATGAAAGAATATTCTAGAAACCAAACTCTCCAAGACTGCTGGTTTCTCACCTTTGTGTATTTCCTCGTCCCTCCTTTCTCTCTCTGGAGCAGGTTTCTTGATCTCGGTACTACTAACATTCTGAGCTGAATAACTGGTTCTTGGGGGGGGAGGGGAGAGGGGAGGAGTTTCCTCTGCATAGTAGGACATGGCAGCATTCCTGTCCCTCCCCCCAAGAGGTGCCAGAAGCACCTTCACCAATTATGAAAACCAAAATTATCTCCAGCGATTGCCAAATGTCTCCTGGACGGCAAATTGCTCCCAGATGGGAACCACTGTTCCAAAATAACAATATAATGAAAAATAGGTCAATGATGATAATTATAATTCACTAGGTATTTGGCTTCAAATGCATTGTTATTATTTTTAATCATTAAAACAACTCAGGGACTTTCCTGGTGGCGCAGTGGTTAAGAGTCCACCTGCCAATGAAGGGGACATGGGTTCGATCCCTGGTCTGGGAAGATCCCACATGCGGGGGAGCAACTAAGCCCATGCACCACAACTACTCTGTCTGTGCTCTAGGGTTCCTGAGCCACAATTACTGCGCCTGCTTGCTGAAACTACTGAAGTCCATGCACCTAGAACCTGTGCTCCGCAACAGGAGAAGCCACTGCAATAAGAAGTCCAAATACCACAACGAAGAGTATCCCCCCTTTGTTGCAACTAGAGAAAGCCCGCATGCAGTAACGAAGATCCCACACAGCCAAAAATAAGTAAGTAAATAAATAAATAAAATTTATATATTAAAAAAGAAAACTCATACCAGTTGGTGCCATTACTCGTCCTACTTCACACATGAAGGAACTGAGGCAAAGAGAAGTTAACTTTCTTAGGTAAACTGAGGGCGAAATCCAAAGGTAGCATCACTGTTTTACACAGATCATACTACGCTACACATATGACACACACACACACACACACATGGTGTCACACATGATGCTGGGAATATGGCAGGCGCTTCACAGATGTCATAAAATAGAAATTTTTAAGTAGTAAAATCTGTTAGAAGATGCCGTTTGTGTCCTATAGTTAAAACTGTGTCTAGAGTTTAACTTACTTTGTAAGCAAAGGCAATGTCCTTCCTGAGGCAGAAGCCCTGTTACTCTCCTGTTGATCATGGCTGTAGGGCTCTTCCTGCCTCTGCTACTAAAGTGCTAATAGAGCATCATCTGGGGAGTCACTGCCCTTCTCAGTCCCAGACGTTTCTGTCTCTTCCTGCCCACAAGGGATCCAGTAGCTCACAGCATTTTCCTCCTTGATTGCCTGTCTCTCCTTGGAGCACAGGAACCATGGGACTCCACACCAGTAGTTCCTGTATGGATCTGAGGACAAAATCCCTGATTTACCGTCACATGCAGCTGGGTCCCCTCAGGACACGCTCCCACTTGCCAGGTGGGAGAACATCTCTGTACTGAGATCCTTTCCTCTGAGCAGGGATGGGGCATGATGCTGAGCAGGGAGAGGTACTCTTGCAAGCAGGAACATCTGGGAAGCATTGACTGCAATCAAGGGTCAGCCCAGCAGTAAAAGGAAACCAGGGACTTGGGGTGAGTCTTCTCTGACCAGGCCCTAATTGTTCCTGGAGTGAGGCACTTGACTCCAGCACCAGCCATGTAAATGTGCTCTGATCTCACTCGGCTCCTATGCCAGGAACAAGCAATGCCCATCTCCGAGCCCAAATCGTTCCAATACACAGCTGTGACCCTAATCAGAAGGGCATTCACAGAGATCCATGGAAAGCAAAGGAGGCCATTTCCCGGGTGGTGATGGATGACTTCAGAGCAGAAGGCAGGTCAATGTGCATATATATATATATATATATAATGATTTATACATATATATACACATAAATACATATATATATAGTCTATATAATATATATACAATACCACTATATAATGTATATAAACTATTATACAATGTATATTATAGACACACACATGTAATATACATTACACAATAGTTTGTAGTATTAGGTATTAGATACATAACATCTGATATGTTAGTTTATATGTGTTTATATGTTATTATGGAGTATTTCAAACATACACAAAAGTAGGCAGACTAGTATCATAAACTTCGATATACCGTCATCCAGCTTCAACAACTATGACACCATGGGGGACCTCCATGCACTTGACCATCCCTGTATTAATTTGAAGCAGGTATTTCAGAGTGTATCTCTGAAAGATGGAGTCTTTTTTAAAAACATAACCAGGATATGATCACATCTAAAATAAATACACATATATAGACACACACATATAAAGTAATATATAGGGTATATGAATATACGCTGTATGTATTGTATATAATACCATAATATTTACTATGTGTGTTTTGCAGGGAAGTTTTAAGGAATCCCTTGGGTTCCATGCCTTTGCAAATAAGCATTTTAGTCCTTCACTAAAATCTTTGCACATCGAGATGCTCCTATATTCATATCCATAAAATAGAAGCCATTATATCTGTCCCATGGGTTTGTTTTGAGAATTCAATGAGACATGTAAGGGGAAACTCTTGGAATTCTGCCTGGCAGAGCAGTGGCAAACACTACAGTTTTTTTTGCAAACACTACATTTTTTTTAAAGTTATTAGCACTTTATTTTGCAAAATATATATCAATGTGATGTCTTCTTTTTATCAAGTTTTCAGCATAGATACTATTGCTTTTTTTTTAAACAGCTATACATATACATATATCCCCATATCTCTTCCCTTTTTTGTTTCCCTCCCTCCCACCCTCCCTATCCCACACCTCTAGGTGGTCACAAGCACCGAGCTGATCTCCCTGAAACACTACCTATTTTAAAAATAAAGACAAAGTTTAGCTCAATTCAGGGTGATGGTTCCCAGTGAAGTTGAGTCACTGTATGTGTACTGTGCACTTGGCTTTCTGCACAACAGAGGTGCACTTCTCTCCTTCAGAATCAATGAATAGAAACTGACAAAACTCTGACACGTGGCCTCTTGATTTCAACGTTATATTGTCATGGCATTGTGCAACTCAGAAAGTCACATTTGAGAAAGAATTGGGGTGCTGTGTGTGTTTTCTCACTGCAGGAAGGGGTCAGCGTCCGGAAGCAAGAACAAACTAGGAGAATGGTGCAGGGGATGGCTCTCTATCTTCACACTGGCTCAGATCCACGTGGTGGGAAATTAAGGGCTGGTGATCAGGAGAGACTCAGGTGCTGAGGAAGCAAATGTGCTGTGCAATTCTGGGTCTGGGAAAGTGCTCCAGGGAGTTTTTGTGGGCTGTGAAGACCATGGACCACTCAGGAATGCCTTCAAGACCTTCATGGGGCTCCAGGGAGAAGAAGACATCCTCTAAGAACCTCTAGCCCTGTAGCTAGACTAGTTGCAGACTAGATCTGAACCCACTGCAACCCAGTGGACCCCTCCCCTCCCTCACCTCTTGGGTATTTGATTTAATATCTTTCACTTAAAAGCAACCCCTAAGCATTCGGAGGCCTGTTTTGAGCTGTGCAGCATCCGTGCGAGACCAGAGTGCATGTCCCTGACCCTGCCCTTGAGCCTTTCCAGGAGTACAGAGTCATCCACACCAGCTAAGCCCATGCCTCTAGGAACCCTTTGGCTGTGCTCTTGCTGAGAAGGACATGTTGCCAGGAGTACCAGCCTCAACCCAAGCTCTCTTTGCAAACAAACACTCTTAGGAACATTGGAAAATCATTCCTCACACATTTTTTTATTTAGTAAAAATGTAATATAAAAGGTGTGGCCGTAATACTCTGTCCAAGTAACCCACATGTGGCCTCCTTATTTTCCCTAATAGCTGCCTGAATTCTCTAACTCACATTTCAGGCAGGTGACTGATTGGCAGTCAAAATAGAATCCAAGCTTAAAACAATTAACCAGCGTGTAGACATTTTTCTTTGCTTATAGAATTCAGACAACAGGTCTTTGAGTTTTTATGAATATATGTAATAGCCCTGCTTTGTTTTAGTTGACTTTTATGGTGCTATTGTAAAAAGAAAAAAGCCTCTATTTCTGCAACCTGTGTGTAAAAGCATGTGTGACAATCCTGGTACGTCAGCTCCTCACACACAGAGACTGTGTGCCTAGCCCCGCTTGGTTAGGTGTGGCCCAGTCACTGTGGCTGAGCCCTAGCAATGGGTGTTAGGTGTTCTCTCTGCAGACAGGGCGGATGTGTGAAAATCTCTTTCATGGCCTTTGCCAACAGTCCCTTTCTGTGATGAACTTGGAAGCCCTTGACATCTGAAGATGGCTGACCCTCAAGGTGCAGGATCACAAGTCCCTGCTTCACGGCAGTTAGGACACTGCCCTTCAACCCAGCATCCTATACACAAAGGGAGAGAGTGAGAAATAAACTCGATCATTTAGAAGCCAGGGAGATGTTAGAGTTTTCTTAATGTAACTTCATCACTATCATTACATTAACATGCATACTATTTAGAAATAAGGTCTAGTTTTGGTTGGAAAAGCTTCAGAAAAACTGCATAAAAGAGTGGAAATCCCCCAACTTTGGCATCAGGCAAGTATGTGTTTGGATCTGGACATGACAGCTAACCAGGTGTGGGTCCCAGGAAGGTAGTTTAAGCTCTGACCTTCAGTACAGTTGTGATGATACTGATTATTATTGCTGGAGATATGTCACAAGCATTCATTGTGATGATTCCTATGAAGTTCTTTTCATAATGCTGTTTATTTAGTAGGTGCAAAATATATCTTGCTTCTTCTTCTTCTATTGTCTTTTACTTCCAATGCCAGGGAAGGTTTATTTCCTGAAATCAAGACCGAGAATGTCAACAGTGCAGCTCTTATATTTTAACCATTTGTCATAATTTAGGAACACATCAGAGCTGCAAAACACACACACACACACATCTCCTTCCTCATGACTGGCTCTCTTGTTCTCTTTCCTGCATCTTCAAATCTCAGTTTGAACATGACAGTCCTTGGACTGTGAGTTATTAATTAGGAGCACTCCATCTGCTCTGACAGTGGTCTGATCTTTCTCTTGGTTTTACTTATCACCCTGTATTGTAATCACCCTTTAGCTTTTATGACTATTGCCACTGGTTTTACCCTCAGGTAAGAATCCTATCTGCCAACATCACCACCTTGCCGCAGTGCCCACCATCTAGGAAAAGTACAAGAAGGGTTGAGTGAATGAAAAAAATGACATTTGGTGTATCTCCATGATTGCTTCATATGCATATGCCATGTAATCTTCTAACATGCAACTCGTACTCAGCCTTCCTAAATTGTCTACATCATGATTCTGAGCTATTTTAGCCACAATGCTAAAGGTGTTAGAACCGCTTAGGAGTAGCAGAAGACTTTACTGTTTTTTCCTGTAGGCATAAAGTGTACTATTTCTATATTAATCCATGTTACAAGTTTTCTGTAAAATTACAGCTCTTGAAAGTCCAAAAAGACTCTTCTAGCTAGGTTTCTTGCTCTTACTTTGTTCAAACTACAGTTGCTCATCCATGTATGTGCTAGAAGGCACTTGCTAGAAGCAAGTGAAGTCCTTGTTTTCAGAACATTACATATGTAAATGTAAAGACCAGTGGCCAAATCTTCTATATCTTAGCACCTAACTTCCCGCATAAAAAAGTTCCTGGTTGGGATTTCAGAGCAGAATAGAGGAAATTTTCTCAAAAACCCACTTTAAGAGTGTTCTTCAAAGATTCAAGAATGTCACCTCCTGGAGAGGCTGTCCTGGTCATTGGTACCATCCGAAGCATAAAAACATGGACAAGTGATCTTTGTCATTTAAAACATGGCACAGGGCTTCCCTGGTGGCACAGTGGCTGAGAATCCGGCTGCCGATGCAGGGGGCGCGGGTTCGTGCCCAGGTCCGGGAGGATCCCGCATGCCGCGGAGCAGCTGGGCCCGTGGGCTGTGGCCGCTGGGCCTGTGCGTCCAGGGCCTGTGCTCCGCAATGGGAGAGGCCACAGCAGTGAGGGGCTCGCGTACCGCAAAAAAATAAAATAAATAAAATAATAAAATAAAACATGGCACAAACTGCTTAGCATTTGTCACTTTATGTACAGGTTGGCCCAGCCCCATGAGGTCACACTGGACCCTGGAAGACCAAGGCTTTCTTTCTCTGCATAATGACAGGTTGCCAAGGCAACAGCAATACAAATCTGGCCGCTCTGGAGACCTTCACTCAGGGGCACTCCACTATTGTGAAAATCACCATGGGGAGGAACTTCTACCTCAGCCTTCACTACTTAAAGCAAGAGAAAGGAACATGCCAATGATGGGACAGGCTTGAAATGATCTCTTCTCCTTCCAAAGCACACACACCAACTCTTCCTTTTTCCTGAGGGTCTAACCTAGCATTTCTTACAATCAAGGTCTGATCATTAAAGCATGTGATTTAGGACCGAAGTGGCAAAACCCTCTGCAGCTGGCATTGCCTGGGGGCTGAGGTGAAGCCACAAGCTGTGGCTAAAAATACTCCAGGCATTCGTGCACAGGCACTCTCCAAGTGTTGCTCTCTGTGGGTCTCTTGTGCTTCTCACATCTTGTGAGCAGAGGCACTGACTGCTTTTACTCCAGACCAGAATTTCCAGGATGTTTGCACAGTGAACAGCCTTAAGAAGTAGAGGACTAGTCTCCCTCTGAGCAGAAGGCAGGACTTCCTACTGCCCAGCATAACAAAGAGAAAGTCTTCCTTTGGTGCAAAGTAGCAGGCAAATCACATTCTTTGATAGCTAAGCATTTCATCCAAGTGAAACCTCCCACAAACATTAATTCCAAGTGAAATCTAGCCACAAGCATTAATTCCTGTTTATGTTTCTTGACGATGAGGATTATTAATCCTTTTATGTCACTCCAGACATGTTGGTGAGGTGACACATGTAGACAAACCAAGCTGGAACTTCAACGTATTTATAGAATATGTCTAAATTATGCTATGATCATACACATTATAGAAATTTAGTATGACATAATCAACATATCTGGTACATTCCTTGAATATGTACCTACAAGAGCTACATCGTAACTTTCTTTTTCTAAGTTTTACATCACTGTTTCTATTGTGTTTTCTAATATTTATGGAAAAAAAATCAGCCTAAACTTTTTGTCACAGTAGAATTACCCAGTCTACAATAGAAAACAGTCTTTCAATCAGTGAAAAGCTGACAGCAGGACTAAAAGAATAATAATTTAAAAGTTAGGGATCTGATAGACTTAAGCCTTGAATCTTCTTTCCGCTCTTCCAAAACTCATCACAAACAGGCTCACCCACAAAGAGAACTGTGAATGTACAATATGTGGGTCCTATACACGGTTTCCTAGGACTGAGCAGTGGAATTCCCCTAACGTCTTTGTGCATGGTATCACTTCAGTTCAAGGATGGACGGTATAATTTGAGGAAGGAAGAATACTGTTATACGTAAATCATGGGAGAGAAGCATGGTCCCCCTTGCGCAGAATTTTCCAGCAGTTTGAACAGAATATGCGTTTTGCAAAAGCAGAAACTGAAGCTGGTAGATGTGACAGGCACGTAATGTCTATTTCCCCTGAGCTTCTGCCAAACCATGGCTTCTGTGTCTGCTGGTCTTGTGACTTCACCGCACAGCCCTCCTTCCCTGGATAACTCTCATCCTCTTCTACCTCCTTCAGCCTTCCCTTCACTCCCTAACCTCCCGACAATTTCCTCTGTTCAATGGCTGAAGACAGAGCTGGTGACAGCAAGTGAAGCTCAGAAATAAGGTTTTGGATTAATAGTCACAAAGGGTATTTGAAAGGTAGTTGATTTCTATAGTTGGTTTGAACTCAATTTAAGAAGCATATATAGACTTCATTTTATGGGTAAGTGCTGTGAGTTCTGGGACAGGCCCTGCACAACAAATTACAATGATAAGTCATTCTCTGAGTGACATCACTAATGGAATAAATGCTCCAATGTCTTATTGAGTTGGCACAGGATGGCAGTAATGCGGTCTCTCTCACTTCTCTTTAAAACCCAGTCTGTGCTTTGTAATGACCTTAAAAGTAATGTTATCAGGCACACACCTTACACATTGGGGTTCATATGTTAACATAACTAATAATGTTTCCTTTTGGGAGCAAATAAACTGAGACCCCTTTAAAAACTGAGTTGCATTTCTCAAGCAAGATAACAGTTTGAGTCAAACCCAAGTTTCTCAAAAACCTTCTCCTGACTCATGTTTTGTGAGCAGTGGCTTCCCAGGGCCTGTCTGGACATCTTATCCGGGAAGATTCAGGCACTACGCAACAGGCAGAGCTATTTGGTGACACCCTGACCTCTCCTGACCTCTCACCAATCCCTGATCTGGCCGGTTGCCTGGCCTCTGACCTCAGCCTCACTCATCTCCGACTGAGCCCAGACTCCCACATCAGAATGCCCTGATCCCTTGCCTGACATCTCCCCTCCATCACTGGCCTCTGGCAGTGTGGGATGGCCTCTGGCAGTGTGGGATGGCCTCTTTGAATTCCTCTCATCCGGGCCAACATGCATCTGCAATGCCACCACAGGGCCCCTACTCCTTGACTAGGAATTCTCAGGAAGAGTTTTTTCTTTTCCCTGGAACTTTGGGTCCCTTCCCCTCTGGAGGCACTGCCTGAGTGGCTGCCCTGCCTGAAAGACCTGAGGGTGCTCTGTTGACCTTCCTGTCATGACCATGATGGGCACTCCAGGCTGGAAGGATGGCTTTTGTCCATCTGGCCAATTGGTGCTATGCTGCCACCTAGGGGACCTCTCTGCACACTGCAGGTCCACCTTGCCCACAGTCCCCAAATGCTATTTGCCTGTCAAATTAAAAGCTGGCGCTCAAGCCAACTCTATTGGAGGACACTACATGTCTGTCACGCATTTTTCTCTTGCAGGTGCGACCTGCTCCGGCAGCACTGAGGGTTACGGGAGATCTGGGAGCATCTGCATTGGGAGTGGGGACCGCTCTGCCCTGGGGTCTGTCTTAGCCAGCCTTTTGGTCTCTGGCTCTGGCCCATGACCTCGGCTGGGTTAACGGCTGTCCCTGGGATCCCTCACACAGACCACACAGGTGTTCTTGAGATTGTCCTGTGGAGCAGGTCCAGCGTCCAGACAGAGTGGTGGTAGCAGGGGTGCTTGGGGAGTGGCTAGGTGAACCAGCCATGACCACAGGGACGGAGGTTCCAAAGACTGCCCGGGGCACCAGGCTCCTGTGAAGGAGAAGCAGATGGGAAGCTCTGGAAATAAATGCCAGGAAGAGCCTCAAAAGGACCAGCAGGAGGTGGATTGTCCCTGGGGCTTGAGGCATACATGAAAGCACATCTAAGCCATAGGTTTTGTAATGGTACCCAGGAACTGTTTTAATCAAGTACCATAAGATGCCCAGACAGGGAGATGACCATGGTCTGGAGTGTGAGGGTCTGATAGAGGAAACAGATGGGCTTATGGGCTCAGGATTGGTTGGTTTGCATATGAAAGCCTTGTTCCAAGCTAGTTGTTTACTATCTCCTTCTAGAGATGACTCTGGGAGGGGAAATTCCTCCAGGATCATTGAGACCCCAAGATGTCAAAGCTTCAGAATTCAGAAAATAAAAGACTAAGGCTACATGAAGGCCATGGTCAGAAACCCTGACTGGTGCCCGGCTGCCAACCTCACATCACCATGGTCCCCATGACCCAGCCCTGGGCAGCAGGCATTCATGGAGTCTCTTTCCAAGTAACAAAGGCTGGGCTTCCAGGTTCTGAGGACAACTGAAGGACACAGCTAAGCCCCTGGGAGGAAAGGATTACTGTGTCCTTTCAGAATTTCAGACCTAAGAGAGGGGAATGGGGCTCACTTACCAGCACAACAGGAAGTGCACCCCAAAATAAGAGTTACCATGAATAAAGGAATCTGTCAAAAAATATCTCTAAATACTGTACATTGTTACCAAGCAAGGGCTTGTTGCCCGACACATAGAAGCCAATACTACGGCACCGACACCGACTTGAGAAAAGAAGAAGCTTTATTGTGAGGTTGACTGGCAAGGAGACAGGAGGCAAGGCTCAGATCTGTCTCCCCAGTCCAGGGTTTGGTCAAACTTTTATGACTTAGGGAGGATGGGCTGGTACACAGAAGCCCTGGTGGGGCAGCTTTCAATTGAAGGGACTGAAACTTGACCATTTTTGGTAAGGTATGGAACAGTGGGTTTCAGCACCAGATCGTTCTGGACAAGGACCCTTTGCTTCAGTTCAAGTCGATGTCCTTTGGTTCTGTGAGGTGGCAGGAAACTTTGTTTCCGGTGTTGAGGTTAAAAATTTACTCCTCCACATGCTTCAGTTCCAAGACTTGCAGTTATGTCTTGTGGTCTCTGAAAAACAGCTCTGCATCTTGTTAGAGATACGATGGGGCCAGGTTGGGTTGGTTCTGGGGTTACACAGTATCTAACTGTAGTCCAGGCACTAGGGGCAGGGAGATATAAAAGAAGAAGGAAGATTATTTATTCCCACCTCTGTTGGGTTTATGATCCAGCCGTCGATATGAGATGGATCAATACAAGATAAACAAGAGCAACAGTGGTTGGAATTTGTGTCTCCGTCTCATTTTCCCTGATAGCAACAAACATGGAAAGCATTGCTAACCATTTCACATGATGATATTTATGTCTTATTCCAAATCTGCATGAGCACACACATACAATAGACTCCGGAAACAGTTTTACAAAGAGTCAGACTGGCGGTGACCACAGCCCCTCTCCAAGGATCAGGCTCCCTGGGTTTTCCCTCATTTCAATGCTTCAGAGGATGGACAAAGCAACCCTCCTCTACTCTACATTTTCCTTTTAGTGGGCATTGGATTACTTCCCTTCATTCATGATTACAAATCCTGCTGCAATACATTATACAGATGATTGATTATACATGTGAGACTCTTCAGAAACAGTCCTTGAAATGGAACTGTTAGCAAAAGCATGGGTGCATTTAAAATTTGATAGTTAATAACAAATAATCTTCCCAGAAACTGTGATCACTTCTACTCAGGTCAACAACCATATACAAAAGTTTCACAGTTTCTTGTATCTCTGGATATTTTCAACATGCAAACTTGTAAAAGTTCACCATATGGGTAATGGCAGCTCTTTGTTGCTCATGCGTCTTCCTAAATATCAAGGAAGGAGCATCTTTTTATCCGTGAGCTGGTTCAGTCGCTTTCATTTCTTTGTGACTTGCTGTTTCAGGCTTTCACCTATTTTTCCACTGTGCTGTGATATTTCCCTTACTGGTTTGCAAGCTCTCTTTTTACTTTATGGATATCATGGCAAATGATTTTGTCTAGGCTACTGCTTTAAATTTTTAATCTGTATTTTAGTTGTCTTCTTGATAGCTTCTTTGTTTTATTTGTTCCCAAGAAAAGCCATCTTTACTCTAAGATTATCAACTAAGAACAACATTTTCTAATTTGTAATTTTGTTTTTTTGTATTTAGATCTTTAAACCATGTAGAATTTGTTTCTCTGTATGGTGTAAAGCAGGCATCTAAATCGAGTTACTTCTTCCAGATTGTCCTCCATCTGGTTATTTAGCAGTCTATTCTTTTCACATTTACCTGGATTGTATCTTGTTCACATACAGTTGCTGAGATATAAGTGAACCTCTGAGGTTTCCATGTTTCATTCGTACCATTATCTATTTCAAAATAGTAGCCATGTTGTTAGTTGACTAGTTTTATACAAATTATTTAATAAATATATAAACTGTTTATACTCTTTCAAAAATTATTTCTAGGATTTTTAATCTCTAAAATGAGTATAATTTTATTTTTGGTGAGATGTTAAACATCTTAGCTTTTTCACATACAGTGTGACTTCAGTTAAGGTACTCCACTTCTCTGTGCCTGTTTCATCTTCTGTAAAACAGAGATAATGATAGAACCTCCTCCATGAAGCTTTTGTAAGGAATAATCGAGTAAATACATTTACAAGTTTAACAAAGTGCATGCTATATATAGTAAATGCTCAGTAAGTATTTGTAGGTTTAATGAACCTCAGATTCTAATGTGCAGTATCATGAACATGTTAATTAACTTTGCAGCTTACACAGTGCCTTCTATAGCTGCATGGGGCATCGTCATTGTTTCCAGTCAACTGGGAAGGATACTGAGAAAATAATTCGGATAATTATTCACAATAGGTTTATTCACAATAGGTTTATTCACAATAGGTTTATTCACAATAGGTTTATTCACAAACCTATTATTATTCAAAGGGGATAGAGATCAAATGCTGTGGGGGGTTTTGTTTTGTTTTGTTTTGTTTTTCCTGCTAGACCCTTAGCCTGTGAAATTGTAGGTGCAGAAATTAAAGTGTTACCTGTGTACTTTTTCATGGACATGTTTGGATGGTCTCTGGAGAAATTTAATCAGCCCATGTTTGTGTGTTTATTTGGTGGGTTTTAATTTGCTTTTTTGTTGGGATTTTCTTCTCCCCCTTGATCTTCCTATGTTACCATATCCCTCTGAGGTTTCTGGCTGGTAGCGAAGGGCCGACAGATAAGGGTCCAGCTGCCCCAGTAGATTCCCGTAACTGGTCTCAGAGGCTGCATTCCTGATGTCTCCTGGGGGCTGGGATGGGGCATGGAGGATGGGTTTCCTCCAGCTGGACATTTGAAGTCTCAGCTTCTGCCTGGGCAGAAGGAGATACAAATTCTCCACCTTTTCCAGATATCACATGACACGCCATTTTGCAAGCAAATTCCCCAGAGTCCTGCAGGGTTCAGAACATATGGTTTTCTGGGTTCCTCCCTCAGATCAGAGGAAGCCTTATTGCTCAGATCTCTTCTAGGTTGTTCTGGGAACGCCCCCAGGTCTTTGTGGAGTGATGCACGCTGCTGGAATCCTTGTTCCGCTTTCTCTTTCACCCCTCTCTTCGATACCTTCCTTCCTAAGCCTTCCACAGAGTGACTTGAGTCTTCCCCCCCATTTCTTTATTCCAAGTAACAGAAATGGAGCTCCCCCTCTTCCACATCAGGAATGTCACAGGAGCCCACCTCGGCAGCCGCTGCGAGTGGAAGAATTTTCTGTGGCAAGTGGAGCCTGGGCATGCATGCTGGTCTCAATCTGCCGACCTGGACCATGACCAAGACCTGGGAGAGAGGAGGGACTCGGGTAGAGGGGAGACAGGAAGGGGCCTTTCCTTCCAGAACACAGTTCTTTATTTCATACAAAATCTAAAATAAAGTGTGTCTCTCTTCTTCAAGGATAATTTTTCATAGAAGACATGAGAAGGTAACCCTCTTTCTAACCCCAGGTGTTATAACACATGTTGACTCGGAAGTTATGGCTTTGTTGTGCTGAGAGAGTTCCGCCCGCTCCCCTAGGATACGAGTCACTCCACAATACGTCCTCTTTACCACGAGACCCTGGTTTGTCCCCCATCTCCACGTGACAGAAATCTCAGTGAGCCATGCCCTCAACCACAACTTGGGTCCCTCAACCTCCTGACCAATACTTCCATCCCAGGAATCCTTTATTTCTCACTATCAACATGATTTATTTCTCTTGGCTCTGCTTAGTCTGATTTAAAATCCAATATTTTTTTCTTGAGGAACAATTTGATCCTCTCTATATTACTGTTTATACCCTGACTTCTGAAGGGCCAAGAGCCAAAACAGTACTTTTAATATCACATTCCCAAATCCCAAATGGCAGACTCATCTCAAAGAGTTCCCAGAAAGGAATAACACTGTTCAATTCCAAAATACATACTTAAATATTTTTCATCCACTTAATGAAGAAATGACAAGTTGTGTTTGAGCAATCAGAAGTTTCAATTTCCTGGGATGGTCAGGAATGTGCCGAAGTGGTTGGCGCCATAGACCCATCCACAGTGACACCAAGTTCTGCTATTGGAAACATAAACATTTGGTCACAAAGAATAATGTATTTGGCATGAAGAGGTGCTGCTTTGTAAAACACTTTAATTTGCAGGGAGTAAGTCAAAGACTCAATTTAGTCACTTGTCACAAATTCAATACAGGCTTATGATAAATTGCTAAGCTGCCTTTTTCTTCATAACTCAAAGTGCTCTGCTATTTGATTCTTCTGGAATATATTATCTATTAATTTCTTATTATTACAGTGACTATGTGGTTTATACGCCCTCTCTAGCTTCTCCTTAGTGGATGCTCTGAGGAACCCCAGGTGGGTAGCCCCAAGCAGAGGAAGGGAGGGGAAAAGCCATGCGAAGAATGGATTCCCTTAATGAACAAAATCGAGGCTCCCTTGACACAGAATCCTCAGGCTTAGAAAGCTCCCACTGACTTCAACAATTAGGGAGTGACTGTTATTGGGATCTGGAACAGTGCTTGGAAGTCCTACCTCCGTTGGCCCTGAATTGCAATATATGCAATCACACAGAAAGAGTGTAAATCCAGAGATGTTGTTGATGTCATCCTTAAGTTGTGGGAATAGAAAATAGTGATACTATCACAGAAGTCTATAACTAACTCAACTACAAAGTCTTGGTTCTTAGGAAAGAATAAATCCATGCAGTTGGCACTTGGTCACCCTCTCAGGCAGGGTGGGCTTGTTACTAACCATTATTGTATTCATTAGGTTTGCTTTGCAAGTGGGGCTCATCCAACTCAAACAGCTATGTCAAAGGGGACTTTGGCTGCAGAATCCCAGGGCTATTGAGAAGGGCAAAGATGTGATTGGGCTTTGAGGGTGGGGTCAGACTTGTAATTAGAAAGTTGTCTTGTTTTTTTTCTTCCTTTGGGTTTACGGTTTACAAACGTGGAGTTTGTCTGAGAGTTCACCAGCTTTCAGCCAACTCATGAGAGAATGAACTGATGGGCCTCCCTCTCCCCTATATCCAAACATCCCAGGGAGCTCCTCTTCGGTGCCTCCTGTTTAGGAATCAAACCTGGCTGAGCAAAATTCGCCAGCGACGAGGAAGAAGAGGAAGGCTGAGGCATTACGACTGACCTAGGTGGGTCCACAGACCTACTCCTCGACCAAGTGACAGTGTCTAGGTGGACAGATCAGATCCTGTGGCCCTTTCTAGAACAGGAATTCTGGACAAAAATAACCACTGAGATGCACAAAGCAAAAAGGCCTGGGAAACATCTTATGGATCCTGTGAATTATAAAGCTTTTTCTCATACTTTCTTGTTTGATCACCACCTTGTGTAGGGCAGTATTTTTATTTTCCTCTTTTTAGAAATAGAGAGACAGACTTGGTTAAGAATCCATATCCTTGGATGACACATTCCAGGAAGTTTTAGTTTATTAAAAAGACATTAAGTGAAACCATGTTTTGTATCTGAGCAATTGAGGGGAGGGAAGAGCCCACAGGAAAAGAGATTGTGAGAGTCTGTGGAGAACAAGCCTTGGGGCAGGAGCGTAGGAGCTGTCTTTCGGAGGGTGACGGTCTTCCTGCGATTCAGCAGAATATTCTTGTTGAGGTCCAAGGAGTGCAAAGTGAGCCATGACATCTTGTGACAGTGTGGTGTGCATTTTACAGAAGAAGTTCAACACGTCCGTCACCAGATAACAAATGTCAAGCATCTTGACTCACCTAATTTAGGAAAACCAAAGCATCAGTGGAAGAGCAGCACCATTTGTGAGGCCAGTGCCCACCACATGGCAGGAGGATGGAGGAACCAGTCACATCAGCAAGAACTGAAATGTGGAGGACTCCAGCCAGGCAGCCCAAAAGGCTGCATGCAAGTCACCTGCATGCAGCGGCCAAGAGATGACATCCTCAGAAGCAGCACTTTTCAAATGGATCTGCAGTGCTTGGTTGGGACCACTGTCATCACTATTCCTTCCCAGGTGCAGGCACATGGGAAGGCTAATTCCAGACCTGTCACAGCAGACCTATGGCAAGGACCACAGGGACCAGTGATGTCTAAGCTTAGAGTAGAGCTCAACCTGCCAGCCAGGTGAGGGGATGCTGTTCCAGTGTCCCATCCTAAGAGGCCAAATAGTGTATTGTCCTTGTGCTAGAAACAGAGGCCTGGAGAGACATTGAAAGATCCTGAAGCCATTGCCTAGGCCAACTTGTCTCAAAGAAGGTCATCCCTGCCTATTGTTAGATCTGACTGTAAGCTCCTTGGAAGCAGACATTGTGTTGCATTTTATTCATATAGTATAGGACTGGGTGATGTTTGAGAGATGCCCTTGGGGCTCTTATACATCAGTGCAAATGTCTTGTAGCTGACTGGCACCCAGTATGGTGTGTAGTTGAACAAGAAAGAGACTTCATCACACTGATGCTTAAACAATCTGGGGCATCTTCTGTAAGAAGCAGCTCCAAACCCAAGTAGAACAGATCAAGATATCACCACTCAGGTATCAGTGGAGAAGGGGTTCAGTACAGAAATCTGCTCAGGCTGCCATAACAAAGCATCACAGTCTGAACACCTTGAACACAGACATTTATGTTCCCACAGTTCTGGAGGCTGGAAGTCCAAGATCAAGGTGTCAACAGGTTTGGTTTCTCCGAGGCCACCATCCATGACTTGCTGTGCTACTTTCTCGCTGGCTGTGTCCTCACATGGCCTTTTCTCTGTGCATGCACATTCCTGGTGTTTCTTCCTCCAAAGGACACCAGTCATACTGGATTAGGCTCCTTATGACCTCATTTAACTGTAATTACCTCTTTAAAGGCCTTGTCTCTAAATGCAGTCACATTGGGAGTTAAGGCTTTAATACATGAATTTAGGGAGGACGTGATTCAATCCATTAAAAGATGAGGGTTCAAGTAGCTGGTAATTTTTTCTGGAGATGTGAATATAGAAAAGCACTCTTCGAGGAGAATTGGCATGCTTTATTTGTTCCTGAGAGTTGGCACTAGGATCAGCCACTGCCTAAATCTAAGGTGGACACATGTCCTTGCCTTTGTGGCCAAAGCCTGAAGCTCTGCCTGTGACAAGATGCTCACTGAGACCAGATGCCTGGTCCTGAGGCAGCAGAAACCCTTCTCCTTAGACAATAAGGTCTGTTTACTCTCATTTAAAGGTTCAGTTTGAAGCCTTTAAAAAAATATTTTGTCGATCCCGCTACTTTAATAACATTGCAATAAATTCTTTCACTAAATGTAATATTTTATTAATCTAGAAAATTAGGACTATGTCTATCAATAAAAAGGATCTTCACAAGATTTTTAGTGTACTTTCAGTGCCTTCCTGCCACAATCAAGATGACAGTGACTTTCTTCTTTGTGACTGCACACTTAGAATTTGCTCAATGCTGGAAGCCACCATTTAAGAAGGAACAGGAATACACTGAGGTGTTTACAATGGTTAGAACTTGCAGGGTCTGGAACCCACAGTACATGAACAATCATTGGACCAGCCTCGGAAGCTGAGCCTTGAAAAGTGAGATGCTGGGTCATGTGATGCTGTCTTCCTGGGCTGAAAGGTAATGTCTGTTACATAGCTCATTATTATGAACCAAAAGTTTGTATCCCCTTGTATTGTAAGGACCCGACATTAAGATTTTAGATTGCTGAGGCATTCTTTTCAAAGATATCCATCCCAAATAAGCATATTGCCAGCTGTATTAGATAGCTACTAGCAAAAAGGCCAGATAAGGAATTAGGCTATTTCCACCCATGAAGCTCCCTCTTCCATAAAGCCCTGGGTAATGAGATAACTGACCATCTGAGAGGTCCCATGTCTCCTTTCCCTTGTCCTAATTGCTGCTCTCATGTTTTAAATTTGCCCATAAAAAGTGAACCAACAGAACCCTAGGCACCCCACCTTTGACCCCAATAAAGACAGAGCCCAAGACCTGAAATCTCTCTCTCTCTTTCTCCTTCCCCATGACTTCGCTGTGTGGCTTTGGGTGTGCCCTTTACCCTCCAGGACATATGCGTAATAAATCTCGTTTCTCAAAGTTCCCTGATGGTTTTTGCCGAAGAGTATCCTGTAATTATAATAAGAATCACAAGGTTGGTCCAGCTACAATATTGTCTTCCACTGGGGAAATGTCTGTAGGGTCCCCACAAGTAGTTCAGGTCTGGGCCAGTGCCCCAAGCATTCCTAGCCAAGAGCATCGCTATCTATGGTCTGAGACCAACACAAAACACCCCCAAATTCATCTGTTGAGGCCTTACATCAAATGAGATGGTGTTTGGATATGGGACCTTTGGGAAGTGATTGGGGTCAGACATGGGCATGAGGTCAAGTCTCATGACCTCTCTTCAGGCTCATGCATGTGAAGAAGGGCCATGAGAGGACACAGTGAGAAGGCAGCGATCTTCAAGCCAGGAATGGGGCCCTCAGCAGAACCCAGCCATGCTGGCATCCTCATCTTGGACTTCTAGCCTGCAGAACTGTGAGAAAATCAATTTCTGTTGTTTAAGCTGCCCAGTCTGTGGTATTTTGTTATGGCAGCCTGAGCAGATTAAGACAGCCACTTAAAATACCTCCTCTTCTATGCCTCATTTTTCCTGAGTCTACAAAATGAAAAAAACACACTATTTATAACTACAATTACTTTGTTATTATCCATTTAGGTATTAAGAAATGTTACCCACAACCCCTCCAGAGGTGTGAAAGGGACAAATCAATGGTGACATTCTTGACAGACATGAGATCACCACTAGATTCCAATTGTTGGTGTGTTTTACAAACAGTAAATGTGAAAGACATTGGCTCTCTGAGCAAGAGAAATTAAGTTTGAATTTTACTATAAATATTGGTCTAAATTATCTAGTGTTTAGTGAAATTTTCAAAAAATGTATAAATCAAGAAGAGTTCAAGAACTTCCAAAAGACCTTTGGCTGATATGGTGAAATGATCTAGAATTCTAGTTGATCCCAGAACTCTTGGTGCTCTTTTGCTACTTCTGGAGCATAAACTAAACAGATTTTAGAAATAAAGCTCTTTTCCCAAAGAGCCAGTGGGTCTTTTTTTTTTTTTTTTTTGAGTTTTATTGGAGTATAGTTGATTTGAAAGTTGTGTAAGCTTCATATATAAAGCAAAGTGATTCAGTTATACATATACATATATTCACTCATTTTCAGATTCATTACCCGTATAGGTTATTACAGAATATTGAGTAGAGTGCCTGTGCTATACAGTAGATCCTTGTTGGATGATTTGTTTTACATATAGTAGTGTGTGTATGTTTCATTCCAGGCTCCTAATTTAATCCCTCTTCCCGCCGTCTCCTCTTTGGTAACCATAAATTTGATTTCAATAGCTGTTAAGTCTGTTCTGTTTTGGCCTTATCCAAACCAAATACATTAACTAAACATGAAAGGCTTCTAAATAATGCAATGGTTGACAGCTCAACATCAAAAAAACAAACAACCCAATCCAAAAATGGGCAGAAGACCTAAATAGACATTTCTCCAAAGAAGATATACAGATTGCCAACAAACACATGAAAGAATGCTCAACATCATTAATCATTTGAGAAATGCAAATCAAAACTACAATGAGATATCATCTCACACCGGTCAGAATGGCCATCATCAAAAAATCTAGAAACAATAAATGCTGGAGAGGGTGTGGAGAAAAGGGAACCCTCTTGCACTGTTTGTGGGAATGTAAATTGATACAGCCACTATGAAGAACAGTATGGAGTTTCCTTAAAAAAACTAAAAATAGAACTACCGTACGACCCAGTAATCCCACTACTGGGCATATACCCTGAGAAAACCATAATTCAAAAAGAGTCATGTATCACAATGTTCATTGCAGCTCTATTTACAATAGCCAGGACATGGAAGCAACCTAAGTGTCCATCAACAGATGAATGGTTAAAGAAGATGTGGCACATATATACAATGGAACATTACTCAGCCATAAAAATAAACGAAATTGAGTTATTTGGAGTGAGGTGAATGGACCTAGAGTCTGTCACACAAAGTGAAGTAAGTCAGAAAGAGAAAAACAAATACCATATGCTAACACATATATATAGAATCTAAGGGAAAAAAAAAAAAGGTCATGAAGAACCTCAGGGCAAGAAGGGAAGAAAGACACAGACCTACTAGAGAACGGACTTCAGGATACAGGGAGGGGGAAGGGTAAGCTGTGACAAAGTGAGAGAGTGGCATGGACATATATACACTACCAAACGTAAAATAGATAGCTAGTGGGAAGCGGTAGCATAGCACAGGGAGATCAGCTCAGTGCTTTGTGACCACCTAGAGGGGTGGGATAGGGAGGGTGGGAGGGAGGGAGATGCAAGAGGGAAGAGATATGGGAACATATGTATATGTATAACTGATTCGCTTTGTTATAAAGCAGAAACTAACACACCATTGTAAAGCAATTATACTCCAATAAAGATGTTAAAAAAAACACACACACACACAAAATAAAATAAAATAAAATAAAATAAAATAAAATAAAATAAAATAAAATAAAGAAAACAAAATAATAATGCAATGGGGCTTCCCTGGTGGCGCAGTGGTTGAGAGTCCGCCTGCCGATGCAGGGGACATGGGTTCGTGCCCCGGTCCAGGAGGATCCCACGTGCCACGGAGCAGCTGGGCCCATGAGTCGTGGCTGCTGGGCCTGCGCGTCCGGAGCCTGTGCTCTGCAACGGGAGAGGCCACAACAGTGAGAGGCCCACGTACCACAAAAAAAAAAAAAAAAAAAATGCAATGGTTGAAATAAATGATTGTATGTCTTTCTAAAATTTCTTTGAATCCCTACTTTAATTAGAATGTGGATCTGAACTTTGATTCTGTGTTTTTAATAACCATTACAGTGTTTTTTGGACTTTGAAGCTCATTATTAAGTTGAAAAAGTGGCCCTTCACATTCTGATCTTTTAATCACAACAATTCTTGCAAACAGACAAAGTTAGACTATTTAAGCTTCACTCATTGTTTCATTATTATTTTTTTTTAATTTGATGTGAACTTGCATCATTTTCTAAAATGTTGTCAGCGTAACACAGTTTTCCATGATGTGAACAAGTATGAACTTTAAAAGAGGAAATAATTTTGTACTTATTTTTTAGTAAAACATGTCTGGGGAACGTTGAGTTAAGTAAGTCTATTCCTCCACATTTTTTTTTTCAAGTTCAGAGTTTCTAGAACCCATCAGTGATGTCGTGGTGCATCTGCAGGAAATAAGGTGTTGGACGTTTCTCAAACTTCCTCTCGGCCTTTGGTTGGGACCTTGCCAACGATCAGAGGCTGCAGGCAAGGTATTCCTGGCTTCAAGTGTCAGTATCAACAGGAAGGTGAGGCGCATGGCATAATTTACCAAGAGGGAAGGGTTTGAGGTGCTGCCCCTGATGGTCCATAGAAATGGGAGAAAAAAGCCAAGCTTCCTTTAGTTTAGCAATAAAAGTCAATGCATTGGGAACAAGCAAAGGTAAGTATTTTAATTTAACAAAGACAAATATCACTTGGGATTTCATATCTGAATAAAGGAGGAAGAGCATCCTAATAGTTGTGACAATTACCCACTGGGCTTAATTAGGCAGGAGTACCTGTCAATTTGGAAGCTGGATGATTCAGAAGATAGAGCCAATAAATAATGCTCATTGGCTCACTTGGGTGACTGACAACAGTAGTTCTGGTACTAAGTTAAAGGACTTCGAGGTAAATGATTTTATATCCTAATAGTGTTAATCAAAATGAATGTTCACATTTCAAGGGTCAGAAAACAAGGAAAGAAGATCCATACTTCAATGCAGTGTCCATGGGGATTTCTGGAAAACTCTTTTATTTCGTTGCTTTCTACTTGGTAGTGAATATGCACAATTATTTCTATTATTTACTTAAAGAGGTTTTGTAATGCTTCTTAAAATTAAAGTAAAGTAGGGGTTTCCCTGGTGGCACAGTGGTTAAAAATCTGCCTGTCAATACTGGGGACATGTACTCAAGCCCTGGTCCAGGAAAATCCCACATGCCGTGGAGCAACTAAGCCCGTACATCACAACTACAGAGCCTGCGCTCTAGAGCCTGCGAGCCTCAATTACTGAGCCTGCGTGCCACAACTACTGAAACCTGCGCACCTAGAGCCCATGCTCCGCAACAAGAGAAGCCACCACAGTGAGAAGCCTACACACTGCAACGAAGACCCAATGCAGCCAAAAATAATAAATGAACAATATAAATAGGTTTATTAAAGTAAGGGTTTGTCTTCAGGTTGTTTATCTATCTTATTACAACTAATGGAATTATAAAACAAATATCTTTCTAATACTCGTGCTTTGTCATCCGATTGCAGCACAATCATTGAAAATACATTATTTTGCATGCTTTCTTCTGGTCCCAGACTATGTTATGTACTCTGTCTGTAAGTTGTGTTCTCAGAACCTACACAGACCAACATCCTTGCCAATATCCAGGTGCTGAAGAGTGAAACATAAGGACAAGAAACCATTCCAAGCCATTTGTTTAGCTGTGGTTTTTGTTGTGTGTTGAATTCAAGTTTATCCCAACAGATGCAAATGTTGTTGAGGGCAGGAAGCAGGATTATTCTGTTTGTGCCACAAATATGATGGGTGCTATGCCCTGGATGCCTGCTTTGAGTAAAGAAGCAGTGAAGTTAGTCTCACACCAACACTCCCTAACAGGGAATTCAACCACCTCCCCCCACCTTTCAGTGACACATTGTGAACCCCTTGTACGTTTTCTGTGTGTGCAAAGAACAGTGTGCTCAGATCTATGACTGCAAAAGTAAAGGACTATGTTGTTCTACTTTGCAAAGACATTCACAGAATATGTACAACTACTACTAAATTCAGATGTCATCTTGATTGAAAATCTCCTTGCTCTTAAAATGCCTCCCTTGATCAAGGCCTAAAGAACAGAATGTACAAAATAGTTCATAAAAATGTGGCTGGTCGAAGCCCTAAAAGACAAGTCTCAGGTGAAAAGCAAAATGAAACAGTAACCAGAATTAAAATATCTTAGAAATATATTTTTCTCTTAAAATCTAATGGACTTTAATCTTCTAGCAAAAAAAAAAAAAAAAAAAAAAAGAGAGAGAGAGAGTGAGAGAGAGAGAGAGACCAGATGGCACTGAGTCACGCAGTGATATGAATGTATGCATTATTGTTGGGGGAGTGGAACTGTTTCTAGGGAAACATACTGCCCACTCAGAAGTAGGCATTTGCTTTCTAATTTCAAAATGATTCCAACAGTCATCCTTAATAGCTCACTACTTTATGAGTAAATCACTGATACACTAATAGCCCTGATGGATCCATTTTATATGATTAATCAAGTTGCTTGGTGCTCCTCCAATTGTTTGGATTCACAAGGGAGATCGGATTGCGTGATGCACACTTTTTCACGCAGATTCCTCTAATTACCAAGCTTTAATGCAGTTTCTGGTCAAAAATCACAAATGTATTTGATTTAACAAATGCTTCTTTCGCCACAAACAAAGCCCTTGAGGTATGCTTTTAGAGGTGGGGATGGTTTTATTCTTCGTCATTACCTAATCTGATAAAGTACAGCCAGATGATTCAAAGTGAAAATCCAGATGCAGAAAAATACTTTAAAAGTTTCAGAGCACTTTTTAAAATTCCTACAGGCTAGCCTATCATGCTGTGTCATGGCAAGTTTGCCATGTGTGATTTAAGCTAAATCGACGATGGGATAAGTAGAGTTAGTGCAGCTAGCTCCAATGTCCAAGTGTGAAAATTATATTTGCTGAAAATGCAGACCACTTAAGGGCAGAATTTGCTCCACAGCATATCCTGAAACACAGATCTAATCTAGCTATGTGAAAAATGCATTATGGAGAAAAGATCCTTTGGGAACCAGTTGGAAGGAGTTACCCAAGGAAAGCTCTGAATTAGCTCTTTGGAAGGAATGCAAAAAGATAGGACATAGGTAGATAGAGGGGGAGTAAAATATGTCTACAAGCCAGTGGAGTCCCCAGTCTTCTCCAGGGATTCAGGACTGAGGGACTTGAGCACCAGAAGTGACCTCAGGGTATGTGGGTTCCCAAACGAAACACAGAGAGAGAGATCTCTTCTATGGAAGCAAACCAGAGAGTTTTTATCCTTGTCCGGGGCGAAGAGAGGTACCTTCTCCAGGACAAAGAACTCTTCCATGGAAGTGAGAGGCCAAAGAAGTCTGTATGAACTACAGTGACTTAAAACATGAGCATCTGGACACAAGATTAAGTGAATCCTGAGTCTTCTTATGTCAGCTAAGAAAAAAGGAAAGCCTCCACAACTGAAATACTCTTTGAGTCTCACTATATATCATTGGTCTCTCCATGCAGCCTACCTACTTAATAGTTGATTATGTGTGGACACCATAATTTTCTTAGTCAGACATTTTCCTATGAATCTGTGGTTGTGTCACTGACCTGAGACATCTGAAAAAGGAGACAAATGTAACCCCGTTAGAGTAGTCTTCTAGTGACTGAACAAGGTTAAACAGGCAAAGAAGACTTTATTCAAGCCTTTTGCAATAGGAGAGAGAGACAGAACTCAGTCTGACCTCAAGTCTGATAAAACCAAGAGAGGTAGGGGTTTAATCTGCTGAGGTGAGGTAGTGGAAAGTACTGGAGGCTGTTAGGAGAGAAGTTGATCTGTGTGGTGTGTCCAGCACATTGAGTTATTCCTGCATCTGCAAATGTTTCTGTCTGGATTAGGCCATCTGTGTTTGCTAACTGTCACCCGTCAAAGCTAGGCTCCTATTCTCCCACAGAGACTAGGAGATAAGAGCGCTATCTTCCTTGATCACGTTTCAAAGGCATGGCTTCCAGGTTCTTGAGAAATACATCGCTGGGCTGTAAAACTGGCAAGAATCTTTCAAAAAGAGTTCCATACATATCAAAGGTGGAGAAAATAAATTTACAATGACGGTTTTCTGAAGCAAATGCTCAGAGAAAAGGGAGGTCAGGGGCCAAGAGTCAGGAAGGAATCTGTCTAAAGTGTAGTCAAGCTGAGGGGAATATTAACAACATCTTGGGCAAGTCCATGAACTAGATAATTGAGAGATTCTGCAAAATTTCATGAAAGAAAGAGCTATATTAAAAAGATTTTTTTGGCTTCCCTGGTGGCGCAGTGGTTGAGAGTCTGCCTGCCGATGCAGGGGACATGGGTTCGTGCCCCAGTCCAGGAAGATCACACATGCTGCGGAGCGGCTGGGCCCATGAGCCATGGCCACTGAGCCTGCACGTCCGGAGCCTGTGCTCTGCAATGGGAGAAGCCACAACAGTGAGAAGCCAGCGTACCGCAAAAAAAAAAAAAAAAAAAAAAAAAAAAAAAAAGTAAAGAAAAAAACAGGACCCAGGGCACTGCAAATGGACAACTCATGGAAGAGTCCTCATGAAGTCTGACACAGCTGCACATGTTCATCTATAGACTGTGGATGAGCTCCTGGGCTCATGAGGCTGTATCAGGGCCTTCTGCTGACCATGCATATCCTATTTTTTACCATCAAAGTTGTGAAGTGGGTCTTTTCAGTCAATGACAGACGCTAAGCTTGAAATGCAGTGAGGGTTTATCTGCTGCAACAGGTCAGGTTTTCATGTATGTCAGGTAGCCAGGCAGGCTACCTGGAGTAGGTGAGGTACCCACTTGGGGTTACATAAAAGGGGTACCCTTAAGACCTTGGACAGATTGTTAGATGCAGCATGTTTGCTATAGTAAGGATGCTCAAAGGTGGCAATCATGGCTTACCAAGCAGCTCCAGGGGCCTCCACCCACGATCTTGGGCAAAACAGACTCTTTAAAGAATGGATTCCATAAAGCGCTGCCCCCAGGCTCCCTTAGGGTCTGGAGATCCACACGTACAGCCCTTCCTCTCAAGTACAAGACTTGGAGAAAAGCAGTGACCTGTCCACAAAGGAGTGTTTCTCAAACAGTGTCCAGCCTGAAGATAGACAGGCAGAGATGTCCAGTAGCCAATTAGGCACATAAATGTGGAGAGTGAAGAGGGATGAGATATGGGGACATATGTATATGTATAACTGATTCACTTTGTTATAGGGTAGAAACTAACACACCATTGTAAAGCAATTATACTCCAATAAAGATGTTTAAAAAAAATTAAAAAATAAAAATAAATAAATGTGGAGAGTGGAAGAGCATCTGAATATGGATGATTAAAAATCAATGAAATGTGTTAAGGGAGATCAGACTAGATGTGGCAGTTCAAGAAATACAGGTCACATTGTCCAGGGAGGGGCAGAGACATGAGGAGAGAGTTGAGTGTAGAGACAGAAAGACCACCAAGGTGTGAGAGCTGGGTAGACAAGGGGAATCTTCAAAGAGGATTGAGAAGGTAACAACAAAGCAGCAAGAACCTAGAGAGAAAAACACACACAAACAAACAAAGAAGAAATGAAGTCTGAAGGGTGTTTCAAGGTCCATGGTGTCAAGTTTATGTGGCTACCAGGAAATATGGTATGGACCCAGTTGACTGGCTTTCTGGTTACTCACTGAGATCTTGTTGAGAAGAGTTCAGTAGAGTGGGGTATAGAACAGACTACTAAGGCTAAGGTTGCATTGATTCAGGGGTGAGGAAACAGGGCAACTAATGTAGGCCTGTATTTCTGGACACAAAACCACAAAAAAATAGGAGATATTTCAGAAAGTGTCTGAGAAAGGACTAAGACCAAGAGAAGGTTTGTTTTTGTTTGGTGAGTTAGCTGTTTATAATGTTAGTGTGGGTGTGTTTCTATGGGGAAGAAAGCAGTGCAGAAGGACTAGTTGAAGAAAGAGTAAATGACGGACAAGGGAGGGCAGGATTTTGTAGAGCAGCCTCTGAGTATGAGTGGGGAGAAGGCAGTGGGAAGACCCCAGAGAACATCAGTCCCAGGAAGGGGACAGCACCTCTGGGGTTTCAGTCCTGGATGCCTCTGTGTTTTCTGTGTAGCAGGCTGGAAGGACAGATCTGAAGGTCAGCAAGGGCTAACAGACTAGGAAATATTGAGAGCAAAAAGAGAGGGAACTGATGACAGATGCATGTTGAAGAAGGCAATGATCAGTGTTGAGGGTGCAACATACTAGACACAGAAACACATGCTGGCCCGAAGAGCATGGTTGCGTGCAAATTCTCCAGCAATACTCACTGCCCTGTCTGAGTGTGGAGAAGCCAGATAGCCAAAACCATTAACAGGAAGTTGTTTCCACTACAGGCATGAGGGAAGGACCATGAGCAAGGCAGCTGAGGATTACCACCAGGGACATGTTGAACATGTGTATCATGAGGTCTTCCCTGGAGCATGAGGAATAGCCAGGACAGATGGGAAAATTGCAAGGTTGGCATCAGCAGAGAGACATTTACCACCTGTCCCCACCTCCTTTTGTGTAGATGCCCCAGGACCAGGAGAACACGTCTAGTCCCCTCTGACCAGTTCCTATGCACTCACTGTTTCCCAATGAGGAGAGAGTTAGCTCACTCTTGAGTTTGGGTGAAGGTCACTGTGATGAAGCTGGACTTGGACTTGTTTGTCCTGCAGGGCCCTCTTTTGGATCTTCCAATCCTCAAGGAAGCCCTTTTCCTCTCTGCTTCCTCTCCCAGATGGCCAGCTGAGCAGAGAGGGGCTTTCAGCCACACCCAGCATACTCCCATGAGAAGCCAATTTAGCTCCCTGGCTGCAGAAGTTAGGTTCAGAGTGGAACACTCAGACCTCAGGACCAGACTCCCTTCTCCAATGAGTGTTACTATAGAACAGCTGCTATTTTAATCTTCTGCAGTGATCAGTGCTTTGCAGGCTACTTTGTTACCCACAATTCTGAACGGCAGGAGGATAAGGTAGGATGTCAATACCAAGGCCTACCACCCCTTTCCAAACTAGCCAATTGGTAGAATTTCCTGGTTCAGAAAAACTGAAGTGGGGGCACATTGAAGTTGTGCCTTTGCCATGCACTTGACAACCTGCTCAGCAAAACGCAGACACAGGCAGTGCTCCCCAATAGAAATAACAGTCACAGGACCTACTATGAGCACAGGGCCACAGGTTTCCCCTGCTTCTTCAGGGAGCCAGGGCTCACAGATTCTGGCTCAGGCTCTGAGATGAGGTTTATATCCTTGGAGACATAGTATTTCTATGCTCCTACCACATCACTGGGGCTTCTTCAGGAGGGAGTATAAATGCAATCAATATGTACATTATCCCCCCACCCCTGCACCATGCTCCTACATCACATGACCCTACACAAAACACGACCACAGACTAAGAGGGGAAATTTGACCTAAGGAAACTACTATATCTATAGTCTGTGGCCATGAACCTGCTGGACTCTGGACCTGCCTCTGCCCACCTCCCTTCCTGCTCCAGCTACCTTGGCAATCTTCCAGTTCCTTGAACAAACAAGCTGGCCTCTTTCCTTCTTCATGACTTTGTACATCCTTGCTCCTTATCCTTGCATAGAGGCTCCTGCTTGACCTTCAGGACTCAGCGAGGCCCTCATTGACCATGACCATTGAGGTCCACCCATTCTCGATTGCAGACCTCCATAGGATTCCTTTGTAGTGCTTACCACAAATAATTATGATTTTTGCATCATTATGGGTGGAAGTGCACTGTCTTACTAAAATGAGGGGCTCTGTGGTCTTGTTCACTATTGTATCTCTAGCAACCCAGCACAGTGTTTGGAACACTGTAAGCACTCAAGATATCTCTGACTGCATGAATTCTGAAGACTTTTGAATGCTCTCATCCCACTTACTTCACATTGCAGCTCTGCATTGGAGAATGGGCTGCCATGACAAAGGAAAGATCTTGGCCATGAGACACATAGGTGGTTCAGCTCCCAAATGGCATCTAATCAGGGCAGAGCAGTCATTACTGGCACTTACACAGATGGAGCATCACAAATAACCCCAACCTCTGTCTGTAGCTGAATCACTACATTTCCTGCTCCATCACACACCAAGAACGCATGCAAGACCTCCATGTTCCTTCACTGCTCCCCTCTGGGTCAAGGGTGATGGTGCTGGGAGGGGTGAGAGCACACACTTAAAGGGAATAGAACTGGCTCAAACTCAACCCTTAGGGTTTCTCCTCCAGGAACATGGGACATGACCATGCACCAAATAGGGCAGAGATAGCCACTAAGCAGAGGGGAAACCTCAGCTCACATCTGGCCTTGGGTCAACCCCCCACCCCATCTACAACTAAGATGATAGTTGCTAGTACATCCATAGGAAATATGTGACTTGTGTTCACATCAAATCTAGCTCTCCCATCAAAGACACTGGACATAGGCAGACTGTATAGGGACACTCCCACATAAGGACACCCCTTCAAGATCACAATACATAAATGTTTCACCCAATTTCATAGAGAGAGAGAAAGTTAAACCAAACAAGAAAACAGAGGAATTTGTTTCATTTGAAAGACCAATAGAAAACCCCTGAAAAAGCAACTAATGAAAGAGAAATAAACAATTTATCAGTCAAAGAATTCAAATCATTCATAATAAGAATGCTAACTGACTTAGGGACAGTAGTAGATGAATACAGTAAGAAGTTTAACAAGGAACTAGAAAATATAAAAAAAGAACCAGTCAGAACAGAAGAATAAAAAAACTGAAAGGAAAAACACACTGCAATGAATTAATAGCAGATTAAATGATACAGAAGAAGGCATAAGTGAAAAAGAATAATGAACAGTACCCAATCAAAAGGCAAAAAGAAGAACAAATTAAAAAAAAATAAGGACCGTTTAAGAGATCTATGGGATAACATCAATCATATCAACATTAGTATTTTAGGGGTCTCAGAAGAAGAAGGGAGAGAGAAGGGGGTTAACAATATTTTTGATAAAATTATGACTGGAAACTTCCCAAACCTGAAGAAGGAAACAGATATCCAAGTATAGGAAGCACAGAGGATCCCAAACAAGATGAACCCAAAACAGACTCACACCAATATATATCAAAGGTAAAATAGCAAAAATTAAAATAAAGAAAAAAATTAAATGCAATGAGAGAAAAACAAAGAGTCATATAAAAGGGGAACCCCCCATAAGGCTATCAGCTGATTGTTCTGCAGAAAGTTTTCAGACTAGAAGGGAGTGACACAAGATATTTAAAGTGCTTAAAGGGAAAACCCTTCAAACAGGATACTTTATCCAGCAAGATTATCATTTAGAATTGAAGGAGAGATGAAGAACTCAGACAAGCAAAAACTAAAAAAATCATTAATACTAAACCTACCATTAAAGAAATGATAGTATTTTCTAAGTGGAAAATAAAAGGCTATAACAAGAATTAAGACACTATGGAAAAGAAAAACTCCCATTAGTAAAGGAAAATATATAGTAAAGCCTGAGTAACAACCATTTAAATAAGCTAGCATGATGATTAAAATATAAAAAGTGTAAAATCAACTATGATTACAATAATCAGTAAAGGGATAAACATGAAGATGTGAAATACAACATGAAAACACAAAATGTGGGGTAGGGGAGTAAAATATGTAGATCTTTTAGAATAGGTTTGAAATTAAAGAACTACGTGTTTAAAACAAGTAGATATAGTTATAAGTCAACATATATAAACCCTGTTGTATCACAGATCAAAAACCTACAACAGGTACACAAAATCTAGAGAGAAAGGAACACAAGCATACTACTAAAGAAAACCATCAAACCAAAAGGGAAGAAACAAAAAGAAAAAAAGAACAGAGAGGGACCAAAAAAATTACTGGAGAACAAGTAATAAAATGGCAATAAGTAATACCTATCAATAATTATTTAAACGTCAATGGACTAAATGCTCCAATCAAAAGATATAGGTTGGGGCTTCCCTGGTGGCACAATGGTTGAGAGTCCGTCTGCTGATGCAGGGCACACGGGTCCGTGCCCTGGTTCAGGAAGATCCCACATGTCATGGAGCGGCTAGGTCTGTGAGCCATGGAGGCTGAGCCTGCGCGTCTGGAGCCTGTGCTTCACAATGGGAGAGGCCAAAACAGTCAGAGGTCCATGTACTGCAGAAAAAAAAAAAAAAAAAAGATATAGGTTGGCTGATTGGATTCAAACAAACAAACAAACAAAAAATACAAAAGCTATCTATAAGCTGCTTGAGAGAGACTCTCTTCGGAGCTAAAGACAAAAATTGACTGAAAGTGAGGAGGTGGAAAAATATATTTCATGCAAATGGAAACATCAAGAAAGTAGGGGTAGCAATACTCATAATAAAACAAAGTACACTCTAAAATAAAGTCTGTAACTAAAGAAAAATAAGGACATTAATTAAGCAATACAAGATATTACATTTGTTAACGTATATGTACCTAATACAGGAGCACCTAAATACATAAGGAAATACCAAAGACACAAAGGGAGAAAATGATAAGAATACAATAATAGTGGTGGACTATAACACCCCACTTCAAACAGAAAATCAATAAGGCAAGTGTGATCTTATATGACATAATAGACCAGTTGACCTTAATAGATATCTATAAGACATTCCATCAAAAAACAGCAGAATACAAATCCTTTCCAAATGCACATGGAACATTTTCCAGGACAGATCATATGCTAGTCCACAAAATAAGTCTCAACAAATTTAAGAGCATAGAAATTATATAAAGCATTTTATACTACAACAACAGTATGGAGAGGACCTTCAAGATAGTGGAGGCATAAAATGTGGAGATCAACTTCCTCCCTGCAAATACATCAAAAATACATCTACCTGTGGAACAGCTCCTACAGAACACCTACTGAATGCTTGCAGAAGGCCTCAGACTTCACAAAAGGCAAGAAACTCCCCACATACCTGGCCGTGTGGCTGACAGGGTCTTGGTGTTCTGGCTGGGTGTCAGGAATGAGACTCTGAGGTGGTAGAGCCGAGTTCAGGACATTGGACCACGAGAGACCTCCCAACCCCATGTAATATCAATCGGCGAGAAATCTCCCATAGATTTCCATCTCAACGCTAAGACCCAGCTCCACTCAAAAACCAGCAAGATCCAGTGCTGGACAACCCATGCGAAACAATTAGCAAGACAGGAACACAACCCCACCCATTGGCAGAGAGACTGACTAAAATCATAATAAGTTCACAGACACCCCAAAACACACCACCAGATGCAGTCCTGTCCACCAGAAAAACAAGATCCAACCTCATCCACCAGAGCACAGGCACCAGTCACCTCAAGCAGGAAGCCTACACAACCCACTGAATCAAACTTACCCACTCGGGGCAGACACCAAAATCCACAGGAACTACAAACAAGCAGCCTGTGAAAAGGAGACCCCAAACACAGTAAGTTATGCAAAATGAGAAGACAGTGAAACACACAGCAGATGAAGGAGCAAGGTAAAAACCCACCAGTCCAAACAAATGAAGAGGAAATATGCAGCCTACCTGAAAAAGAATTCACAGTAATCATAGGAAAGATGGTCCAAAATCGTGGAAAGAGAATGGAGAAAATACAAGAAACAATTAACAAGGACCTAGAAAAACTAAAGAACAAACAAACAATGATGAACAACACAATAAATGAAGTTAAAAATTCTCTAGAAGGAATCAATAGGAGAATAACTGAGGCAGAAGAACAGATAAACGACCTGAAAGATAAAATACTGAAAATAATTACTGCAGAGCAGAATAAAGGAAAAAGAATGGAAAGAATTGAGGAAAGTCTCAGAGATTTATGGTATAACTTTAAACATAACAACATTCGAATTATAGGGGTCCCAGATGAAGAGGAGAAAAAGAAAAGGATTGAGAAAATATTTGAAGAGATTAGTGTTGAAAACTTCCCTGATATGGGAAAAGAAATAGTCAATCCAGTCCAAGAAACACAGAGAGTCCCATACAGGATAAATCCAAGGGGAAACATGACAAGACATATATTAATCAAACTATAAAAAATAAATACAAAGAAAAAATATTAAAAGCAGCAAGGGAAAAGCAACAAATAACATACAAGGGAATCCTCACAAAGTTAACAGCTGATCTTTCAGCAGAAACTCTGCAAGCCAGAGGGGAGTGGCAAAACATATTTAAAGTGATGAAAGGGAAAAAACTACAACCAAGATTACTCTGCCCAGCAAGGATCTCATGCAGATTCAAAGGAGAAATTAAAAACTTTACAGACAAGCAAAAGCTAAGAGAATTCAGCACCACAAAAGCAGCATTGCAACAAATGCTAAAGGAACGTCTTTAGGCAGGAAACACAAGAGAAGGAAAAGACCTACAATAACAAACCCAAAACAATTTAAAAAATGGTAATAGGAATATACATATGGATAATTGCCTTAAATGTAAATGGATTAAATGCTCCAACCAAAAGACATAGACTGGCTAAATGGATACAACAGTAAGACCTGTATATATACTGTCTACAAGAGACCCACTTCAGACCTAGGGACACATACAGACTGAAAATGAGGGGATGGAAAAAGATATTCCATGCAAAAGGAAATCAAAAGAAAGCTGGAGTAGCAATTCTCCTATCAGAAAAAAATAAACTTTATTATTTTTTTAACATCTTTATTGGAGTATAATTGCTTTACAATGGTATGTTAGTTTCAGCTTCACAACAAAATGAATCAGTTATATATATACATATATTCCCATATCTCTTCCCGCTTGCATCTCCCTCCCTCCCACCCTCCCTATCCCACCCCTCCAGGCGGTCACAAAGCACCGAGCTGATGTCCCTGTGCTATGCGGCTGCTTCCCACTAGCTATCTACCTTACGTTTGGTAGTGTATATATGTCCATGCCTCTTTATCGCTGTGTCACCATTTACCCTTCCCCTTCCCCATAGCCTCAAGTCCATTCTCTAGTAGGTCTGTGTCTTTATTCCTGTTTCACCCCTAGGTTTTTCATGACTTTTTTTTTTCTTAAATTCCATATATATGTGTTAGCATACGGTATTTGTCTCTCTCTTTCTGACTTACTTCACTCTGCATGACGGACTCTAGGTCTATCCACCTCATTTCAAATAGCTCAATTTCGTCTCTTTTTATGGCTGAGTAATATTCCATTGTATATATGTGCCACATCTTCTTTATCCATTCATCCGATGATGGACACCTAGGTTGTTTCCATCTCTGGGCTATTGTAAATAGAGCTGCAATGAACATTTTGGTACATGACTCTTTTTGAATTTTGGTTTTCTCAGGGTATATGCCCAGTAGTGGGATTACTGGGTTGTACGGTAGTTCTATTTGTAGCTTTTTAAGGCACCTCCATACTGTTCTCCACAGTGGCTGTATCAATTTACATTCCCACCAACAGTGTAAGAGGGTTCCCTTATCTCCACACCCTCTCCAGCATTTATTGTTTCTAGATTTTTTGATGATGGCCATTCTGACTGGTGTGAGATGATATCTCATTGTAGAGCTGCTTATAAATTTTGGAGATTAATCCTTTGTCAGTTGCTTCATTTGCAAATATTTTCTCCCATTCTGAGGGTTGTCTTTTGGTCTTCTTTATGGTTTCCTTTGCTGCGCAAAAGCTTTTAAGTTTCATTAGGTCCCATTTGTTTACTTTTGTTTTTATTTCCATTTCTCTAGGATGTGGGTCAAAAAGGACCTTGCTGTGATTTATGTCATAGAGTGTTCTGCCTATGTTTTCCTCTAAGAGTTTGATAGTTTCTGGCCTTACATTTAGGTCTTTAATCCATTTTGAGCTTATTTTTGTGTATGGTGTTAGGGAGTGATCTAATCTCATACTTTTACATGTAGCTGTCCAGTTTTCCCAGCACCACTTATTGAATAGGCTGTCCTTTCTCCACTGTACATTTCTGCCTCCTTTGTCAAAGATAAGGTGACCATATGTGCATGGGTTTATCTCTGGGCTTTCTATCCTGTTCCATTGATCTATATTTCTGTTTTTGTGCCAGTACCATACTGTCTTGATTACTGTAGCTTTGTAGTATAGTCTAAAGTCAGGGAGCCTGATTCCTCCAGCTCCATTTTTCATTCTCAAGATTGCTTTGGCTATTCGGGGTCTTTTGTGTTTCCATACAAATTGTGAAATTTTTTGTTCTAGCTCTGTGAAAAAATGCCAGTGGTAGTTTGATAGGGGTTGCACTGAATCTGTAGATTGCTTTGGGTAGTAGAGTCATTTTCACAATGTTGATTCTTCCAATCCAAGAACATGGTATATCTCTCCATCTATTTGTATCATCTTTAATTTCTTTCATCAGTGAAGGAGAAAAACCATATGATCATCTCAATAGATGCAGAGAAAGCTTTCGACAAAATTCAACACCAATTTATGATAAAAACCCTGCAGAAAGTAGGCATAGAGGGAACTTTCCTCAACATAATAAAGGCCATATATGACAAACCCACAGCCAACATCATCCTCAATGGTGAAAAACTGAAAGCATTTCCACTAAGATCAGGAACAAGACAAGGTTGCCCACTCTCACCACTCTTATTCAACATAGTTTTGGAAGTTTTAGCCACAGCAATCAGAGAAGAAAGAGAAATAAAAGGAATCCAAATCAGAAAAGAAGAAGTAAAGCTGTCACTGTTTGCAGATGACATGATACTATACATAGAGAATCCTAAAGATGCTACCAGAAAACTACTAGAGCTAATCAATGAATTTGGTAAAGTAGCAGGATACAAAATTAATGCACATAAATCTCTGGCATTCCTATACACTAAGGATGAAAAATCTGAAAGTGAAATCAAGAAAACACTCCCATTTACCATTGCAACAAAAAGAATAAAATACCTAGGAATAAACCTACCTAAGGAGACAAAAGACCTGTATGCAGAAAATTATAAGACACTGTTGAAAGAAAAATAAACTTTAAAATAAAGACTATCACAAGAGAAAGAAGGACACTACACAATGATCAAGGGATTAATCCAAGGAGAATATATAACAATTGTAATTATTTATGCACCCAACATAGGAGCACCTCAATACATAAGGCAAATGCTAACAGCCATGAAAGGAGAAATTGACAGTAACACAATAATAGTAGGGGACGTTAACACCCCACTTTCTCCAATGGACAGATCAACCAAAATGAAAGTAAATAAGGAAACACAAGCTTAAAATGATACATTAAACAAGATGAACTTAATTGATATTTATAGGACATTCCATCTGAAAACAACACAATACACTTTCTTCTCAAGTGCTCATGAGACATTCTCCAGGATAGCTCGTATCTTGGGTCACAAAGAAAGCCTTGGTAAATTGAAGAAAATTGAAATAGTATCAAGTATCTTTTCTGACCACAATGCTATGAAACTAAATATCAACTACAGGGAAAAAAAAAAAAACTAAAAAATACAAACACGTGGAGGCTAAACAATGCACTACTAAATAACCAAGAGATCACTGAAGAACTCAAAGACGAAATCAAAAATACCTAGAAACAATTGACAATGAAAACACGTTGGCCCAAAACATATGGGATGCAGCAAAAGCAGTTCTAAGAGGGAAGTTTAAAGCAATACAGTCCTACCTCAGGAAACAAGAAAAAATCTCGATTAAAGAACCTAACCCCACACCTAAAGCAATGGAGAAAGAACAACAACAACAACAAAAAAAAAAACAAAAAACAAAGTTTAGCAGAAGGAAAGAAATGATAAATATCAAATCAGAAATGAATGAAAAAGAAATGAAAGAAACAATAGCAAATGTGAATATAATTAAAAGCTGGTTCTTTGAAGGATAAAGAAAACTGATAAGCCATTAGCCATATTTATCAAGGAAAAAAGGGAGTAGACTCAAACCAACAGAATTAGAAATGAAAAAGGAAAGTAACACCTGACACTAGAGAAATACAAAGGATCATGAGGATTACTACAAACAACTATATGCCAATAAAATGGACAACCTGGAAGAAATGGAAAAATTCTTGGAAAAGTACAACCTTCTAAGACTGAACCAGGTAGAAACAGAAAATACAAACAGACCCATCACAAGCACTGAAATTGAAACTGTGATTAAAAATCCCTAAACAAACAAAAGCCCAGGACCACAAGGATTCGTAGGCAAATTCTATCAAACATTTACGGAAGAGCTAAGACCACTCTTAACAAACTCTTCCAAAACACAGCAGAGGGAGGAACACTCCCAAACTTATTCTATGTGACCACCATCACCCTGATACCCAAACCAGACAAAGATGCCACAAAAAAAGAAAACTATGGCCAATTTCACTGATGAATATTGATACAAAAATCCTCAACAAGATACTAACAAACAGAATCCAGCACCACAGTAAAAGGATCATATCCATGATCATATGGAGTTTATCCCAGGAATGCAAGATTTCTTCAATATATGCAAATCGATCAATGTGATATACCATATTAACAAATTGAAGGATAAAAATTATGTTATAATCAATAGATGCAGAAAAAGCTTTTGACAAAATTCAATACATATTTATGATAAAAACCCTCCAGAAAGTAGGCATAGAGGGAATTTACCTCAACATAATAAAGACCATATATGACAAACCCAGAGTCAACATCATTCTCAATGGTGAAAAACTGAAACCATTTCCATGAAGATCAGGAAAAAGACAAGGTTGCCCACTCTCACCTCTATTATTCAACATAGTTTTGGAAATTTTAGCCAAGCAATCAGATAAGAAAAAGAAATAAAATGAATCCAAATTGGAAAAGAAGTAAAACTGTCACTATTTGCAGATGACATGACACTACACATAGAGAATCCTAAAGATGCCACGAGAAAACTAGAGCTAATCAATGAATTTGGTAAAGTAGCAGGATACAAAATTAATGCACCAAAATTTCTTGCATTCCTATACACTAATGATGAAATATGCGAAAGAGAAATTAAGGAAACACTCTCATTTACCATTGCAACAAAAAGAATAAAATACCTAGAAATAAACCTACCTAAGGAGACAAAGACCTGTATGCAGAAAACAATAGGACACTGATGAAAGAAATTAAAGATGATACAAATAAATGGAGAGATATACCCTGTTCTTGAATGGAAGTATCAACATTGTGAAAATGCCTCTACTACACAAAGCAATCTACAGATTCAAGGCAACATCTACCAAAGTACCAATGGCATTTTGCACAGAACTAGAACAAAAAATTCACAATTTATATGGAAACAAAAAAGACCCTGAATAGTCAAAGCAATCTTGAGAAAGAAAAACGGAGCTGGAGGAATCAGGCTCCTGGACTTCAGACTATACTACAAAGTTACAGTCATCAAGACAGTATGGTACTGACACAAAAACAGAAAGATAGATCAATGGAACAGGATAGAAAGCCCAGAGATAAACCCACACACATATGGTCACCTTATCTTTGATAAAGGTAGCAAGAATATACAATGGAGAAAAGACAGCCTTTTCAATAAGTGGTGCTAGGAAAACTGGATAGCTACAAGTAAAAGAATGAAACTAGAACACTCCCTAACACTATACACAAAAATAAACTCAGAAAATTTTAAAGACCTAAATATAAGGCCAGACACTATAAAACTCTTAGAAGAAAAAATAGGCAGAACACTCTATGACATAAACCACAGCAAGATCCTTTTTGACTCACATCTTAGAGAAATGGAAATAGAAACAAAAGTGAACAAATGGGACCTAATGAAACTTAAAAGCTTTTGCACAGCAAAGGAAACCATAAACAAGATGAAAATACAACCGTCAGAATGGGAGAAAATATTTTTAAATGATGCAACTGACAAAGGATTAATCTCAAAAATATAAAATCAGCTTATGCAGCTCAATATCAAAAAAACAAACAACCCAATCCCAAAATGGGCAGAAGAACTAAATAGACATTTCTCCAGAGAAGATATACAGATTGCCAACAAACACATGAAAGGATGCTCAACATCACTAATCATAAGAGAAATGCAAATCAAAACTACAATGAGATATCACCTCATACTGGTCAGAATGGCCATTATCAAAAAATCTACAAGTTGGGCTTCCCTGGTGGCACAGTGGTTGAGAGTCCGCCTGCCGATGCAGGGGACACGGGTTCATGCCCCGGTCTGGGAAGATCCCACATGCTGTGGAGCAGCTGGGCCTGTGAGCCATTGCCACTGAGCCTGGGTGTCCGGAGACTGTGCTCCACAATGGGAGAGGCCACACAGTGAGAGGCAAGCATATCACCAAAAAAAAAAAAAAAAAAAAATCTACAAGCAAAAAATATTGGAGAGGGTGTGGAGAAAACGGAATCATCTTCCACCGTTGGTGGGAATATAAATTGATACAGCCACTATGGAGAACAGTATGGAGGTTCCTTAAAACATTAAAAATAAAACTACCGTATGACACAGCAATCTCACTACTATGCATGTACCCTGAGAAAAAGAGTTGTTTACCACAATGTTCATTGCAGCACTATTTACAATAGCCAGGACATGGAAGCTACCTAAATGTCCATTGACAGATGAATGGATATAGAAGATGTGGCACATATATAGAGTGGAATATTACTCAGCCATAAAAAGAAACAAAATTGAGTTTTTTGTAGTGAGGTGGATGGACCTAGAGTCTGTCACACAGTGTGAAGTAAGTCAGAAAGTGAAAAACCAATACCGTATGCTAACACATATATATCAAATCTAAAAAAACAAAAAAATGTTTCTGAAGAACCTAGGGACCAGAGAAGAATAAAGATGCAGACATAGAGAATGGACTTGAGGAGATGGTGAGGGGGCAGCATAAGCTGGGAAGAAGTGAGAGAGTGTCAATGACATATATGTACTACCAAATGTAAAATAGATAGCTGATGGTAAGCAGCTGCATAGCACAGGGAGATCAGCTCAGTGCTTTGTGGCCACCTAGAGGGGTGGAATAGAGAGGGTGGGAGGGAGACACAAGTGGGAGGGGATATGGGGATATATGTGTACATATAGCTGATTCACTTTGTTATACAGCAGCAACTAACACAACAATGTAAAGCAATTATACTCCAATAAACATGTTAAAAAAAAAGCAGTATGAAACTAGAAATCAATTACTGAAAGGAAAATAGGAGGAACACAAACACATGGAGACCAAACAACATTGTGCTAAAAAAAAATGGGTTGATAAAAAAATCACAAAATACCTTGAGACAAATGAAAGTGGAAATACAACTTTTCAAAGTCTATTGGATACTTCAAAAGCAGTTCTAAGAAGGAAGTTTATAGAGATACAAGCCTACCTAAAGAAACAAGAAAAATCTCCAATAAACAACCTAACTACCATCTATGAGTATTAGAAAAAGAACAAAGCTCAAAGTCAGCAGAAGGAAGGAAATAGTAAAGATCAGAGAGGAAATAGAGACAAAAAATAGTAGAAAAGATAAGTGAAAACAATAGCTGTTTTTTTGAAAATGCAAATAAAGTTGACACCAATTTTTACCAAGTTCATTAAGAAGAGAGAGGGCTTCCCTGGTGGTGCAGTGGTTGAGAGCCCGCCTGCCAATGCAGGGGACATGGGTTCGTGCCCCGGTCCGGGAAGATCCCACATGCTGTGGAGCAGCTGGACCCATGAGCCTGCGTGTCTGGAGCCTGTGCTCTGCAACGGGAGAGGCCACAACAGTGAGAAGCCAGAGTACTGCAAAAAAAAAAAAAAAAAAAAAAAAGAAGAAGAGAGAGAGAGAGAACCCCAAATAAACAAAATAATAAATAAAATAGAAAAAATAGCTGATACCACAGAGGTACAAATAACTTGAAAGACAAAGTATCAAAACCATAAATCGATAATCTGAATAGAACTTAAGTAACACTGTATAATTAATAATTTAAAATTTTCAAAAGAAAAAATAGTACCCAAATGGATTCATAGGGAAATTCTACCACGCATTTAAGGAAGAAATATACTGCTTCTCTACAATTTCTTCCAGAAAATAGAAGCTGATGGAATATTTCTTAAATCATTCTACTGGGACAGTCTTACTCTATAATAACCAAATAAAGACATTACAGGAAAGTTTAACTACAGACAATGGGTCTTATCATCATAGATATAAAAAAAAAAAACTCAACATATGTTAGCAAATCAAATCCAGCACTGTATACAAAAAAAATTATACTCATAACCAAGTTGTTCTCTAATTGTGCAAGGCTGATTCAGCATTTTTTAAATCAATCTAATCCATCATATCATCACTAAAGAAAAAATGCACATCAATTTTTAAAAATAATTTATTTAATAAAATCCAACACTCATTCATGATAAAAACTCTCAGCAAAGTAGAAATAGAGTGGAGCTTTCCCAATTTGATAAAGAATTTCTACACACAATCTGTATCCAACACCATACCTAATGAGAAACTAGATTATTTTCCCACAAAATTGTGAACAAAACAAAGATGACCTCTATCATTACTCCTGTCCAACATTTGGACTGGAAGTCATAGCTAATGGAATAAAATATGACAAGGAAATAAAAGTGATAGAGATTGGAAGGAAAGATGTAAAACTTCCTTTATTTGCAGATTACATAATTTCATATGTAGAAAATCTCAAATAATTGACCCCCAAAAATGTCCTGGAGCTAGAAGTGAACATAGCAAGGTTGCAGGATACAAGATTAATATAAAAGCTCAATTGTTCTCCTACATGCTCACAAAAATTAAGTGGAATTTAATTTTTTTAAAAAAATGTATATCATTTTCAATAGCACCAAAAAATAAAAGACTTAGGTATAAATCTAACAAAATACGTACAAAATCTATTTGTAGAAAACAAAAACTCTGATGAAAGAAATCTAAGAAAACCTCAGGAGATGAGCTCATATTCTATGTTCACAGATTGGAAGACAATATTATTAAGATGTTTATTGTTCTCAAATTTATCTATAGATTCAAAGCTATTCCATTCAAAATCCCAGAAAGTATTTTGTAGACAACAGTAAATTGATTCTCAAGTTTACATGGAAAGGTAAAAAACCTGCAATACCAACACAATACTGAAAAAGAAGAATAAAGTTGGAGAACTCAGACTACCTTATTTTAAATCTTACTAAATAAGATTTAAATACATCTTTATTTATAGCTAAATAAAGCTATAAAAAGATAGCATGGTAATGGTAAAAGGATAGATATTTAGACCAAAGTAACCGAATAGAGAGCCTATAAATAAGCTCACATAAATATAGTGAACTATTTTTTTAAAAAGAATCAAAGACAATACAATGGGGAAAGAATGGTCTTTTCAACAAAGAATGCTAGAATATTTGGACATCTATATTTTAAAAAATGAACTTAGACACAGATCTTACACCTTTCCCCAAAATTAACTCAAAATATATTTTTGGCCTAAATGCATATCCAAAATTATAATAGTTCTAGAAGAAAACATAGGAGAAAATCAATATTACTTTGGGTTTGGTGATGAGCTTTTAGATAAAATACCAAAAGCACAATCCATGAAAGGGAAAAATTGACAATTTGGAGTTTATTAAAACTAAAAACTGGTGTTTTGTAAAAGATATTTTTTAAGAAAATCAAAATCAAAGTCACAGATGAGAAAAAAAATATTTTCAAAACACATAGCCAATAAAAGACTTTATACATAATGTATGAAGTATGCTTAATACTCAACTATAAGAAAACAAACAACCCAATTTTAAAATGTGCAAATGATCACCTCACCAAAAAAGATATGCATATGGCACATAAGCAAATAAAAAAAATTTTCAACATCATTTGTCATTAGGGAATTCCAAATTAAAACAGCTATTAGATACTCCTGATTCTTATTAGAATGGCCAAAATCCCCCCAGTAACTGTTAGTGCCTGTTGCTGGTGAGTGTGTACCCTGACAGGAATTCTCATTCATTGCTAGTGGGAATGAAAAATGACACAGTTACTTTGGCAGACATTATAGCAATTTCTTACAAAACTAAACATAGTCTTACCATACAAACATGCAATCATTCATAGGTATTACCCAATATTCATCGGTATTTACCCAACTTATCTGAAAACTTATGCCCACACAAATACTTACACGTAAATGCTTATATTATCTTTATTCATTATCACCTAAAACTGGAAGCAGCCAAGATGTCCTTCAATAGACCAATGGATAAATAAACTGTAGTACTTCCTTACAATGGAGGCTGGGGATCCCTGGACAGAAGGCATAATGTGACAAAACATCTAACTATTACAAATACAAGAAACAACCTTATCAAAGGGAATGAGAGAGAATCATTTTGCCCTAAGCAACTATAGATATTAGTGGAATCTGTAAAAACAAAGGCAAAAAAAAATTAAACAGAGAATTGTACAATAATTGATAAACTTATTTCACTTGGGGGTACAGGCTAACAAATACGCTACTGATCTACATGTGTACTGGAACTGAGTAATTAGGGGAAAGGGTGGCAAATACTAGGATCAAGCTTTCTCACTATTGAAGAAGGAAGTTACAGATAAGTGAGGGGAGGGGAATAGAATGACCCGTGAGGTAATGGATTAGAGTCTAAAGTATCCATATAAATTCACATTTAGCATTATTAGAAGCAGATGGCTACATATAGAAATACTTATAGACATTTGTATATTCAGTAGTTAAAATACACACATATATTTCCTTGCTATGTTAGCTGGGAGCATAAAGAAGCAACAGCATCTCAGTGGCAACCAATACGTCTGGCTTTCAGATGATGGTTTCTACGTCCACTCTCTGATAAAGGAAGCAGGGCTGCTTGTAAAGATGGCTGATTTTATGACTGTGACTGGAAATATATATATAAAAAAATATCTTGGAGCCTCCTGTAGTACCAGAAAGTAAGGAATTTCTCAACAACAAACAAGCAAACAAACAATATGCACAGTTGATGGGGGTATGTCTAAGTAATGTGGGAGCCAAAAAGTTCCTGAAAAAGTTCCCCATGGCCAAAGTCGAAGCAGCAAAATAAATACAGTAGTCTTGGATTATAATCCAAAGTATAAAATAAATATCCATGAGCCCATACTGAAATAAATAAAGGATTACATAAATAAATAAATGGGGGAAGAATAGGCAAATATCTCATGCAGAAGAACTCCAAATAATTTATGTGGATACTTGCTTTAAGCTGAATGTTTATGTCTCCCTAAAATTCATATATTAAAACCTAACTTTCAATGTGTTGATAACAAGAGATGGGGCCTTTAGGAGGTGATTAAGTCATGACTCTGATAAAAATGGACCCAGAGAGCACCCTTGCTCCTTCTGCCCTGTGAAGACACAAGGAAGATTGCCATCTATGGACAAGGAAGCAGACCCTCACCAGACACGGGGTCTGCCAGAACCTTGATCTCAGACTTCCCAGCCTCCAGAACAATGAGAAGTAAATGTGTTGTTTACAGGCCACCCAGTCTAACTTTTTTGTCGTTGTTGTTATAACAGCAGGCTAAGACAGACTAAAAACAGACTAAGACAATACTCCACTTTTAAATGGTAACATCCCACTCTGTAAGTGTGCACTTTACATAGTGACTCCCTTCCAGAGAGTATAGTATGGAACGGGGAAGAAGAGGACCTTGGCAGTGGAGAAACTTGACACACACTCCCTCAGCGAGGAAATCAAGGTCAACGCCAACAGTGATACATCAGGTTGATAGTATAAACTCTTACTATGAGAGGATGAAAATGGTACTTTGTCCCCAGAGCCTTCCTCCTCAAATACCATAATCTTAGTCCAATCACAAGAAAAGTATCAGAGGAATCCCACTTCATGGACATTCTGAACAGAACTCAAACTGTCAGGCCGCCAAAAACAAGGAAAGCCTGAGAAACTGTCACAGCAAAGAAGAGACATGTCTATTAAAGTGGTATCTAGGATGGGATCCTGGAATACAGAAAAGACACTGCATAAAAACTAAGGCAGTCTGAATTTGGGGTATGCACTTTAGTTAGTGACAATGTATCTATATTGGTTTATTAATTGTAACAAATTATGGTACTGAGGTAAGATGTTAATAAGAGGGGAAACTGGTTGTCATGTATATGGGAACTCTCTGTATTACCTTAACAATTGTTCTGTAATTTTAAAACTATTCTGAAGTAAAACATGTATTCTTTAATGAAGGGGACACCTCTAAAAAATTGGATACTTATGCCAAAGAGACTGAGGTAACCAGGAAGAGTCTTTTAGAACAGAAAATAATGTCATTTTGACTATTTAATTCTCCAAGTAGAAAGATACTTAAGGAAAATTTGGGGGTTTGATATTAAAATAAAAAAAAGATTTTATCTGTGTATGACTGAATCATAGCATATAATTTCAACTAAACTAAGTTTACTTTATAAAACATTCTTATTCCAAAATGAGGTAACAAGCAAAAAGATATTTCTTGCTACGTTTAGTTTAGAAAACTCTTTAGACACATGCAAGCTATTTATTTATTAAAGTAAATAATAAATGTTAAAAATAATAAAGTGATTTACAATCATCTTTACCTCTTTGTGTTAGTTCTACTAGAACTGTAATTAGTGCCGCTCCAATTATTCTTTTTGTTAAGTGTTTTCTGCATAATCCAATCATTGCCATCATCATTATCATCATCATCATCATCATCATAACAAACACTTCTATGAGGTCTACATGAGTCAGACACTGTTCTTAGGGTTTATATAACTAATTCTATTAATCAATTCAAACATTCTAACAGGTGTATTCTGTGTGGAAACTGAGACACAGGTATGCTGGGTAGATTTCCAGGTAGTACAGTTAGTTATGGAGCCTGGATTCATCTTCAGCTGTTCTGTTCTAGAGTACATATGTGTATCCACCATGCAATGTCACCTTCCATGATCCCCCAAATGGCAGGATGCTGATCCTTTGGAAAGCAAGGTGTCTGTCACTAGTTGGCCACAGTATGAGTGAGTCTGAAAAAAGCACATTTTACTTTTGTTCTGTGACAAATAACAAACTGGGATTTCTTGAACTGAATCAATTTCTAGAGCATGGCAGGACTTCAGGTACACATGAGCTGTGTCGGAGTGTAATCTCATCCACTTAGCCCTAAAGCAATGGGCATGAGACTTTTAGAGAGTCGTGCCGGGTCTGCTTCTCTCAGTGACTCCATCACCAGAAAAACATGTGTTGACAGCTGGTGGAATGTGTTAGTTCAAAGGAAATAATAATAAAAGGCAGGGAAAAAGAAGGCAAATGTGCATTCTCCAATTATTTACTTGCCACATGTGTTAAATAATTGTGATATGTTTGTCTTCATGTTTTGTTACTAGGAACTTTTACCTTATCTCCAAAGAATAGAAGACAGCCAAGTCACAACAGTCTTGCCTCTTTCTGAATAAGTCATTTATGAGCAGTGAGTGTAATGCTGACTCTGACTATATTAGCAGCATATCCTGGCTACTTAAAAACTGGGAAATAGCTTCCAGACACTTAATCACTAGCAGACTGGTTCTACTTGAAAAGACATTGTAAGCGATACTTGTTACCCTGCATGTCCGGGCTCTGCAGGACAAAACCATCCTCCTAGACTGACAACCAGTCACTCTGGAGAAGGTTTGTCTCATCACTCAAATTCTGAAAAGCTGTTTGCCACTTTTGAAAGAACCAATATCTTCATCAACTCAAAAAGCCAGTCAAAAAATGATCTTACACTCTTCTGAGAGTCAGAACAGCATAAAGGGGCACATTTGAGCTTTGGAGTAAGAATGTGAATGGTAACTCTAACACTTGCTAATGGAGACTAACCATTTCATATCCCTGAGTCTCGACCATCTCTTCCAAGAGTTTGGTATGCTAAGCTATACTCTGTAGAGTGATGTGAGACTTAAACGTGTGGAAATAGTCAGCTCTGGTCATAGACATGAATCCAGTTTTATTTATTTATATTGCTCTCTACACCACACCCTCAGATAATTGAGATAGAGTTAAATCCAGTTGAATCTCAGTAGTAGGATAACCTCAGAGTAGTACTTGGAACCAGCACTTGAGGGAGACAGAATTATTGTCATGTGACAGAGAAACAAGCCAATTCGTGGGTGATCTTGAGATCTTCTCACTTACTCTAAGGAGAAGCACAGCTCCCTTCCCCTGGTTGAAACTTGAACAGAAGTATGTTGATAGGTGGGAACAGCTACTTGGAGTGGGAATGCATTTTCTTAGAACAGTCTGAAAAAAAAAAAGTTTGCAAGATAATCAAAAGCCAAGCCAAAGAGCATCCTAAAAAATGTCACCTTATGTGATCTGGATGGCAGCATCAGAACCACTCTTGATATCTACTGAACTCTTGTGGTAGTTCATTCTTTACGTGCCTTCTCACATAAAATCTTACGACTACTCTCTGAGAGGTAGTCACCATTCCCACTTGGCAGGTGAGCAACCTGAAGCACCACAAGGCAGAGCATCTGTCCAAGTTCACATCAGTGTGGAAGACAGCCCAGTCCTGCCCACAGCAGCAACCTGAGCCCCTAATCCAGGTGCTCCCCTACTGCCAGCATTCCCCAAGCTCTGAGCATTGGGAGGACAATGCAATGACTTATTTAGATTTACTTAACTGTAGCCCAGCAGCCTCGGCTGCCAAATCATAAATATTTGTTAGATGAATTCTGTCTAGCTTGTAACTATTTGACCCAGCCAGTGTCATGATGAAACGGGTGCTTGGGGAGCATTAGTCTGATAGAGTGCAGGTTGGTTCGACCAGAAATATAGGAGTGGAGATGAGTACCAGAAAGACGTCTTTGGGGACTATTACAGTGGACTGGTGTGATGATATCTGAGGAAGTCAGAGAGCTTAACTCTTCTTTCTCCATTGAATGTAACATCCCTTATAGAAGCCACAGAGCCTACCACACTGGGCCACCTTGCATAATCATTGTCCGTTTTCCATATCTTACGGCATCTTTTCTCTGTGGAGTTGGAGACACTTCTGCTTTACTAGTGGGTTCCTCAGTGATGGGCATTCATTCCAGCAGCTCTCTGAAATGGTCATAGGGAGATGCCATTACTGACTAAAGAAGGCCAGTTTTATGCTACAGATCCTACTTCTTAAATGTATATCTAAGTTCGTTATGAGGTCAGTTCTTACATAATTGTATGTGTCTTATTATGACTCTGCACATCGGATTACTTGCATTGTCTTCCAGAATACACAAAAAGTCTTGACTATAGTATAGTAGTTCTTTCCACTTAAGGCTTCTGAAAATACATATCCATTCATGTATTCAACATATATTTATCATGTACCTACTATACAGCAGACATTCTCCTTGATTCTAGTAGCAAAACAATGTCTCCGCTTATTAGAACCTACATTTTAAAGGGATGAACAAACCAAGAAGGAGTAATCCACTCATGCCTCTCTTTGCTTTAAATATTCTATTCATTGTCATTTGACTTAAGAAGAAATCTAAACTTGGCTTGGCCTGGAAGTTCCATCACTCATGCCGCTCTCTACTTTAGCTCTTTCTTTTGAATCCAATTCTCAAGTCATCCTGAAAGGTATAGGTTCTATTAAGTGTTCTGTAGTCTCTTCTGAAATTTTCTATGCTTCTACCACTTCCAGGATATGGAGTAACTCCTCCTCCTTCATTGTTCACCAGCTGTTCATCTTTTAAGCCTAGATGGCAAATCCTCTTCCAGAAAGTCTTCTCTAGAGTCCTAGCAACCATTCCAAGTGGACAGATAGTTCCCCTGTCTTCTGACACGACATTGGTGACAGGGTTTTATAATTACATCCTTTAAGGACAAGGATTTTGTTCTTTATCTCTGTAAACTCAGTGATGGGAACATAATAATATGTGCTCGGTTTATGTCTGCAGAAGGAAGGAAGGGAGGAAAGAGGGGAGTAAAAAAAGGAGGTGGAGATGGGTAAAGGGAACAGTTAGATCTTATAACCATCCCTTGTCATTACTTTGCACTGTGATTAAGTGATTTTTCCTGTGGGTCTGTTCTGTCCTTATTTCAGTGATGACCAAACATGAGGTGGTTCCTGAACTCAAGTGATGGAAGCAGCAAATGAGAAAAAGAGAGAAATATGGAAGAAATTAGAATGGAAGTATCAATAGTTGGTGACAGGTCCAACCACAAAATAAAAGGAAAAGTTTTCCTTGTCTTATGAATAGAAAAGACATACAAAAAGTGAAAGCAAGATCTTTTCACAGATATTTCATATTCTATTGGGTGAGAATTGGATGCTTGAGTTTTCCCATTTAAAGTATTCATAAGAACATAAAATATGCATTAATGTAGTCAAGCACAAGAAGCTTAACATAAATACATAAGAGAAACCACTGCCCTAAATTATTTTACAAATGTATAGACCATCCACAGTATTTCCCACCAACTTCAACACAGTAGATATAGACTGAATCGTAACTTTCCCAACATGGTTAACTCTTTGCCTACAATTCCTCCCTCTTCTCCCAACTTCAGATTCAGGGATTCTCCCCAGATCAAAGTGTGTATTTTCTTTTAAAGCACTTATGAGGGCTTGAGCAATCCACCAATTATGATGAGATTAAAAATGAAACTAAGGGAACCAAATATTCATCAACTTACATATTAAGTATTCAGTTGATGAATCATCTGTTTTGTGAGAATAAACATAGGGTTGAGGAAGTCAGTGCAGCCCTATTCTAAAGATATAAGATGAGAGCCCTGGAAATATGGAAATATGAAATCTTGGTAGATGGCACTCTGGCTGAAGATGTACTTGAGGAAAATCTAGTCCTTGGTGAAGAAGAAGTCCTCAGAGGAACTGCCACATTCATTTCTTTCCATGGAGCTGGATACTGAGGTTGTGACTGTGTGAAGAAAATAGAGACATTTTACAGGAGCCAAGCCACATGCCTGGGAGATATGGAGATCACCCTAGGGTGAATCTTCTTTTAGATTTGGATTTAGGTTTTTGCCAATCCTAGGGGAATCCACACAGACAGAATAATTCCCATGAGGATTCCAATTTTGTTTGAAAATTCCTGCTCAAACTCCAGGTCTCAGAACACTCCTGAAGTCTTTCTGAGAAAAACAAATCAAAGTCTAGACAAAGATTTTCTTCTTTATGAAGCAATGATTCTTACTAACTTCCACCACTCATATCTGTAATATCTGCACCACACCATTCATTTGGGCATATCTTTCCTAGGCTCACGTGGCATTGAAACTGGTATATTAACTAGCAAAACCCTAGGGAAGGAACCTCAGAGCACCCCTCCTTTTACCCTTTTATCTGAACTCGTTGCATTTGCTTCCACTGTTTGTAATAACTTGTATTATTAGAGGTTTTTTGAGTTTACACTGCTTTCAGATACATTATCTCAGCTGACCTAAGGATTTGGCACCGTTTTTAAGCATAAGAAAATATCTGGGGAACCCTGATTTATGAATATATCATTAGCCCATCAACAAACAGCCACTGAGCAGCTACTGTAGGCCACAAACTATATTGACTATATGGTATGACCTGGAAGAAGTTGGAGAAGAAAAAAGCAACATATGATAACATGAGCTGAAAGAAATTTCAAGTTGGAGGATGAAACAAACATTCACAAGTATTCAAGTCTCAGGAGAAATACTAGTATTCTCTGAATTTTCATCCTTAACTATTTCTGTCATTTTTCTACACATTGTCTCCAGGTAAGGTGGTTCATCTTTACCATGGTTGCACCTTCAACTTTAGAATAATGGCCCCAAAATTATACAGCCCAAATCTCTCTGGCTAGGACTACTTTCAGAAAAATCTTCTTCCTGAATGTCTTCTTGCTACTTCAAACTCAGTCTGTCAAATTGTGCATTAATTATTTCTCCCAAAATCTATCTTTTATTCTATATTCTCTTTCTAGATACTAGTTCCTCATTAACTATCAGAAACCATAGCTCTTTCCCACTACTTCCCTTATTAATCATCAAATCTTTTCAGTTTGACTTTTAAAACATGTTTATATACCATTTCTGTTTTTGTTAAACCAGGACTTAACACTTAATGGTGTATGCTTAATAGAGTATGCCATTTATTACACCATTCATTTATTATTTGTTTACATGTCCCTTGTTCATACAATATTGTGAACTCATAAGCTCTTGAGAACTCTACCTTATGGTTAGTATATGATCAGTACATGGAAGAGAATAAGTAAATATCTGCTAAATGAAAGAAATGATGACTGTGTATTTTTGTTTTTTTGTTTTTTTCATTGTGGTAGATGGAATTCTGAGACACCCTTAACATTTTCATTCCCTGGTGTTTGCACATTTTCACACAGTTTTTATGTAAAACACTAATCTAAGTATCATTGTTAGGGATTTCACTTAATATGTGATTAAGGTCCCAAGTAAGTTGAATTTAAGAGAAATAAATTATCTTTGTAGAGATGGACATAATCAGGTGAATGCTTAAGAGGAACTAAGGTCTTCCTGACAGAAGAGGTTTCAAGGAATGATAGGAATTTGATGAGAGAGGTCTTCCATTTTGTGCTTTAAAGATGGAAGGGGCCACATGGTGAGGAATGTGGATGGCTTCTACGAGCTGAGAATGGGTCCCAGCTCACAGCCAACAGGGGAGTAGAAACCTCAGTTCTACAACCATAATGAACAAAACTCTGCAAACAATATGAATAAATTTGGAAATAACTTCTTCCCCAGAGATTCCAGAAAGGAACATGGTACACTTGACACCTTGACTTCAGTCTCATAAGTATCTGAGAAGAGAATCCTGCCATACTTTGCCCAGACTTCTGATCTAGGGAACTGTGAGCTGAAAAATGGTAGTTTTTTTTAAGCTATTGAGTTTCTGGTAATTTGTTATGCAGTAAAAGAAAACTAACACACTTTACTTCTAATTTTGCAATTCTTGACAAGGATAATGCTTGTACTTGAAAATACCAAGGTATGTCTTAGAATTCAGTGCAGGCTGTATATACCTAATCCTCAGTTCCTCAGCAAGGATGCTCTATATAATTGCAAAGAATGCTTTGAGTTACTAAAAATTCATATTGTTAAGAATAATTGAAAAATGTTAAAATGTAAATGGTTAAAATTTATGACACTCTACCCAATTATTAAAAACAATATGTAGGGAGTCGGAGGAATATGGTGGAAGAGTAAGACGCAGAGATCACCTTCCTCCACACAGATACACCAGAAATACATCTACACGTGGAACAACTCCTACAGAACACGTACTGAAAGCTGGCAGAAGACTACAGTCCTCCCAAAAGGCAAGAAACTCACCACGTACCTGGGTAGGGCAAAAGAAAAAAGAATAAACAGAGACAAAAGAATAGGGAGGGGACCTGCACCAGTGGGAGGGAGCTGTGATGGAGGAAAGGTTTCCACACACTAGGAAGCCCCTTTGTGGGCAGAGACTGCGGGTGGCAGAGGGAGGAAGCTTTGGAGCCGTGGAGGAGAGCGCAGCCACAGGGGTGCAGAGGGCAAAGCAGAGAGATTCCCGCACAGAGGATCGGTGCCGACCAGCACTCACCAGCCCAAGAGGTTTGACTGATCACCCGCGGGGGCAGGCGGGGCTGGGAGGTAAGGCTCGGGCTTCGGTCAGAGCGCAGGGAGAGGATTAGGGTTGGCAGCGTGAACACAGCCTGCAGGGGGTTAGGGCACCATGGCTAGCCGGGAGGGAATACGGGGAAAAGTCTGGACCTGCCGAAGAGTCAAGAGACTTTTACTTCCCTCTTTGTTTCCTGGTGCACGAGGACAGGGGATTAAGAGCTCTGCTTAAAGGAGATCCAGAGACAGGTGCGAGCCACGGCTAACAGCGCGGACCCCAGAGACGGGCATGAGACACTAAATCTGCTGCTGCTGCCAACAAGAAGCCTGTGTGTGAGCACAGGTCACTATCCACACCTCCCTTCCGGGGAGTCTGTGCAGCCTGCCACTGCCAGGGTGCCATGATACAGGGACAATTACCCCAGGAGAATGCAAGGCGCGCCTCAGGCTGGTGCAACGTCATGTCAGTCTTTGCCGCCGCAGGCTCACCCTACATCTGTACCCCTCCCTCCTCCCGGCCTGAGTGAGCCAGAGCCCCCGACTCAGCTGCTCCTTTAAACCCGTTCTGTCTGAGCGAAGAACCAGTGACCTACACACAGAGGTGGTGCCAAATACAAAGCTGAGACCCAGGAGCTGTGCGAACAAATAAGAGAAAGGGAAATCTCTCCCAGCAGGCTCAGGAGCAGTGGATTAAATCTCCACAATCAACTTGACGTACCCTGCATCGGGGGAATAACTGAATAGACAACGAATCATCCCAAATTGAGAAGGCAGACTTTGAGAGCAAGATTTATTATTTTTTCCCCTTTTCCTCTTTTTGTGAGTGTGTATGTGTATGCTTCTGTGTGAGATTTTGTCTGTAAAGTTTGCTTTCACCATTCTTTCTAGGCTTCTATCCATCCAGGTTTTTTGGTGTTGGTTTTGGGTTTTTTTTGGTTTTTACTTTAAATTTTCTTTCTCTTAATAATTTTTTTATTATAATAACTTTTATTTTATCTTACTTTATTTTATTTTATTTTGCCCCCTTTCTTTCTTTCTTTCTTTCTTTCTTTTCTCTTTCTTTCTTTCTTTTCTCTCTTTCTACATTTTCTCCCTTTTATTTTGAGCTACTGGATGAAAGGCTCTTGGTGCTGCAGCCAGGAGTCAGTGCTGTGCCTCTGAGGTGAGAGAGCCAACTTCAGGACACTGGTCCACAAGACCCCTCCCAGCTCCACATAATATCAGACAGCAAAAATCTCCCAGAGATCTCCATCTCAACACCAGCACACAGCACCCAATGACCAGCAAGCTACAGTGCTGGACACCCTATGCCAAACAACTAACAAGACAGGAATGCAACACCACCCAGTAGCAGAGAGGCTGCCTAATATCATAATTAGTCCACAGACACCCCAAAAAACACCACCAGACGTGGACCTGACCACCAGAAAGACAAGATCCAGCCTCATCCACCAGAACACAGGCACTAGTCCCCTCCACCAGGAAGCATACACAACCCACTGAACCAACTTTAGCCACTGGGGACAGACACCAAAAACAACGGGAACTACGAACTGCAGCCTGCAAAAAGGAGACCCCAAAAACAGTAAGATAAGCAAAATGAGAAGACAGAAAAACACACAGCAGATGAAGGAGCAAGATAAGAACCCACCAGACCTAACAAATGAAGAGGAAATAGGCAGTCTACCTGAAAAAGAATTCAGAATAATGATAGTAAAGATGATCCAAAATCTTGGAAATGTAATGGAGAAAATACAGGAAGTGTTTCCCAAGGACCTAGAATAACTACAGAGCAAATAAGCAATGATGAACAACACAAAAAAATGAACTTAAAAATTCTCTAGAAGGCATCAATAGCAGAATAACTGAGAAAGAAGAATGGATAAGTGACCTGGAAGATAAAATAGTGGAAATAACTACTGCAGAGCAGAATAAAGAAAAAAGAATGAAAAGTATTGAGGACAGTCTCAGAGACCTCTGGGACAACATTAAATGCACCAACATTTGAATTATAGGGGTTCCAGAAGAAGAAGAGAAAAAGAGAGGGACTGAGAAAATATTTGAAGAGATTAGAGTTGAAAACTTCCCTAATATGGGAAAGGAAATTGTCAATTAAGTCCAGGAAGTGCAGAGAGCCCCAAGGAGCTCCAAGGAGAGACACGCCAGGACACATATTAATCAAACTATCAAAAATTAAATACAAAGAAAAAATATTAAAAGCAGCAATGGAAAAGCAACAAATAACATGCAATGGAATCCCCGTAAGGATAACAGCTGATATTTCAGCAGAAACTCTGCAAGCCAGGAGGGAGTGGCAAGACATATTTAAAGTGATGAAAGGGAAGAACCTACAACCAATATTACTCTACCCAGCAAGGATCTTGTTCAGATTCGACGGAGAATTTAAAACCTTTACAGACAAGCAAAAGCTAATCAAGTCCAGGAAGCACACAGAGTGCCATACAGGATAAATCCAAGGAGAAAGATGCCAAGACATATTAATCAAACTGTCAAAAATTAAATGCAAAGAAAACATATTTAAAGCAGCAAGGTGAAAACAACAAATAACACACAAGCAAATCCCCATAAGGTTAACAGCTGATCTTTCAGCAGAAACTCTGCATGCCAGAAGGGACTGGCAGAACATATTTAAAGTGATGAAGGAGAAATACCTACAACCAAGATTACCCAGCAAGGACCTCATTCAGATTTGATGGAGAAATTGAAAACTTACAGACAAGCAAAAGCTGAGAGAATTCAGCACCATCAATTCAGCTTTACAACAAATGCTAAAGGAACTTCTCTAGGCAAGAAACACAAGAGAAGGAAAAGACATACAATAACAAACCCAAAACAATTAAGACAATGGGAATAAGAACATACATATTAATAATTATCTAAAATGTAAATGGATTAAATGCTCCCACCAAAAGACACAGACTGGCTGACTGGATACATAAATAAGACCCATATATATGCTGTCTACAAAAGACCCACTTCAGACCTAGAGACACATACAGACTGAAAGTAAGGGGATGGAAAAAGATATTCCATGCAAATGGAAACCAAAAGAAAGCTGGAATAGCAATTCTCATATCAGACAAAATAGACTGTAAAATAAAGTCTATTAGAAGAGATAAAGAAGAACACTACATAATGATCAAGGGATCGATCCAAGAAGAAGATGTAACAATTGTAAATATTTATACACCCAACATAGGAGCACCTCAATATATTAGGGAAATACGAACAGCCATAAAAGGGGAAATCAACAGTAACACATTCATAGTAGGGGACTTTTAACACACCACTTTCACCCATGGACAGATCATCCAAAATGAAAATAAATAAGGAAACACAAGCTTTAAATTATACATTAAACAAGATGGACTTAATTGACATTTATAGGACATTCCATCCCAAAACAACAGAATACACATTTTTCTCAAGTGCTCATGGAATATTCTCCAGGATAGATCATATCTTGGGTCACAAATCAAGCCTTGGTAAATTTAAGAAAATTGAAATTGTATCAAGTATCTTTTTGACCACAACGCTATGAGACTACACATCAATTACAGGAAAAGATCTGTAAAAAATACAAACACATGGAGGCTAAACAATACACTACATAATAACAAAGTGATCACTGAAGAAATCAAAGAGGAAATCAAAAAATACCTAGAAACAAATGACAATGAAAACACGTTGGCCCAAAACATATGGGATGCAGCAAAAGCAGTTCTAAGAGGGAAGTTTATAGCAATACAATCCTACCTTAAGAAATAGGAAACATCTCGAATAAACAACCTAACCTTGCACCTCAAGCAATTAGAGAAAGAAGAACATAAAAACCCCCAAAGTTAGCAGAAGGAAAGAAATCATAAAGATCAGAGCAGAAATAACTGAAAAAAAAATAAGGAAATGATAGCAAAGATCAATAAAACTAAAAGCTGGTCCTTTGAGAAGATAAACAAAATTGATAAACCATTAACCAGACTCATCAAGAAAAAAAGGGAGAAGTCTCAAATCAATAGGATTAGATATGAAAAAGGAGAAGTAACAAGTGACACTGCAGAAATACAAAAGATCATGAGAAATTACTACAGGCAACTCTATGCCAATAAAATGGACAACCTGGAAGAAATGGACAAATTCTTAAAAATGCACAACCTGCCATGACTGAATTGGGAAGAAACACAAAATATGAACAGACCAATCACAAGCACTGAAATTGAAACTGTGATTAAAAATCTTTCAACAAACAAAAGCCCAGGACCAGATGGCTTCAAAGGCGAATTCTATCAAACATTTAGAAAAGAGCTAATACATATCCTTCTCAAACTCTTCCAAAATATAGCAGAGGGAGGAACACTTCCAAACTCATTCTACAAGGCCACCATCACCCTGATACCAAAACCAGACAAGGCTGTCACAAAGAAAGAAAACTACAGGCCAATATCACTGAGGAACATAGATGCAAAAATCCTTAACAAAATACTAGCAAAGAGAATCCACCAGCACATTGAAGAATCGTACACCATGATCAAGTGGGGTTTATTCCAGGAATGCAAGGTTTCTTCAATATATGCGAATCAATCAGTGTGATACACCATATTAACAAATTGAAGGAGAAAAACCATATGATCCTCTCAAAAGATGCAGAGAAAGCTTTCGACAAAATTCAACACCCATTTATGATAAAAACCCTCCAGAAAGTAGGCATAGAGGGAACTATCCTCAACATAATAAAGGCCATATATGACAAACCCACAGCCAACATCGTCCTCAATGGTGAAAAACTCAAACCATTCCCACTAAGATCAGGAACAAGACAAGGTTGCCCATTCTCACCACTCTTATTCAACATAGTTTTGGAAGTTTTAACCACAGCAATCAGAGAAGAAAAGGAAATAAAAGGAATCCAAATCAGAAAAGAAGTAAAGCTTTCACTGTTTGCAGATGACATGATACTATACATAAGAATCCTAAAGATGCTACCAGAAAACTACTAGAGCTAATCAATGAATTTGGTAAAGTAGCAGTATACAAAATTAATGCACATAAATCTCTGGCATTCCTATACACTAATTACGAAAAATCTGAGAGTGAAATCAAGAAAACACCCCCATTTACCATTGCAACAAAAATAATAAAATATCCAGGAATAAACCTACCTAAGGAGACAAAAGACCTGTATGCAGAAAATTATAAGACACTGATGAAAGAAATTAAAGATGATATAAATACATGGTGAGATATACCATGTTCTTGGATTGGAAGAATCAACATTGTGAAAATGACTCTACTATCCAAAGCAATCTACAGGTTCAATGCAATCCCTATCAAACTACCACTGGCATTTTTCACAGAACTAGATCAAAATATTTCACAATTTGTATGGAAACACAAAAGACCCCAAATAGCCAAAGTAATCTTGAGAATGAGATACGGAGCTGGAGGAATCAGACTCCCTGACTTCAGACTATACTACAAAGCTACAGTAATCAAGACAGTATGGTACTGGTACAAAAACAGAAATATAGATCAATGGAACATGATAGAAAGCCCAGAGATAAACCCACACACATATGGTCACCTTATCTTTGATAAAGGAGGCAGAAATGTACAGTGCAGAAAGGACAACCTCTTCAATAAGTGGTGCTGGGAAAACTGGACAGGTACATGTAAAAATATGAGGCTAGATCACTCTCTAACACCATACACAAAAAGTAAGCTCAAAATGGATTAAAGACCTAAATGTAAGTCCAGAAACTATCAAACTCTTAGAGGAAAACGTAGGCAGAACACTCCATGACATAAATCACAGCAAGATCCTTTTTGACCCACCTCCTAGAGAAATGGAAATAGAAAGAAAAATAAACAAATGGGACCTATTGAAACTTAAAAGCTTTTGCACAGCAAAGGAAACCATAAAGAAGACCAAAAGACAACCCTCAGAATGGGAGAAAATATTTGCAAATGAAGCAACTGACAAAGGATTAATCTCCAAAATTCACAAGCAGCTCATGCAGCTCAGTAACAAAAAACAAACAACCCAATCCACAAATGGGCAGAAGACTTAAATAGACATTTCTCCAAAGAAGATATACAGATTGCCAACAAACACATGAAAGAATGCTCAATATCATTAATCATCAGAGAAATGCAAATCAAAACTACAATGAAATATCATCACATACTGGTCAGAATGGTCATCATCAAAAAATCTAGAAACAGTAAATGCTGGAGAGGGTGTGGAGAAAAGGGAACCCTCTTGCACTGTTGGTGGGAATGTGAATTGGTACAGCCACTATGGAGAACAGTATGGATGTTCCTTAAAACACTCCAAATAGAACTACCATATGACCCAGCAATCCCACTACTGGGCATATACCCTGAGAAAACCATAATTCAAAAAGAGTCATGTACCAAAATGTTCATTGAAGCTCTCTTTACAATGGCCAGGAGATGGAAACAACCTATGTGTCCATCATCGGGTGAATGGATAAAGAAAATGTGGCACATATATACAATGGAATATTACTCAGACATAAAAAAGACATGAAATTGAGTTATTTGGAGTGAGGTGAATGGACCTAGAGTCTGTCATACAGAGTGAAGTAAGTCAGAAAGAGAAAGACAAATACTGTAGCTAACACATATATACGGAATCTAAGAAAAAAAAAATGTCATGAAGAACCTAGGGGTAAGACGGGAATAAAGACACAGACTTACTAGAGAATGGACTTGAGGATATGAGGAGGGGGAAGGGTAAGCTGTGACAAAGTAAGAGAGTAGCATGGACATATATATACTACCAAAGTTAAAATAGATAGCTAGTGAGAAGCAGCCGCATAGCACAGGGAATCAGCTTGGTGCTTTGTGACCACCTGGATGGGTGGGTTAGGGAGGGTGGGAGGGAAGGAGATGCAAGAGGGAGGAGATATGGGAACATATGTATATGTATAACTGATTCACTTTGTTATAAAGCAGAAACTAACACACCATTGTAAAGCAATTATACTCCAATAAAGATGTAAAAAATAAAAAAATAAAATAAAAAAGTAAAAAAATTAAAAACATTGTGTAATGTTCCATTAGAAGCTTTAAACTGGGTATTTGGGGATTTTGGTTTTGGCCACCCATATGGCCCAGTAAATTAGTAATTTTCCATTCTGAAATCAAGGTTATTCACAGGTCTTCAGACACTGTTTATTTCAAAATTCTGTATTATTTTCAGCCAATTTTTTTCACTATAGAAATTACAGTTTGTCAAACATTAGCATTTGTGTTGAGTTAAGAGCCAAAGAGAAATAACATCTTCCTTAGCCTCTTATTCTGGAAATTATCTAAAATTCATGACTCAGATTATTTCAACTTCTACTATATTAAACTACTTGAAAAAGAGTGTTTAACCCATAGCTTCCATAAATTGCTAACAGATTAAAAGAAAACAATAACAAAAGATGACCAGGAATGAAGTTGGGTAATATCAAGAAAATATCCCAGTAAGCAGAAACTTAAGTAGAGACTGGTATTTAATTTTCAGCCACTTGAAGTAAATCAGTTACTTGTAAGGACTAACTTGTAACCACTTTCTGAGGTGTGCCTTTTATGCTTATGAGGGAAATTATGCTTATGCAATGGGCTTGGATCATTTGCATGGGAAAATGTTTCCCTCTTTCCCTCACTTAAGGACAGTTTCTTGGTCATCCTAGGTCCCCATCATAATAGATCTCTTGATTTGTGGGTAATACCTCTAAAATAAAACTAATGGGTCCATCCTAGGTGCATTCTTGTGGATGCTGTACTTATGACAGCTGTGAATTGAAGCAGGTATTTCAACTCTCTGAGAACATTTCAATTGAGCTTCCACTCATACCTCTACCTAAACCTAAACCTATACCTGTCCCAATGTGTATGCCTACACCTGTGCTGTCCCTGTATGTACGCATACACCTATATCATGCCTTTAACTATATCTGTCCCAAAGTGTTGTTTTGAGGATGCAATGAGAGACAGTTTCACGTGTATGCTACCTAACCACTAGTGGTTGCCCTACAAATGTTGGTTATGAATGGTTCCCTGGTAAACTTCAGCTGACACATTTCAACCTCTGGGGATTTTATGGAGAATGGACCACCAAAGTGGAATTTGCAGTGGTTGTTTAGTGGTCACACACCATCTGAGCTCTTGAAAAACATGCATGTAACTCAGTTTTCATTTCGCAACTGAACTTTTAACCCTGTGATCGAATACCCTTGTTGACTTCTCACTTGGCACCGAGGGGCACTCCCTCAGCCTTGTCAGGAACAAGGTCTTATTTCTTCTCCCAGAGCATGGCTCACCTCCAGTGCCTAGGATAAAGAGCTATGCATTGCCATGGAAAAGGGGCATGGCCAGAAGATTGAGAGGCAGAAAGGGCCATTTCCACCACGGCAACAAGGAGACACCAACAAGATGTCAGCCAGGGTCAGAGTCCCAGAACTCTGACAAAGGAGGGAATGGAGGGGAGATTTCTGAATATGGAGGAAGCTGCAGTAGCCAAGAACAGCCTTGTGCACATGTCTATCAGTGGACAGTGGACACATTGCCTAATCTACAGACCTCCGTCTTTCCTGGGAGCTCATATACCCACAAACACTTTTTGAAGGACCACTAGAATTAGATTCTGAAGATGCAAAGAGAAGTAGAAAGTAGTTCAGTCTCCAAACTTTTCAGTCCCTCCAGGAGAGAAACAAAATATCCCTATAACATCAGCTGTAGGAGAAAGCCAGATAAACCTTGTCATTCAATACCTAAATGGCTTCTGCTCAAGTTTAGGCAATAGAGTCAAAGAAGAATTCACAAAAGTGACATTTGAATTAGCACCTGATTTAAGGGAGACCTTCTCCAGGCAGCAGGATGGAAAGGCACTGAAGAAGCAAAGCTACGAGGGGCAGAATCAGTCAAACTGATGGCCTATAGAGAGAAGAGGAAGCCTAACTTACCAAAGCAGTCAAGGGATCTAGGGTGTAGACTGCTGTGTAACCCCACCCAATATAGACATGCACTTGCAAAGATGCATCTTCTCTAATGCTGACCCGTTTCCATTCCACTTTGTATGCTATGGGCTTTACTGACAGCAGGTTACTCCAGTCTCTACATTCTGTAGAACCTCAGCTATAGAACTGCTTACAATTGCCATTCCCAAACAAATTGCCTATTTGGAATTAAGCAAAGGTATAGTCAAATTTTCTCAAAGAAACCTGCATATAAAAAACCTGTGAGATTAATGAAGTACAAGTGAATGTTTAATCTTTTCTCCTGCTTTGCACCATAAGAATTAGGCTTTCCTTCTTCTGAATCGGTCTAATATTACACTGACAAGAGCAATTGTTTTCTTTATACGATCTCTTATTTCTATGCTCAGATCGCCAGCAATCCCAGTTTTATGTCCATTCCAGACCATTCACATGAACGGGTCTATTGAAATGCGGTCCACTCTATTTCTTCCTATTGTTTTACATGTTGGTTCAAATGAGGTTTGAATAAAGAGCACATTCCTAATACTAAGGATTAAACGTTTCCAATTTCTCAAATTTCCTTGGCTTAGACCCACTCTGCACAACTGCTGTTGGTTCAGGACTTAGTTATGCTTCCCCAGTACCAATAAACCTGAGTCAAAATATCCATCTAATTGGAACCTTCTTTAGGATGTCTTCCTGATATTTTAAGGGTGTATGGTTTTCATATTAAGCAGTGAACATGCTGTCAAATGTAACATAGTCTGTTTCACTGAACAGGACAACAAGGGCCATTTCCCCTCTGCCCTCAGCTCTATAAACAGAGGCTGGAATGTTTACAGCAAGAACAGGAGGATGTATGTGTGGTGTTCCTCATGCAAGACTCCTCATGCTCACCATGGTTTCAGTGTCTCATCCGTGTGCTCTCAGCCATGCAGACGAGGCTGCCATCTTGCTATTGTTCATCTGAAGGAACAGCCTCACTATTTGTAACCTTTGAATGATTCTCCTGTGAAGCTTAAAGATCCACAGCTCCAGGATGTGTGGACTGCCATCCACATCATTGAAACTCATTGAAACTAGAAAAGCAAACAAGAAATGCACATCATAGGAGTCACATAAAAAATGATAGGTGGATTAATGAATGGATGGATGAATGAAGGAATGAATGATATAGCCAAGATAACTACCTGGTTTTGGACAAAGACATGTCTTGGAATTCTAGGTCAATGAGGGCACCAATATGAGTATACATCTATTTGTTCTCTCTCATCATTTTCCTTTTTGAAAAATTAAACACAGAATTCTGATGCAGTGTGCAAGTTTATTCCTCAGAGGTAAAATGTAGGATGATTGCCATGCTTATTATCACCAATTACTAAATTAAACCAGATTTAAAAACACAGTGTTATCATTACTACTTCATACTTTTCAAAACGTTTCATAACTGTTATCTCACTTTATAAAGAGAAAGTCTCTTCAATTAATCTTCCAGTTTTCATCTATTACATTTTCCTGCTGTTATATTTTTTATTTTATCCAGAAAAAAAAAATTGCTGTTCCTTTCTTGTGGAAGCAATTAAAAAAATCACCAATTACAATATAAAGTTCCTTCATTAATTGTCCATAGATGTTTTCATCAGGTTTTCAGAACTCATGTTATCCTAATTCAGAAGCTGGACTTGGGACAAGCATTACTTCAGCATCCAAAGTACTGCCATAGGAAACAAATAGAAGCAAAGAGAGACACAGCTATAAAGAAAACAAAGTCTCATTAAAACCTGGTGACGAGCTCATTAGACCCAACTAGCTCTTAATGCAGCAGCAGCAAATGTGGATGAAAACCACCCCAGACAAGATGCTGTGTTTCTAGATGGTCTCTGGAAAGAGTTAAATTTTGCGTAAAGGGTCCACAGTAACAGGAGAGGAACTGGACCTGGACCTGGACCCTCCACATTGGGCTCTCTTCTGAGCAGAATATTGTGTGTGTCTGCATGTGTGTGTGTGTGTGTATCTGTGTGCACTCATACACAGACACCCTAGAGAGAACCTTGAGCACCTGGAGAGCTCAGACCATGGGAGGAGAGAATCTTAGATTTGGAAGGTCCTGGAATCAGCTGGTCCAATCCTGTCTCCCTGCTCCCATGCAGGGTTCACTCTGCATTGTCCTACCTATGGCCCCGCAGCCTTGGCTTGAATTCACCTCATGACACATGGCTCATCACTTGATGGAGGTATTTGTAGATGCACAAAGATTCTAACAAAGCCATGATCCGATTCCTATTGAAGTGCATTATTGTGTGCTCATCATGACCTATAGGACAGTGGGTACCACCCCCCCCATGCCTCCACTTATATTCAAGTCCCTTCTGTTGAGGTGACCTGTACCAAGTGTGGCCTCTCACCCATGCTCATGGCCTTCACTGCATGTCTTCTCTGTGGGTGCTAGGAAGACAGAAGCCACACTGCTCTGGATGTGAGCACTGCCCCTGACTGGCACAGATGTTGTCTGTCCTCACTGCCCCTGAAATCAAAACCCTGGTACTTTCATAAATGCACACCCAGGTATCATGAGCTTTAGTCTGGAGAAAGTATGGAACTCTGGTTGCTGGCAATCTTATGGACAGTTGTCCATAAATCACTAGAACTCCTACCTGTATATGGTACAGTTAAATTTTATCCTATTTTCTTGATCCTAGTTCCCTTGTTTTAAATAATTTGCATCTCAGTCCTGTCATCTGCTATATCAACTGTCCCTCCCAGTTTTGTGTCACGTGAAAATCTCCTAAGCATATGTTTTGTGCCTTGATCTAAACCACTGAATAGATGTTAACACATGGTAAAGAATAGGACACAGTTTTATGTGTTTTAGGGTTTTCCCCTTTGATTGACACCAATTATTTAGCAGCAGTCTTTTAGCAGATTGTTAAGGCAGCTCTGACCTATTGAATTGTGATTTCATCAAGTGCACAGGAATATCAAAAGGACAGCTCCATGCCGGGCTGAAGTGGGAAGTCTGAAGCCCGAGACGTGCCTGACACAAAGCAGAAGGAGCTCTTGAAATTTAAGTACCGCTCTTCATTAATCTTTGTGTAACCAGTGCCCTGTAATGTGCATTTACTAAACACAAAGAGAAAACACGCTGCTTTTTGTGAAACTAATTGAGCCGGATCTTGTGATGGCTGCCCATCGGCCTGTTAATAATCACTTCTTCATTGTTGTCAGTGATCAGTGTTGAACTGATTGGCCCCTCGTCTCAAGAATTCATCCTTTTTCCAATTTTGAAATTGGAAAAATATTTGCCTCCTCCACTCACCTGGCTCCTCTCCCACAATTCAGTATTTTCTCATGGAAAAATATCTCTTCTGTCACATCTTCACATATTCTGCACATGCTCTCAGGCCCTGAGCTGTAACTTTTGTGGGTCTGATGTCTTATACTTCCCCAGAGCCTCTGATCTTTTCTTTCTTGTTACCCCTCTCAAAGGGCACAGAGCCTTTCTGCTCACACTTCTGTACTGTCCAGCCTGAATACTGTCTTCTAGTGGAAGATAATGGAAACCAAACTGTGGTCAAGAGGATCTGTCCTCTCTCTGACTCCTTTATATATATATATATATATATATATATATATATGAATATAGTTGATTAACAATGTTGTGTCAGGTGTGGGTGTACAGCAAAGTGATTCAGTTATACATATACATGTATCTATTCTTTTCCAAATTCCTTTCCCAATTAGGTTATTACAGAATATTGAGCAGAGTTCCCTGTGCTATATAGTAGGTCCCTGTTGATTATCCATTTTAAATATAGCAGTGTGTACATGTCAATCCCAAACTCCCTAACTATCCCTCCACCCCTCCCATCCTTCCCCCTGGTAACCATAATTTCATTCTCTAAGTTGGTGAGTATGTTTCTGCTTTGTAAATAAGTTCATTTGTATCATTCTTTTTAAGATTTTGAATATAAACGATATCATATGATATTTGTCTCTCTCTGTCTGACTTACTTCACTTAGTATTAAAACTTCCCCAAGAGTCAGCCCATCCTTTTTTATTCTATTTGCTCCACAGATATCGAGTAGTTACATCTGATGGTTGACAATAAAGTGGAGGGTTTCTCAGAAAATTAAAAGTGGAAAAATATATTTAGGGAGTTGTCTTCCTCACTTTAATTTTTTTGTAAAATAAAAGTAAAAAATAAGTCCAAAAGCAGTGAATGGAATAATCTTTCTGTATTTTGTGAAAATAGAATCTGGAACCCAGAGATGATGAGTATATAAATTACATCTGCAAGATCTGACTCTATAAAAGGATCTATTAAAAAACTAAATGTCAAACTTGTGAGTGTTAAATATTCTGTTTGTCTTCATGGATCATATAATTCAGAACTTATAAAAATAACACAAATTTGAATATTAATTATAATAATCATTAGTAATCAAAATATAGTTCCTTGACAGTTTCATGGCAATGTTGTAAAATAAAAGTTTGAAAATACATAAGAAAAATAATACGTGCGTGTTCCTTTTGTGTGTGAACATGTATCTCTCAGAGGGACATGAACTGAAGTAGTTTCCTATGTCAGCTATTTTTCCGAGATCCTGACTTGTTTGGAATATCTTATGGTAATTGATTCCTATTCTTCTGGCAAGCCACCTGTTAAGCTAAGGCGGAAGCTGAGAAGGAGGAGTGAAATTGGGTGGAGTCGATTATGTTTTTAACATTACTTCATTATACTGCAATGCAAGCTGTTAGCTCCTGAGTCCACACATTTTTTAATAGGGTGTGTCATTGATTTATTAATGCCATTCAGGTCAAGGAATCTGAGTACTTTTTTTTATTTAAAATTTAAGAAAATATTCTAGATAAATCTTAAATCTGGGATTTAAAACAGTAATATAAGTCAATCTAAAGTCGGCAATATCAGTGAGAGACTTGTTTGTTTAAGGAAAGTGTCAGTGCCCACAAGTGGATATTAATTTTGCTTCTCTTATATCAATGCAAATCTAGGTAAAAGTCAAAACATCTATTTTTGCTTCAAGATTTACAATTTAACTACAAGACAAGGAATTGGTTCTTTTGTTGTTTGCTTTAATGCTTTGGTGGTCCTCAACACCGGTCCTGTGTTTCTTGTTGGGTTACTACGAAAGTCTGAGGGGTGGTAATCCATTTGGCACTGTTCTCTGTTCACATGGCAGATAGTGGAGTGAGTGGTCCCCACCAGACGTCACTGGAAACATGGTCCACAGCCAGTGGCAGATGGTCTAGATCAGTGGGTTTATGAGTGTGGTCTCCAGACCTGTAATATCAGCATCACGTCTATACTAGAATACACCCTAGGTCTACTGAATCACGAACCCCAGGGATGTGGCTCCACGGGCTTATCTTCAGGAGCCTCCAGGTGATTTTCTTCTATGCTGAAGTTTGAGAACCACAGATCTTGTCACACTCACTACGTGGATGGAACCATTTCACTGGAAGCAGCTGAATTAAAGACCAATGCAGAAAATACGTATGTGAAACAGTGTCAGAAAAATGGAAACAATGGAATCTGATTTTTATTTATATACCAAAGATAAAGATTGACTCCAACACTTTCAATATTCATTCAAATCCAGAAAATAATTTGTTACAGATCATATTCTTGATCAGAGAGAACTAAGCACAATTCTGAAGGGTGACAACGTCATTCAGCAACTCATGGTCTTTTGGGTGACCCTCTATTACAAAGAGCTTCCGATGTTTCAAGGATATCTGCATTACGTTGAGGGTCTAAACATTAGCATCTAAATGTTTGGAATACATAGGAAGTCCACAGAGGGCAGTGCAATCAGTAAAGGATGGGTAGGCTGTGGTTCCTCCAGCATGGTGGAAAGATGAGTCAGTAAATGAGAGATTGCCCTCTTTCCAGAGTTCTTACCTTTCACACGTCTCTATTCAGTGACATTCTCTGTGGTAACATCACAAATAAAGACAGAAATACTCCATTTACAAAATTAGCTATTTTACCAGGCATTCAAGGTATATAACAAATCCACATTGCCACTTTGAGGCCACACTCTCCTGTAGGTGATCGGTGCTCTGTGTGTTGGAGAGTTCATTTATGTAGGCTTCAGGGTATCCACTTCCTCTCATACTCAAGAGTTTATTAGAGACAATTTGTGACATGAGGTTAAAGATTACTCAAATAGATTCACATGTTCCCTTTCAAATGCATGTTCAATAAACAGACTTTCAAAGAGCAAATGGAAAGTTAATGCTGGAAAAGACCCCAGAAACTTCACAGCCTGTCCCTAATGCTTTGTCTAAAATAACCCAGGTGGTGACTAAGTCAGAAGTCCTTGGATTTACAGAACAGTTCACTGTCTCGTTCTTTCTTAGCCTCTTTCAGAAATTGATATTGAGAAAGTAGAAGAAAGTAATACAGTGTTCACACCAATACTGTGGTTCCATCCTCAACAGTAACAGATTTCCCTTGTGTTCCCACAGAGTGTCCTGTGCTCTTCCTTTATAGCATTGTATGATCATGATAATTAAGTATTTGTGCTTTAAAATGTATTTTTCACCAGAGTGCAAGGTACAGGGAGGCAGAGATCTCATATTTCATTCTCTGTAATCTATCGCCCATACTCACCCACATATGTTGCCCATATGTGTTGGAACTCCACATATTTCTGTGGAAGTAATGAATGAGTAAATAATAATTAATGTATGTATTGATATTACAGCATACATCACATTGTAGCTTTTCACATTGATGTTCTTGCCTGGATCTTATGCTCTGCTGGCTCAGATTTATCTCTCACTCCTACATCTAATGCAATGTTTGATTCCTGGGACTATCAAACTGTTTTATTATTAAATGAATTGCTCTCGGGACTTAGAAATGAGTAAATATGGCCTTTATTCTCACTTTCATTGCTGACTAGGGACCCTTAAATGAAACAGTTCAGCTTTCTCATCCATTATGTAGACATCATCATATTTGCCTTTGTCTCCCTGGGAGATTGTAAAGCTATGTGAGAATAATGGTGATACCACACTGAGAGCTTGGAAAACAAACACATTATGTAATTCTGTGATAACAACAATAAAGATATTACTTTTGTTCTTTTTTTCTTCTAAAATATCTGTCCTAACCTAGTAGCTCAGAAGAACCTAAAATAAAACATCATTTTCCCATCTTATTGATTTTATTCTCTGAGTAACATTTTCCTTGTCAGCACATTAATGAAACCTCAGCAATAGAAGACAGAAATCAACATTGTAGGCTGATCCTTCTCCAACTTTTTTGCAGAGACTTCAAAGCCTGTTAGAATCTCCCAAACTCAGAGAAATTATCCTAAGTCACTCATGACTCATTTTGCAGCCCAAACTATAATTTGTCCCTCTAGAAACCCCAAAGGAAGTGGTCTAGGCGCCATGTGAAATGCAGCATATGAGGATCTGACGTCACTGAGAATTCTCACAGTGGCTGTGGTTTTCCACCCTGGTGTCCAGCTCCAGCAGTGAGTCTCCTCCCACAGTGGCTAAAATCCAGTAAGTACTAAACAGCTGATTGTGACCCATGGCCTGATTACTGGGTCGCAGATCAGTACTTGAAAACACCCACCTGTTAAGTGTCTTTCCAACTGAAGGGATGAAGACCAGGTTGGTAGGAGAACTGTGTCCATAGAGGCAACAGTAGAAGACATTCCCACATTGAAAAGTGTGGGTGAGTCTGGGGGCTGTTGCAGTGGAGATTAAGAGCATTCATTGGACTCTCCACCCCCAATTTGGAAGCTTTGTTGTAATGTGACTTCTCTAATCTAAATGGAGTGGCAAGAACACCACAGCAAACCTAAAGTCAGGCCTGGTGCAAGTATTATGAAAATTCAAAGAACTAAGACCGTCAACATATAAGCACTTCAGGCCTACAGTATTGCTCCCTGATGAGGGTCCTAGACACAGGGCTCATCTGAGCTTCCCTGGCTGGCAACACCTTACATGGGCAGGGAATTAGACACATCCACTGGGAGAGGACCCCTGGAAGCTTGCTCCTGCTTTCTCTGGAGGCTACACCATGTCTCTTCTTCCTGTGCTGATCTTACTCCACACCTTTTCACTGCAATAAACCATAACTGTGAGTCTACTAGCTTTCCTGAGTCCTGTGAGTTCTTCTAGTGAAACATCAAGCCTGTGGGTTGTCTTGGGGACCCCTACACAGAGAAGGAGGATTCAACAGATTCAGGAATTAGTTTTAGGGCAGGAAACCAGGAGAAACATAGAGTCAGAGAAGCCCTGCAGACTTCTGGAAAGAGGATTTTGTTCCCACACTGTGTAGATTAGAAAGTTTGGCCACTTTTTTTCAAAATTAAAAGATGGATAATACTCCTATGAGGAGTAATGGGAGTAGTAGTCATCTTCCATATTCTACCTTCCTTTTTTGTTTGTCTAGTTTCTCTTCATTTTTCAATTTGAAGTGTTGGTTTATCTTGTTATGTTGAAAATATTTTTTTAACAAATCATTTCTATAAAAAGATAAACTGATTAATCAATTTATCAGATAAATATCTCACAATAGCCTTTTTCACCTCAAGTCAGATAAATGTGACAACAGAACAGGTGGCACAACTTTGTTGTGTATGGCTACCAGAAGGGTGTACTTCCAGAAATTTGGAAAATTTCGTAAAGATAGAAGGCAGCAACTCAAACTCTCTTCAGTAACTTATTTTCCTTTCCATTTTGAAAGTGAATTGGAGTTCTCACCCACACAAGTGGATTAATTCTAGTCCCCATGACTACATGTTCTATAACCAAACTGCAATATTCTGTTCTATCTCGTAACATCTAAATAAGGGTAGATTAGTCAATTCTGGGGGGCACTGGGCCTGACATACCCAGATCTCTTGCCTCTCTTTGCTTACAAGCAAACAAAGAGCCAGTCACACAAGGACTCAGTGCAACTCATGGTTCTTGAGTGGCTTTTTATAATTTATGACATATTTTAATATGGTTACGTTTTATGAATCATGCCTTTGAAATCATCCTAATGTTCTGTTTCATAGTTTTATAACTTGGTGGCTATAAGCTATTATTTATATTGTTTAGCAACTCTACTTTGTATGTGTCTGTTGACTTTGTTGTTGAGCACACTGTTTAGTCTGAGAATTCACAAGCACAAACTGGTAAACAGGATGAAAGTGGCTTAGAACCTGGCCTGGGGTTGGGAAATTCTTCACAATGCCTGACTCATTAATGCAGTCTATAAATGATTATAGAGAGTTTTACAGATGGTGCATATTTTGACCAGCCTCCCCTCTCCTTTCAAGATACACTAAGTGAGCATGTTATTTCCCATTAGCTAAGCACACGCTTTAGCTGGTTCCAGGTGAGAAGGCAGTGCTGATTCAGTGTGGCCCCATCATAGATCAAAGGCAGATTCTTTCTCTACTGGGAAAATATGTCTGTATGTAAAACCCCAGAAAACCAAGACAGTTCTCACAGAAATAGAGAATTGTTTACAAATACATTCTAGCAAAACGGAGTCTTGGCTGACCCTTTTAAATTTTACTTCTCAAGAGAATGCTTTCAGAAATTCATAGGTCTCTCTGATAGTCGTTCACCTGAGCCAAACCAAATATGGTGTTCACCATGCATCCCGGCAGCACCACTTAAATTCTGCTTCTCCTTGTCCTTGTCTTCCTTTGATTGAGAAATGGAAATTTTCAGCAATAATTAATGCAAATTGGCAATAGTTATATCTGTGTTTGGGGACCATCGCCCTGCTTGCCCTTGTGATACACAGTTACTGAACTCGGTTGATTTAGCATTGAACCTTAGGGTTGAATGAAACCCTGTAAGGGTCATCAGCCCATGTGTCTGAATATATAATTGAGGAAACAGTGACTGCGTACAAGCCGATAGGCATAAAGATGTGAGGTACAGTGCTCAGCTCTCAGTAATACGTTCTGTTCTAGCCTTCATGACCCCCACCCAAGACTCCCCAGGCCTCTGCTTCATCTGCTGACTTGCTGTAGACAAACATGCCACCTTGAGGGTCATGAGTCCTTCCAAGATAGGAGGAGCCTGTTTCCCAGAATGACTGCTTGGGGGAGAGCCACCCACCCACGAGGGACACTGTTTTGGATTTTGAGTGAGAAATATGCTTCTACACAGTGAGACCATTACTTCTGTAGCCTTACCTTCACTACATTACTGGGTCTCTTTGCTGTCTGCACAACCACGTGTGTGTGTCTCTGTGTGTGTGTCCTAATACCATCCTCTTAAAAGCAGCTCAACCATGTGAATTCCAAAGACAACCATTATAAGCAGCAGAGCTACACTGAAAAAGCAAAACACAAGTACTAACTATAGATGTTGATTATGCTCTAGTGGATACAGTGGCACCTTTGTGGTTTTAGTGTCATCTTATTTGTTACGTGGAGGGTGGCACTAAGATTTATTGATTCCATACCTTATAGTACACTAGAAAAAAAGCCAGCTGGCCCTCATGTAAAAATACAGATTTTCTTTTTTTTTTTTTTCATCCTCATCCAACAATCCATGTTTCCAACAGTTGTGGAAAGTAGATCTAGTATATTTGGAAGCAGGAAAGTGTAACTAGAGCCTGTTCCCAAGGATCATCTGCATGAAACACATAGAGTGGTAATCCTGCCCAGAGCTGAATGGGGTTTCCAGGAGTATTTCAGGCACAGGTGTGTTTTTTGGATAACAGACATACCTCCAGGATGAGCAAAGCCTCTTGTTTTTCTATATATATATATATATATATATATTTTTTTTTTGCAGTACGCGGGCGTCTCACTGCTGTGCCCTCTCCCATTGCAGAGCACAGGCTCCGGACACGCAGGCCCAGCGTCCATGGCTCACGGGCCCAGCCGCTCTGCGGCACGTGGGATCCTCCCAGACGGGGGCACGAACCCATGTCCCCTGCATCGGCAGACAGACTCTCAACCACTGCGCCACCAGGGAAGCCCTGTTTTTCAATACTTTTGCAGAAAAGTTGTTTCTAAGATACTCAAGACTATTTCTTTGGGTAAAAGTAGTTTATTGTTGTTTGTCATTATTATTATTAAATAAAAATAAATAACACATAATCCCACAACAGAATATGTTAGTACCTGGACCTCACATAAAGTAGCTTTCATTTCTAATAACAGCAATGCAGCCTGCTGTTTATGTAATAGCATTTCCAAGGTGCACAACATACTCAGGAATTGCATGTACTAGTCTGTGAAATAGGATCTAAACTATGAAGCCAGGGTTCTGAGATAAGTCCCTGGCCCTTTTACTTGCTGTTTATTCAAAGGCAGCTATTTTAAGACTAATTTTCCTCATCTGTCTGATGTGAGGGCATCGATTTTTGTAGAAATCCTCCCAACATCAGAATTCTCTTTCTATTCATCCCAGAAAAGTGTACAATCAGGTTAAGAAGATTGTTGGTATGGCAAGGACTGGCTGGATGCTGCCTGAACCTGGAGCATCTTCTTTTGAGATGCAGGGCTGGAGGATGTTTCCTGCCCTCCCCTGCAAGAAGGTGTGGACCTGTGGCTGAAGGCCAGGGGCGCTCATCACTTCCAGGAAGCCTCCCATGGGATTTCGTCTTTCCCTGCCCCTCTATGGATTGAATGCAGAGTGCTCAAAGGAAGCACAGGAGGGCAGAGTCAAGGCTGGGGCGGGGGGAGGGAGGGAAAATAAAGGAGGTTGTGGAAGCTGCTCCACCAGGATCGCCTGATACTGGACTAGGGTGTGAGTGCAAAATGAACTTTCACTGTATTATCCAGTGAGCACTGGGTGCTTATGCTGGTTTTGTTTTGTTTTTTTTTTTGTTTTTTTTTTAGTTTTTACCATCTTTATTGGAGTGTAACTGATTTACAATGGTGTGTTAGTTTCTGCTTTATAACAAAATGAATCAGTTATACATATACGTATATCCCCATATCACCTCGATCTTGCATCTCCTTCCCATCCTCCCTATCCTACCTCTCTAGGTGGTCACAAAACATACAACTGACCTCCCTGTGCTATGCTGCTGCTTCCGACTAGCTATCTGTTTTACTTTTGGTAGTGTGTATACGTCAATGCCACTCTCTCACTTCGTCCCAGCTTACCCTTCCCCCTACCCATGTCCTCAAGTCCATACTCTATGTCTGCATTTTTATTCCTGTCCTGACCCTAGGGTCTTCATAACCACTTCTTTTTTTTTTTTATTTTCTTGATTCCATATATATCTTTTAACATACGGTATTTGTTTTTTTCTCTTTCTGACTTATTTCACTCTGTATGACAGACTCTAGGTCCATCCACCTCACTACAATGTTTCTTTTTATGGCTGAGTAATATTTTATTGTATATATGTGCTACGTCTTCTTTATCCACTCATCTGTTGATGGACACTTAGGTTGCTTCCATGTCCTGGCTATTGTAAATAGAGCTGCAATGAACATTGTGGTACATGACTCTATTTGAATTATGGTTTTCTCAGGGTTTATGCCCAGTAGTGGGATTGCTGGGTCGTATGGTAGTTCTATTTTTAGTTCTTTAAGAAACCTCCATACTGTTCTCCATAGTGACTGTATTAATTTACATTCCCACCAACAGTGCAAGAGGGTTCCCTTTTCTCCACACCCTTTCCAGCATTTATTGTTTGTAGGTTTTATGATGATGGCCATTCTGACAGGTGTGAGATGATACCTTATTGTAGTTTTGATTCCCATTTCTCTAATGATTAGTGATGTGGAACATTCTCTATGTGGTTGTTGGCAATCTGTATATATCCTATAGAGAAATGTCTGTTTAGGTCTTCTTCCAATTTTTGGATTGGGTTGTATGTTTTTTTGATATTGAGCTTCATGGGCTGCTTGTAAATTTTGGAGATTAATCTTTTGTCAGTTGCTTCACTTGCAAATATTTTCTGCCATTCTGAGGGTTGTCTTTTCATCTTGTTTATGGTTTCCTTTGTTGTGCAAAAGCTTTTAAGTTTCATTAGGTCCCATTTGTTCACTTTTGTTTTTATTTCTATTTCTCTAGGATGTGGGTCAAAAAGGATCTTGCTGTGGTTTATGTCATAGAGTGTTCTGCCTGTTTTCCTCTAAGAGTTTGATAGTGTCTGGCCTTACATTTAGGTTTTTAATCCATTTTGAGTTTATTTTTGTGTATGATGTTAGGGTGTGTTCTAATTTCATTCTCTTACATGTAGCTGTTCAGTTTTCCCAACACCACTTATTGAAGAGGCTGTCTTTTCTCCATTGCATATTTTTGTCTCCTTTATCAAAGCTAAGATGACCATATGTGCATGGGTTTATCGCTGGGCTTTCTATCCTGTTCCATTGATCCATATTTCTGTTTTTGTGCGAGTACCATACTGTCTTGATGACTGTAGCTTTGTAGTATAGTCTGAAGTCAGGGAGTCTGATTTCTCCAGCTCCATTTTTCTTTCTCAAGATTGCTTTGACTATTCAGGGTCTTTTGTTTTTCTATACAAATTGTGCAATTTTTTTAATTATAGTTCTGTGAAAAATGTGATTGGTAGTTTGATAGAGGTTGCATTGAATCTATATATTGCTTTGGGTAGTAGAGTCATTTTCATAATGTTTATTCTTCCAATCCAAGAACATGGTATATCTTTCCATCTGTTTGTATCATCTTTAATTTCTTTCATCAGTGTCTTATAGTTTTGTGCATACAGATATTTTGTCTCCTTAGGTAGGTTTATTCCTAGGTATTTTATTCTTTTGGTTGCCATGGTAAATGGGAGTGTTTCCTTAATTTCTCTTCATATTTCTCATCACTAGTGTATAGGAATCCAATATTTCTGTGCATTAATTTTGTGTCCTGCTACTTTACCAAATTCATTGATTAGCTCTAGTAGTTTCCTGGTAGTGTCTTTAGGATTCACTACATATAGTATCATGTCATCTGCAAATAGTGACACCCTTATTTCATCTTTTCTGGTTTGGATTCCTTTTATTTCTTTTTCTTCTCTGAATGTTGTGACTAAAACTTCCAAAACTATGTGGAATAATTGGGGGGAGAGTGGGCAACCTTGTCTTGTTCCTAATCTTAGAGGAAATGATTTCAGTTTTTCACCATTGAGGATGATTTTGGCTCTGGGTGTCATATATGACCTTTATCATGTTGAGATAAGTTCCCACTATGCCTACTTTCTGGAGGGTTTTCATCATAAATGGGTGTTGAATTTTGTCAAAATCTTTTTCTGCAACTATTGGATGATCATATGGTTTTTATCTGTCAGTTTGTTAATATGATTTAGCACATTGATTGATTTCCAGATATTGAAGAATCCTTGCATTCCTGGTATAAGCCCCCTTGATAATGGTGTATGATCCTTTTAATGTGCTGTTGGGGTCTGTTTGTTAGTATTTTGTTGAGGATTTCTGCATCTATGTTCATCAGTGATATTGGCCTGTAGTTTCCTTTCTTTGTGACATTTTTTCCTGGTTTTGTTATCAGGGTGATGGTGGCATTGTAGAATAAATTTGGGAGTGTTCCTCCCTCTGCTTTATTTTGGATGAGTTTGAGAAGGATAGGTGTTAGCTCTTCTCTAAATGTTTGATAGACTTCACCTGTGAAGCCACCTGGTCCTGGGCTTTTGTTTGTTGGAAGATTTTTAATCACAGTTTCAATTTCAGTGCTTGTGACTGGTCTGTTCATATTTTCTATTTCTTCCTGATTCAGTCTTGGCAGGTTGTGCATTTCTAAGAATTTGTCAATTTCTTCCAGGTTGTCCATTTTATTGGCATAGAGTTCCTTGTAGTAATCGCTTATGATCTTTTTTTTTATTATTTCTGTAGTGTCAGTTGTTACTTCTCCTTTTTTTATTTCTAATTCTATTGATTTGTGTCTTCTCCCTTTTTTCTTGATGAGCCTGGCTAATGGTTTATCAATTTTGTTTATCTTCTCAAGGAACCAGCTTTTAGTTTTATTGATCTTTGCTATCATTTCCTTCATTTCTTTTTCATTTATTTATATTCTGATCTTTATGATTTTTTTCCTTCTGCTAAATTTGGGTTTTTTTGTTCTTCTTTCTCTAATTGATATAGGTGTATGGTTAGGTTGTTTATTTGAGATGTTTCTTGTTTCTTGAGGTAGGATTGCATTGCTAAAAACTTCCCTCTTAGGACTGCTTTGGCTGCATCCCATAGATTTTGGGTCATTGACAATATTTTCATTGTTATTTGTTTCTAGGTATTTTTTTTATTTTCTCTTTGATTTCTTCAATGATCTCTTGGTTATGAAGTAGTGTATTGTTTAGCCTCCCTTTCTTTGCATTTTTTACCAATTTATTCCTGTACTTGATATTTAGTCTCATAGTGTTGTGGTCCGAAAAGATACTTGATAAGATTTCAATTTTCTTAAATTTACCAAGGCTTGATTTGTGACCCAAAATATGATCTATCCTGGAGAATTTCCATGAGCACTTGAGAAGAAAGTCTATTGTGTTGTGTTTGGATAGAATGTCCTATAATACCATTTAAGTCCATCTTGTTTAATGTGTCATTTAAGCTTGTGTTTCCTTATTTATTTTCAATTTTGTTGATCTGTCCATTGGTGAAAGTGGGGTGTTAAAGTCCCCTACAATGACTGTGTTACTGTTGATTTCCCCTTTCATGGCTGTTAACATTTGCCTTATGTATTGAGGTGTTCATATGTTGGGTGCATAAATAGTTACAATTTTATATCTTCTCCTTTGATTGATCCCTTGATCATTATGTAGTGTCCTTCTTTGTTTCTTGTGATAGTCTTTATTTTAAAGTTTATTTTCTCTGATATGAGCATTGCTACTCCAGCTTTCTTTTGATTTCCATTTGCATTGAATATCTTTTTCCATCCCCTCACTTTCAGTCTGTATGTGTCCTTATGTCTGAAGTGTGTCTCTTATAGGCAGCATATGTACAGGTCTTGTTGTTGTATCCATTCAGCCAGTCTATGTCTTTTGGTTGGAGCATTTAATCCATTTACATTTAAGGTAATTATCAACATATATGTTCCTATTACCATTTTTTTAAATTGTTTTGGGTTTTTTATTGTAGTCTTTTTTTTTTTTCTTCTCTGTGTTTCCTGCCTAAAGAAGTGCCTTTAACATTTGTTGTAAAGCTGTAACAGCTGTTGTAAGCTGTCGTGCTGAAATCACTTAACTTTTGCTTGTCTGTAAAGGTTTTAATTTCTCCATTGAACCTGAATGAGATCCTTCCTGCGTAGATTAATTTTGGTTGTAGTTTTTTTCCCTTTCATCACTTTTAATATATCCTGCCACTCCCTTCTGGCTTGCAGATTTTCTGCTGAAAGATGAGCTGTTTACCTTATGGGGATTCCCTTGTATGTTTTTTGTTGCTTTTCCCTTGCTTCTTTTAATATATTTTCTTTGTATTTAATATTTATAGTTTGATTAATATGTGTCTTGGCATGTTTCTCCTTGGATTTATCCTGATGGGACTCTCTGTACTTTCTGGACTTGATTCACTATTTCCTTTCCCATATTAGGGAAGCTTTCAACTATAATCTCTTCAAATATTTTCTCAGTCCCTTTCTTTTTCTCTTCTTCTTCTGGGACCCCAATAATTTCAATGTTGGTGCATTTAATATTCTCCCAGATGTCTCTGTGACTGTCCTCACTTCTTTTCATTCTTTTCTCTTTATTTTGCTCTTGAATAGTTATTTCCAGTATTTTATCTTCCAGGTCACTTACCTGTTCTTCTGTCTCAGTTATTCTGCTCTTGATTCCTTGTCAAGAATTTTTAATTTCATTTATTGTGTTGTTCATCATTGTTTGTTTTGTCTTTAGCTCTTGGAGGTGCTCGTTAAACGTTTCTTGTATTTTTTCCATTCTATTTCCAAGATTTTGGGTCATCTTTACTATCATTACTCTGAATTCTTTTTCAGGTAGACTGCTTATATCTTCTTCATTTGTTTGGTCTGTTGGGTTTTTACCTTGCTCCTTCATCTGCTGTGTGTTTCTCTGTCTTCTCATTTTGCTTAACTTACTGTGTTTGGGGTCTCCTTTTCACATGCTGAAGGTTCATATTTCCTGTTGTTTTTGGTGTCTGTTTCCAGTGGCTAAGGTTGGTTCAGTGGGTTATTTAGGCTTCCTGGTGGAGGTGACTGGTGCCTGTGTTCTGGTGGATGAGGCTGGATCTTGTCTTTCTGGTGGGCAGGACTGCATCCGGTTGTGTGCTTTGGGGTGTCTGTTATCTTATTATGATTTTAGGTAGCCTCTGTGCTAATGGGTTGTTTTCTCTTCCTGTCTTGCTAGTTATTTAGCATAGGGTGTTCAGCACTGTAGCTTGCTGGTCATTGAGTGGAGGTTGGTCTTAAAGTAGAGATGAAGATCTCTTGGAGAACTTTCGCAGTTTGATATTACATGGAGCTTGGAGGTCCCTGGTAGACCAGTGTCCTGAACTCAGCTCTCTCATCTCAAAGGCACAGGCCTGACACCCGCCTGGAGCACCAAGACCCTGTCAGACACACAGCTCAAAAGGAAAGGGAGAAAAAAAAAGAAAGAAATGAAGAAAAAAAATAAAGTTATTAAAATAAAAATATTAAAATAATTATTAAATTTATTTTAAATATTAAAAAGTTATTAAAGAAAAGAAAGAAAGAAGAGAGCAACAAAGCCAAAAAATTAATATACCAATGATAACAGGTACTAAAATGTATACTAAAAAACAAACAAACAAACAAAAAACAGATAGAACCCTAGGACAAATGGTAAAAACAAAGCTATACAGACAAAATCACACAAAGAAGCATTCACTACACTCTCACAAAAAGAGAAAAAAGAAAAATATGTATGTATAATTGCTCTCCAAATCCACCTCCTCAATTTAGGGTGATTTGTTTTCTATTCAGGTATTCCACAGACGCAGGGTACATCATTTTGATTGTGGAGATTTAATCCACTGCTCGTGTGGCTGCTGGGAGAAATTTCCCTTTCTCTTCTTTGTTCACACAGCTCCCAGGGCTCAGCTTTGGATTTGGCCCTACCTCTGCAGTAGGTTGCCTGAGGACGTCTGTTCCCCACCCAGAGAGGATTGGGTTAAAGTAGCAGCTGATTAGGGGACTCTGGCTCACTCAGGTTGGGGGAGGGAGGGGTACAGAGTGCTGGGAGAGCCTTCAGTGGCAGAGGCCGGCATGAAATTGCACCACCGTGAGGCGCCATGTGTTCTCCCGGGGAAGTTGTCCCTGGATCACGGGACCCTGGCAGTGGCGGGATGCACAGCCTCCTGGGAAGGGTGGTGTGGATAATGACCTGTGCTCGCACACAGGCTTCTTGGTGGTGGCAGTAGTGGCCTTAGCATCCCATGCCTGTCTCTGGGGTCCGCGCTGTTAGCTACGGCTCACACCCATCTCTGGAGATCGTATAGGTGGTGCTCTGAATCCACTCTCAACCCCAAAACAATGGTCTCTTGCCTCTTAGGCAGGTCCAGACCTTTTCCCGGACTCCCTCCCAGCCAGCCGTGGTACACTAGCCCTTTCAGGCTGTGTTCATGCCGCCAACCCCAGTCCTCTCCCTGGGATCCGACCTCCGAAACCCGAGCCTCGGCTCCCAGCCCCCGCCCACCCTGGCAGGTGAGCAGACAAGTCTCTCAGGCTGGTGAATGCTGGTTGGCACTGATCCTCTGTGCGGGAATCTCTCTGCTTTGCCCTCTGCATCCCTGTTGCTGTTCTCTCCTCCATGGTTCCAAAACTTCCCCCCCGCCAACCCCCTTCTCTGCAAGTGAAGGGGCCTCTCAGTGTGTGGAAACATTTCCTCCTTCACAGCTTCCTCCCACTGGTGCATGTCCCATTCCTATTCTTTTATCTCTGTTTTTGCTTTTGCCCTACCCAGGTACGTGGGAAGTTTCTTGCCTTTTGAGAAGTTTGAGGTCTTCTGCCTGCATTCAGTAGGTGCTCTGTAGGAGTTGTTCCACATGTAGATGTATTTCTGATGTATCTGTGGGGAGGAAGGTGATCTCCACGTCTTACTCTTCCACCATTTTGAAGGTCTCTGCTCTGGGCGTTTATGTTTAAAGTATCTGATGTCACCTTAGTATAAATAGACATCTCTCTTTTAGATTTTCCAACCTAAAATGTATTAGAATTTCATGAACAAAACTTCAGTCCCTTGTCCTTAACCTAAGGCTTATGCCTTGTTCCTGAGACAGAGCCACATTGATTATGGCTAATGATTGCTTTTCAGAACTGTAAGCCAGTGGTTCTAAATCAAGTTTTCTCAACCTTTATGCTGCTAATATTTGGGGCCAGATCATTTTTTGTTGGGGGCCGGAGCTGTTTGTGCATCATAGGACACTTAGCAGCATCCCCAGGCTCTGCCAATGTCATGCCATGAGCACCTTCCCCTGAGTTGGGACAACAAAACATCTCCAGACACTGTCACATGCCCCTGGGTGGCAAAATTGCCCCTCTTTGAAAGTCACTGCTTCAACAGAACAGCAAATTAACAGAAATGCAGAACTTCTACTATTTGATTACTTTAAAAATATTAGAAGTATAAAATCTTAACATCTGGTGGAAATTTAGACATCAGCCAATGCCATGCTGCCACTCACTCCCGAAATCCTCACCTAGAGTAATATTCCTGGCCTCTGGAATTAGGGAGTGTCAGGATCTGGCTGGCTCTTCCAGGACCTGTTTACCTATGTGTGGCAGGACTTACCATAAACAAACCAAATCACCACAGCACATTAAATTCTGAAAAGGAAAGCAGACTGTCTTATAAATAATATATATGGCATTGATTCAGGAGATTGCTTACGTTAACATTTATTAAATGGTTATAAACCACTTTCTTAATTTCAAAATTTTAGCATTATTTGGTTTTATTAAGGAATCATGAGATGGTAGAGAACACATAATTTAATAGCAAACCAGTTATTCGTGTGTCATGCAAATTGAATATTAAATAGATACTTCACTTACTATGGCATATTGATATACTTAATATTTTATAGAAAGAGTAGAATTTAATTTTACTAAGTTCATTTATTTTGACCACATGCCCACATCACACTTTCTCACATTTCTATTCTTTGTCCTCACAGTGAAATGATAGCTTTATCTCATCTACCCCAGAAATCTCTCCCCTGTCTACTAGTACACACATGTACCTGATGAAAAACATTTTGTCACTTCAAATATGTAAACACAAGCACAATTTTAATACATTTTTGGATATATTTAACCTATCAATATTTCAAGAGAAAACATAAATACCAAAATAGTTACATTCCCTTTTGCTATGAATATATGTATAGTCAGCAGTTAACATCTGCTAGAGACTGAATGTTTGTGTGTCCCCCAAATTTATACATTGAAATCCTAATCCCCAAGGTCATGGTATTAGGAGGTGGGGCCTCCAGGAGGTGATTAGGTCATAAGGACAAAGCCCTCATGAATGGGATTAGTGTTCTTATAAAAGAGACTCCAGAGCTCTCCCTCCATCCTTCCACCTTGTGAGGACACAGTGAGAAGACGACCGACCATGAACAAAGAAGTGGGACCTCACCAGATGTGGAATCTGCCAGTGCCTTGATCTTGGATTTCCAACCTCCAGAGTCATGAGAAGTAAATTACCATGGTTCTTAAGCCACCCTGTCTGTGATATTTTGTTGTAGCAGCATGAATGGACTAAAATAGCATCCAGATAGGTTATTATATGAACCTGCATGTTCACAATTTGCATAAACAATATAACAAAGAATTGGCTGAGGTCCACAGCAGGTTTCAATATCCCACAAAAGAATAGGGCTGCATGGCTCTCAGGACTGTTGGTGATTTGTGGAAGAATACCTGATCTGGGAAACACCTTACCTGTTCCCTGGTGGACTTAGGGAGCTGCTTGGGACATTTGCAACCATTTCTTGACTTACAAAGTTGTAGTGGCCCTCTGAAGTTTAGGGTCTGTTTCATCCAAAATGTAAGACTTGGAGTCCTTGAATGGTAGGTAGACCTGTCGCCTGGCTGTAATCTAATAGCCAGTTTGCACCACTATGATCAAGTACCTTCTTAGCAATATTAGTACACTGAAAAGATTCAAAGCTTTGTAAATTACAATGCTGCTGTCATTGAGACAATGAGGCTGTGCGGTGCCAGGACCCCTTTTTGTGAGTTTTCCTTCTGCCTCTCTCACCTCTCCTTCTTTGTTTCCTTATTGGATCTTTACTCCTCTCTCTAATCAAGAAGCTCACTCTTTTCTTTCTATCCACAATCATTCTGTTGACAAGCTCATTAAGTCTCATGGTTTCAACACCATGTGTTCACAGATTAGTCCCAGCCTGATCCTTTAACCTAAATTCTATGTTCGTATACACAAGTATCACCACCACTCCTTGTATTTGAACATCTCAGAAATTAATGTGATCCAAATTAATTCCTAGATGACCCCTAAGTCTATCTCTTCCTCATTCTTTCCCATCTTTGTAAATGGTAACTCCATTCTTTCCTTTCATCAAGCCAAAACACATGCATTTACCCCCAGCTCCTCCCTTGCTGTCATAGTCTACAAGACATGTGACAGCAATTGTTACTTGCTCTAAAATAAAAATATGTCAAAAATCTGATCTTATAATACCCACATGGCTGTCACTCTAACCCAAGCCCCAGGATCTTTTTTTTTTTTAAATTGAGGCAAAACTATACATATAATGAAATAAAGATAATACATGTATAATCCAATGACTTTTACAAATACACACCTCCATGTAACCAGCATGTAACAGACCCAATCAAGATTTAGACTATTTCTCTTATTTCCCTCATGCTCCTCCCCTCTGACAGTTACTATTCTGATTTTCTATCATCATGGATTATTATTTCTTATTTTTTAACATCATATCAATAAAATTTTACTGTATTTACTCCTTTGTGTCTAGGATCTCACTCATTATAGCTTTTAGAGATTAATATAGTTATGATTATTAGTGGCACATTAATTTTTTATTGCTGTACCATGTTCCATTGTATCAATATACCACAATTTTCTTATTGTACTAGTCCACAGTCTCCAGAGAAATATAATCAATCGTGGTGGGAGGTGTGTGTGGAGAGACAGAGAGAGATAGGGAGAGGAGATAGAGAATCTTTTAGGAACTGGCTCACATGATTGTGGGGATTGGCAAGTCTGAATTCTGCTGGGCAGGCTGCAGGCTGGAGAACTAGGGAAGGGTTGATATTGCAGCTCAAGTCTAAAGACTGTCTGAAAGCAGACTTCGTCTTTTCTAGAGGACCTCACTCATTTTTTCTTAAAGCCCTCAACTGATGGGATGAGGCACACCCACATAATGCAGTGTAATCTGCTTTACTCAAAGTATGCTGATTTAAATATTCATCACATTTGAAAGCAACATCTAGATCGATGTTTGACCTAACTTTGGGACACCATAACCTAGTCAAGTTGACACATAAAGTTATCCATTCCACTTATCTATTTCCTAGTTGATAGAATTTGGGTTCTTTTCTGTTTTAGACCTTCAAGAATAAATATTTTCTATAATTCTTATTGTGGAAATTTATTTTAATTTTTCTTGGGTAAATAGGAATAGGATTGTCAGGTTATAAGGTAGTTATGTATTTAACTTTATATGCCAAAACATTTTCTAAAGGTGTCATATTATTTTAAATTCTTGCCAGCAATATAGGAGATTTAAGGTTACTTCACATCTTTGGCAAAATGTGGTGTTGTCTCTATTTTTAAACATTCTAGAAAGTGTGAAGAGGTATTTCATTGTGTGTGTGTGTGTGTGTGTGTGTGTGTGTGTGTGTGTGTGTTTAAAGCATAACCTGCTTGATCATAAACTTGCAAAAGGGAACCCATCTGCTTTTGGTTTCATTTCAGCAGGGGTTCAAAGGTGTGAAAAGGGAGAGTAAGTTTTATAGGGTAAACAGAAGAAACTGAGTGGAGTATTTGGAAACAAAGAGCATTTTTTTTGTGTTCAGGAAATATTCAGCAGTCCTAGGTTGGCTGTAGGGGGGCAAACAGGCAGTCTGTGACATTTTAGTGCGGGGGCAGAGTTTTTTCTAGGTCTGGCCACTCCTAAAACAAGTGGAGGTCAACAGAGTATTTGTTGAGGCCAAGCTGTCAGATTGGTCCCTGTGGGGGAGGGAGGCTGACAACTTCTCTATCAGTAGTTTGTTCTTGCTTATTGCCAAATAGTTTTCCATTGTAAAAATATATTATAGAATGGATTGTTTATCCATTGATGGATTTGCTTGTAGGAAAATTCAATATGCAGCTAATAAATCTGTTAAGTAGGAGGAGATTATTCATATCACAGAGGAATTCTTCAATTTCAAAGAATTTTCCCCAGCGATCTTTTATCTAGGAATGACCACAAGAGCTCTTAGAATGTTGGTCTAATTACAAAAAGTCAATTTGCATTGTTTTTAAGCTAAAGCTTGTTGCCATGTATTAGGGCTTTATTACAGAAAACTCTTAGTAAAATTCCTTTTTATAGTCCTGTAGCTTATTGATGCTCACCATGCATTGAATATCACCCACCCCTTCTTGGGAAAAAATGGAAATTAAAAAAAAAAGACATTTTTCTCAAGCAAGTCTCATCAAGATCCATGTGCACATCTCTTGGAAAGAAAAATTTCACTTTATCACAACAAGTAGAACATGTAAATCTTGCAAACTTTCTATGGGAATTTTTGGTACAAAATTGTACCTTCTTGTTCTTTAATATTAGTGCTGAAAACTAGAGAGACCTCTCATTGGGCCCTTTGTAATGAGACAATAGAATTATGATTTGATGTCATCTTTGCCCATTTTTCTGTCTCAGGACAGGCTTAGATGGGGTCCTTTGAAGCAGATGCCCATTAGATCTAGAACCTTGTGTGTTCACCTGTCTTTTAGGTGAAGTGAGGGGAGAGCTGCTGTTTAGACATATGAAAAAGGAAGGACATCCACAGGAGAGGGCTGACATGAATGAGGTCATACTTCAATATTGCTTTATCTTGTTTGACTGAATAATAAAGGGAAATGAGAATAAGGCTTTACTGGTCTCTGATACTTTGGCATGCTCAAATTTTATCCTATAATTTATTTAAATGAATCAAAATTAGGCCTCATCAAAAAACAAACAAACAAAAAAGGGTGTCATCTCTGATTTTAAAACATGCTAAGCATAGCAACTGATTGATTCTTTTACGCGTGTCTCTAATAACTCATGACTTCTCCTGAGCAAGTAGACGGATGGCAATGTGCAGGATCTTACTGTACACTTATAAATACTCAAGCAGACTGATTTCTCTATCAGAATTCTTTTGGGTTAAATGCCTACTTTTAAATATCATTCTTTAAAAAAATAAACTATTCATCAGTATTATTTTCTATAATATATAACATATACTTATGTGCTGTATGTCAGGTTAATAATGAAAAATCAATAAACATCCAAAAACAAGCTAAAAATCCTATATGTGAAGTTTTCAAGTGAGAAATAGATCAAGTCAAGGTTTTACCTTTGGGTAAAGATGCAGACAAGTGAGGAATAAGAGCCTGAGGAGAAACAGCCTGAAGAATGACATTTTCTGTGCCTCCACAAGCCCCCCAAGTTGGAAAACTTTCGACCCAGAGGCTGTGCTTTTTGATTAAAATCTTTACAATTTAAAATAGTCCCGGGACTTCCCTGGTGGTGCAGTGGTTAAGAATCACCCTGCCAATATGGGGGACACGGGTTTGATCCCTGGTCTGGGAAGATTCCACATGCCGTGGAGCAACTAAACCACAACTACTGAGCCTGCACTCTAGAGCCCATGAGCCACAACTACTGAGCACACATGCCACAACTACTTAAGCCCACATGTCTAGAGCCTGTGCTCCGCAACAAGAGAAGCCACCACAATGAGAAGCCTGCACACCACAAAGAAAAGTAGCCCGTGCTCACCACAACTAGAGAAAGCCCGTGTGAAGCAATGAAGACCCAACACAGCCAAAAAATCAATTAATTAATTTAAAAAATAGTACATGTATCAAGGGAATACATGTATCTTTAAAATTGTCCCACTCCTCTCATCAAAACACAGAATGTGTTCACAGGATAAAACACACAAGAAGTGGTATTCTGTAAATGTAAAAGAGAGATGGGAGGTTAGATTGGATTTTGTGTAAAAAATTTATGAAACACAATGTAGTATAGATTCAAGAAACCAAAAAGCTTGATTTATACTAAAAAAAAAGTGAATTTAGTTAGAAATGATCCTTTCAAAGTAAGTATGGGCAAATTTCAAGCCTAAGGAAATATATATGATGAGATTTTTGTCTTTTACTCTATTAATACTGTGAATTACATCAACTGTTTCATTGATTCAACCAACATAGCATTTTCCTGGGATAAATCCCACTTGTTCATGGTGTATAAAGTACATGTATTTTTTTGAGGATTTTAAAAATCTATACTCATAAAAGATACTGGTCTGGAGTTTCCTTTTCTTATGATGTTTTTATCTGTTTTTGGTATCATAATACTGACCTCATAAAATGAACTGAGTTTTCCCTCCTCTTTTATTTTTGAGAGAGTTTGTGAAGAATTGACACTAATCACTGTATGTTTGATAGGATTTACCATGATGCCATCTGGGCCTGAGTTTTTCTTCGTGGGGCTTTAGTTACTAAGTCAATCTCTAATTGTTATAGGTCTGCTCAAATACTCTATTTCTTCTTGAATAAGTTTTGTTAATTTGCATCTTTCTACGAATTTGTCCTTTGCTCCAAGTCAACTAATTTGTTGGCACACAATTGTTCATAATATTCCCTTATATTCCTCTTAATTAATGTCTTATTTTTATTCTTGATTTTGGTAATGATATTCATAGCTCTTCTTGATCATTTTAGCTAAGGTTTATCAATTTTCTTTATCTATTCAAAGAATGAACTACTTTCCCCTCTATTGTTGTTTATTTTCTATTTCATTCATTATCTTCTCTTCTTTTTTTCCATATTCTTAATGTGGAAGGTAAACTTATTGATTTGAGATGGTTCTTCTATTTAAAAAAAAAAGTTTTTACACTATACATTTCTAAAAACTGCTTTAGCAGTGTCCTATAAGTTTTGGTATGTTGTTGTCTTCATTTTCATTCATCTCGAAGTATTTTCTATTTCCCCGTCTGACTTCTTCTTTGGATCACTGCTTATTGAGGAATGAGTAGTTTAATTTCAACATTTTTGTATATTTCTGAAATTTCTTTCTGTTATTCATTTTGAATTTTATTCCATGTTATTCAAAGAACATAGTTTGTATAAGTTCAATATTTTTAGAATGTACTGAGGTCTGTTTTATAACCTAGTATATGTTCCATCCTAGAGAATGTTCCCTATGTGCTTGAGAGGCATGTGTATTCTGCTGTGTTTGGGTGAAGTGGTCTACAGATGGCAGTTTGGTCTAATTGGCTTAGAATGCTGTTCAAGTCTTCTAATACCTTGTCGCTCTTCTGACCAGTCATTATATCTATTGTTCAAGTGGGCTATGGAGTCTCCAACTATTGTTACATTGCCTATTTCTCTTTCAATTCTGTAAGATTTTGCTTTATGGGCTTTTGTAATTTGCTTACTCTTATGTTCATAGATTTACAATTGATGCATTGTTTTATCTTCCTAATGAATTGACCCTCTCACCATTTGAAATATCCCTCTTTGTCTGTAGCAATAATTTTGTTTTAAAGTATTTTATCTAACGTTAGTATAGCCTATGTTTGCCTCCTGTATATGTTTTATTCTACTTTCAAACCATTTGTGTCTTTTAATCTAAAATATGTCTCTTGCAGACAGCATATAGTTCTAACATATTTTGCTTTTATGTTACCTATCCTTCTAGCCTCTGCTTTTTCACATTCTTTATCTGATGAGTTTGTTCAAATCTTTTGTTTTATTGGATTCCTGACTTTGTAGTGTTGATTAATATATATACTGTATGCAAGTGCATATCAGATACACATATTACAAATATTTCCTCTCAAACTGTGGCTTGAATTTACTTTTTACATATTCTTAATGGTGTCTTTTATGAGCAGAACTTTTAATTTTAATAAATTTCAATTAAGTCATTATATTTTACTTATGTTGTGTGTTTTTGTTCTCTTTTCAAGAAATATTTGTCAAAACCAAAATATATATAGTCTCCTATATTTGTATCTAGACTATTATATTATTATTTTTATGTTTGAGTCCATGATACATTTCAAGTAAAATGTTATGTGGAGCTAAGGAACAATTAAGGCTCTTTTTGTTTTTCATGCGGATATCCAGTTTTCCAACACCTTTTGTTGAAAAGACTTTCCTGTCTCCATTGAAATAACTTGGCTCCATTTTAAATAATTATGTGATCATATATGTACAGGTCTGCTTTGGAGTTTACTTTTTTCTTTCCTTTCAGAACTTTCCTTCAGAAAAGAGCTAGTTCATTGTCTTTGTCATTGTTGCTGTTGTTGTGCATCTTTGCTTCTCATGAGAAGTCAGGTGTCATTTATATCATTGTTACCCTCTATGTAATGGGTCATTTCCTCCATCTGCTTTTAAGATTTATTTTTATATTTTACTTTTGACAGGTTTACTATGATATGCATACTCATATGTAATTCTCTTTTTAAATGTATTCTGATATTCTCCTGGCTTCTTGGACCTCTAAGTTGATGTTTTCCAACAAGTTTTGAAGTTTTTGTCATTATTTTACTAAAATGATTTTTTTCTGTTCAATTCTCCTACTCCTTTATTTATTTAAACCTATGTTATACTGTTTGATATCATCCAACAGAACAGAACAGAGGTCCTGGTTAGTTTTTAATTCTCTTTGCTTCTCTCTGTCCCAAACCTTTTGGATAAATTCCGTTGACATCTTTTTAAGTTCACCAGTTTTTTTTCTTCTGCCATCTCTAATCTACTGTTAAATCTATTCATTAATTTTTTTGTTTCAAATATTGTAATTTTCAGTTCTAGAATTTCTATTTAATAGTTTATTATAGTTTTGATGTTATTACAGAGATTCATCACCATTTACTCATTATGATCACCTTTTCCTTAAAATCCTTGAATATATTTATAATTCTGCTTCAAAATCCTTGCCTGCTAATTTTAATATCTGTTTATCTTGGAGTCTATTTCTCTTGATTACATTTTCCCCTTGTTAATGGGTCACATTTTTCTGCTTCTTTGCATATCCAGTAAATTTTTATTGTATACTGACTACTACAAATGAGACAAGGTGTCCTGTTGCCTTCCTTTGAAGGATGCTTAATGTTGCTGTAGGAGGCATTCAGATTACCAGTGGACACTTTCAGGCTCTTTTCTTTTGTTAAGATGTGCTTGTTTCACTTTTCAATTTTGTCCCAAGATGTTGTCTCTACTATAAAGTCTAATTCTTATTCATAAGACATTTAATTTTCTGGAATCTCAAGTGAGGTTTCTCTACTGTGCTTATATCAGAATTCCAATATCTACAAGTCCTACAGGATCTTTTGTATCACTGCTCAGCTCTCAACCCTGCTGCAGGCATTCTCTGCAAGGCCTCAAGAAAGCTCTTGTGCAAGCACAGTTCAGCTCTGTGCAAGAATTCAAAGTGAGTCCCATGGTTACCTCTGGGGCCCCTCCTTGTACAGCTTCTTCTGCTTCAGGGCCTTGCTCCACCATTGCCAGCCCAAACTCCAATATCTGACTTCTCAACTCACTAATACCTCCACTCTTTGGGTTCCAGCTCCTTGCACCATTTCAGGCAGGATACCAGTACTGTCTTCAGGTCTGCTTCTGTTTAGACTCTCCCCAGGATCAGTATCCTGTGCTGTTGCCCAATGCCTCAAAAGAGTTGACATATATTTTGTCAGTTTTGTGGTTTCTTTCTATTAGAGGGAGATCCTGGTGATTTCCTGGTGTGACCAGAAACACAAGTTACCATCATCTTTTTTCTGGATTCTTGCAGCACCCTTCTAACTTGTCTTCCTACTCCTCCCCCATCATCACAGTCTGAGCAATCCTGGCTAAAAAGTTAGATCATGCTGCTCTATTACCCATATATTTTCATGGGTTTTCTACTTGATTGGCCCCCCAGTCCTCACTTCAATTTACTCTTTAACCTCATCTTTTCTGCTTCCTTTATTCATTTCTGCTAATGTGGTATATTTTTCATCTTATGGACACACAAGCTTGCTTCTTCATTCCCAACTTTAGATCTTTATTTCAAGTTTCATATTCTTTCTGACACTTCTCTGGCAACTCTTTCCAAAACCAAATTCTCCCACATGACCTTTTTAATCTATTTTTGTATTGCTTTTCTCCATGAAATCTACCAATAATGAAAACATTATCACTTTTGCATATTTGCATTCTCTGTTATGTGTTTCCCCCATTTTGAAGTAAGCTTCTTGCAGCATGATATTTTGTCTTTTATTCACTTTAGTAGCCCCTTCTACTAGAAAAGTACTTGGCCCTTCATAGACTCCTAGTATTTGTTGAGAGAATAAAAGCCAAATTCACAGAATTTATTTTGTACCAGAATAATTTCTGAGTATTTTAAACATTGTTCATTGTTTTTTTCATCTAATATTTAAATTTGTGAGGAATATTTATGATTTGTGAATTGTAACATATAATAGTACTTAGATTATGTTCTTAAACTATTATAATGATACCTAGAATAAATTGCAGAAGACAACTTTTCCAGATATCTTTAGTCAAAAAAGAATTATTCATGACACTTGTTAAAATGATAAGGCAGACTTTATTCAAGGCTATTATGATAGGTATAGGGACTGCTGCAATGGTGTTTTGCAGGAGGGGAGAGAGACTGGGCTCAACTTCAAATACAACAGGAAAAGAAAGAATTTATAGCCGGGTGTGTGTGGGGGTTGGTCAGTGGATAGAAAATTACTAAAATTACTAAAATGAAACATTAGAAGTAAGGGGGGGGGTGGATTCCAGCTGAACCAACCCACTAGGATTCTTGTTAAAAGTGGGCCAGGATAATCAGATGTCTCCCAGGGAATGATGGAAGATATGGAATTGGTCAGATATTGAGTGTGATCAGATATTAGGGGTGGGACATTCTAGTTAAACTGACTTAACAGGATTCTTGATAAATTTGAGCTCTTGAGGACAAGGCTTAGTTGCAAAAGAACTCAGAGTAGCCTGACTAGAGTTGGTCAAGGAGTGGACCATCTTAGTCTACTTAGGCAGCTGCAACAAAATATCATAAACTGGGTAAAAATATTATTCCTGACGGTGCTGGAGACTGGGAAATCCAAGATCAAGGTGTTGGCATGGCCTGGACTGTGGAGGGCTTGCTTTTGGGTTGCTGATTTCTCATTGTGTCCTCACGTGGCAGAAAGCAGAGAGGAGAAATAAGCCCCCTATTGTCTCTTATAAGAACACTAATACCATTCACAAAGGACCCACTCTCATGACTTCATCTATTCTAATTACCTCCCAAAGGACCCAGCTCCTAACACCATCACATTGAGGGGTTTCAATCTATGAATTTGGGGGTGAGGAACACAAACATCTAGACCATGACAAGAATCTTTATCACTCTTTACATACTTTAAATGCTAAGAAGCTTGTAAAAACTATACTTTGTATTTTCTTCCATTCCAAAAAGAAGATATTTGGAATAATCCAGATTATTTAACTTCCACTGAAATTGAAATAATATTTTATTAATTTTCCTTGTTATATAATGACATCCTCTAAACCTCTGGAGCTTTACAGGGAATATATAGTTTTACTAAATTACTTCAAATTTCTCTGCTTTTGTATTTCTCTCCGTTTTCCAAGTTATTGAAACTCTCCACTTTAGATCCATTTAATCAAAATAACCGTGATTACGGAAATCTTTCTAAAGCATTACATGCTTCCCTGATTTAAAATGGGATAGAAAATTATTCTTCTTGTTTATGACTTCTGGGCATCTCGGCCACCTGGTTGATTCATTTCTCTTTGACCTGCAGGCCTCATGACTCCAAGTTTATTTCCCAGATCCTGCTCCATCAGAAACTGGCTGCGTTCAGCACTGCCAGGCACTTGGGTGCAGAGGGGAGCGCCGGAAGGTAGAGGAAAGGGAAAAACCAGCTTTGTCTTCTTCCCATCTGCCTCCAGTGGCAGTGGCTGTGTGGTAACCCCAGCATCTCCAGGAAGACCTACCAAGTTGAACTTCAGGTCAGTTCCATCCCCCCAAACTCCCACTGTCCTGAGTGCAGTGGTTTCCTTCTGATGCTAGTCTCTGCATCTTCTCCACTCTCTTTCTGTCCCCCCAGCTCCTCCCTCACCTATGCAGTGGTTTTCCTACATTAAATTTTCTCTTGTTTTATATATTCTCTTTTAAATGACCCAAGGTCATGTTTATGAGCAATAATTTCTGTTCTGAGTCATATATAGGCAGGGCATGTCTGTGACTCTTCCCCTGCCTCAAAGTTATGCTTTGGCTAATGTTCTGATTGCTACCCCCTTAAAGAGTGTCCAGGATACCCCTGCTTAGTTAGAAAGAAGAGGCTTCATTATGGTGGCTTGGGGATTTGGAGACATTTTAGTTCTTTTATGATGTGAATTTTGGCTTCTCCAAACAAATCAGATATATAAGGAAATGATGTCAAATGTAATAGAAAAAATCATTACCTTTCCATGTGGAGGTCTTCTTTTAGGTTAATTTGTATTCCTCACCTCTCTTTTCTACCCATTCACCTTTCCCAAATAGAGAAAACGTGAATGATCTGATTGGCAAACAGGAGAAGAAAAGAGGCCCAACCTGTTTGCCCTCTTTCTCTTTTGTTTGGAAATTTTGGGGAGGCTGAGGTTTCCATCTCAACCAGTAACTGGTTGGTTGGTTAATTCAAGGATGCTGAGTAGGAAGATGGAAGCTGTTCTGTGCAAATGGCCTTCTTAATAGTAAAGGCAGTCATTTTATTCTTGATTTCTTTGACTTCTAGCTCTTCCTCTTAATCAGTGCCAAATGTAGAGACAGGGAAGATATTTCTTAACTCTTTCAAAACCCTATCTACAGTTTACAGAGCAAATATTTAATTTCACCTTCTCACTGGCCCATGTTTAATACTCCCAGGCCAGAATCCCTACATCCCTTACTGGGAATACCATACAAAAGGGATTTAAAAGTTCTAGTAATTCCCAAAGGAGAAATGAATGTCTCATTTTTGGCTGTGTACCTTTAAAACATTTCTTAATAACATTAATTTTAAAAGAAACGTCTATATGAGAAAAGTACATATTATCGTTTTATCCAAAATATGTGATGTTTTATTGTTTTATCCAAAATATGAGAAAAGGCAATGTTGCGTCTTCATACCAGTTAAGTTTTCAGAGGAAAGGCAAAGTCACCCTCTGAACCTACTCTCTGTTCCTAAAAAATTGGTGGTTGGCATCATAGAAACAAAGTATTCCAAAAAATTGCTGGTAGTTTTCACTTTTCTTCCAGATGTTTTTATATTTTGGTCTTCAAGAGGGCACATTTGGATGGGGCCCTGCATCAACCATCATAGAATCCTCTTGAGTTGGTGACTGCCTATTGGGGAAGGAAGAAGCAGGCCATGAAAGGGTAAGTGGTTGGACCCTGGTTACTGGATAAGGGCAACTCAGCCTTGAATCTTATTCTAACTTTAAATTTATCTCACCCAAAGACTTCACACTTGGGGGAAGAAATATATAATAAAAGTCATAGTGAGTTAAAAACAATTCAGACCTATTGTGGTATAGGCAAAGTTGATGGCAGTTCTCACCCTGTCAAATAAAAGCATCTTATGCCTGTGCCTAGCAGCTGTATCTAGATAACGACATTTAGACCCTACCATTGTTAGAGGAGATCAGAAATTCAAGGGCAGGTTTCAAAGATTAATCTAACACTAATAAGTACGCCTTAGGTTCTAAAAAAGAAATCTTGATAATCTTTGATTTTCTAAAGGGAAAACTATTACACTGTGGTAGGCTTTAGAATGCCCCCCCCCCAAAATAAATACACATATCTCCTAATTCCTGGAACCTGTGTTAGCCTATGTGACAAAAATATCTTTGCAGATGTGATTAAAGGATCTTGAAATGCGGAGGTTATCTCGGATTATTTGGGTGGGCCCTAAATGCAATCCCACCCTTATGGAGGAATATTCCACACCCACAGAAGAGCATGTCACAATGTGACCAAGGAGGCAGAGACTGGACCCATGTGACCACAGGCCTGGAAAGGCAACAGCCACCAGATACCACAAGAGGCAAAGAACAAATCCTCCGCCACAGCCTCCAGGGGTTGTGGCCCTGCTGACACCTTGGTTTTGGTCCAGTGAAGCTGATTTCAGACTTCTGTCCTCCAGAATGATCAGACAATTTCCAGTTCTTTTAAGCCACCAAGTTTGTGGCAATTTATTATAGCAGCAACAGGAATCTATTATATAAATCATGGACACCCTGTTTACTTTTACAGAGGTAAAAATGCCCTCTGCACTCTTTGGACTTTCAGGGCCCACAGAAGTGACCCATGTCTTAAACTTCCAAGAGCACACAAAGCGCCCTCTTGGGAGCATTGTCTAAACTTATGGACTTGACTTGTCTGAAACAAGTGGTAAAAACAAAACAAATTTAATTTTGGCTGACTTTGAAATGCATTGAATTGGTTAAAGTGACAATATAAAACTATACGATTTTTTTTAAAAAAACTACTATTTTTTTAAAAGTTTTATTCTACAATTGGAGTATAGCCTATTAACAATGTTGTGTTAGTTTCCAGTGCATAACAAAATGACTCAGCTATACATAAACATGTACCCATTCTCTCCCAAACTCCCCTCCTATCCAGGCTGCCTCATAACATTGAGCAGAGTTCCCTATGCTATCCAGTAGGTCCTTGTTGGTTATCCATTTTAAATACAGCAGCGTGTACATGTCAATCCCAAATGCCCTAACTACCCCTTCCTCTCACCTTTTCCCCTGGTAACCATAAATTTGTTCTCTAAGTCTATGAGTCTGTTTCTGTTTAGTAAATAAGTTCATTTGTATCATTTCTTTTTAGATCCTGCATGTAAGGGATATCATACAATATTTCTCTTTCTCTATCTGTCTTACTTCACTCAATATGACAATCTCTAGATCCATCCATGTTGCTGCAAATGGCATTATTTCATTCTTTTTAAAGGCTGAGTAATATTCCATTGTATATATTTACCACATTTTCTTTATCTACTACTCTTTATTTCAAAAAGCCTAATTCTTGCAGGTCATAATATATTGTGTGTGTATGTGGGTATATATGCATAAGCACACATACAAATCCATATATATATATATATATATATATATATAGTATATAAATGTTTATATATATACACATGAGCTTTCATCCAAAATGTTAAGAAATACATAGTTTAAAATTCTAGGGCTTCCCTGGTGGCGCAGTGGTTGGGAGTCCGCCTGCCAATGAAGGGGACATGGGTTCATGCCCCGGTCTGGGAGGATCCCTCATGCTGCGGAGTGGCTGGACCCGTGGGCCATGGCCGCTGGGCCTGCGCATCTGGAGCCTGTGCTCCACAACAGGAGAGGCCGCAGCAGTGAGAGGCTCGCGTAACGCAAAAAAACAAAACAAAAACAAAAACAAACAAACGAACAAAAAACTCTACAATTTCTCTTTTACTGGAAATTTCCAATTAATTTCTTTAATTTTCTTCACCTCCCACTACCCTCATTCAAATCCATGCATTCTACCCTCTACATAGACATAGCAAAACTTAGAGATGAAGAGTTTTGTTTATCCATTCATCTTTTGATGGACATTTAGGTTAAGAATATTTAGAATATATATACAATGGAACATTACTCAGCCATAAGAAAGAACAAAATAATGCCATTTGTAGCAACATGAATGGACTTAGAGATTATCATACTAAGTGAAGTATGTCAGACAGAGAAAGACAAATATCATGTGATATCTTTATATGTGAAATCTAAAAAAATGATACAAATGAACTTATATACAAAATAGAAATAGACCCACAGACATAGAAAACAAACTTATGGTTACCAAAGCAGAAATGGGGGAGAGATAAATTAGGAGTTGTGATTAACATATACACACTACTATATACCAAATAGATAACCAACAAGGACCTACTGTATAGCACAGGGAACTATATTCAATATTTTGTAATAACCTATCAGGGAAAAGAATATATATATATATATATATATGTAACTGAACACTCTGCTGTGCACCTGAAGCTAACATGACATTGTGAATCAACTATACTTCAATAAAAATTTTAAATAAATAAAATTTCCCACAATAAGAAAAAAGAGATGAAGAGTTTTATTTGTTCGTACAGTTCTTATTGTATCATACTGTACTATTCCTTTACATCCTTACCTTTCAAAGTGTTTTTTCCAGCATTAAGTACTGTGTAGGACCTTTTCAAGGATTGTTCAAGTTGCTGCATCTCTTATTTTATTTATTTATTACACTCGTGAAAATGTAAAACCAAAAAACAAAGCATCAAACTGTATAAGCTAAAACCACTAGAAAAATAATAAGAAAAGTAGCAAAGCCGAGAAACATGCAGGCTCAAATCAATTAGAAATTGCAATTGCTTATACTGGAAAGGTATACTTGGGAAAAAAAACACAGGAATCAACTGAAAACTGTTAGAATCAATGAAAATATTCAGTGAGGGGAATCCATGCTAAGTCAATTTCTTAAAATCTATCTTTATGTATATCAATTACAATCAATTTGGAAATAAAAGTAAAAATCTCAAATCACAATATCAAACAAAATATAAATTATATTGAATTAAGTTTAGCAATTAATCTTAGGCACCATGAAAAGTGAGAATTTGAATTTGCTTAGAAACTTTCACGCTGATAACATTTTTAAGCTATAATCTGTCATAATCCATGTAATTGTCAAACAAATGCTTGCTTTCTCAAATAGCCTCAGAACATTCACTAAAACAAAAGATCACAATTTGTGCAAAGGGTTGGATAATATGCTAAATATTCCCATAACTGAGGATGTGCTTTTAAACGTAAGTCTATCTAACCTTTAAAATGGAAATGAATGGTATCTCCATGTATTTTGTCTTTCTAGAAAATTTTCAGTATTTTTTTCCTTTGTGCTGTGTATAGTATTTATGTTTATATGCTAATCCCACCCTAAATCCCTTATCCTTTCAGCATTCAACAGAAGACTGTCGTCCGAGAGTTAAAAGGTTTGAGGGTAGCAGTTTTTACTCCTTAGCTGCATGTAATTAGGTATTCTGTTTCCCATAAGTGACATGTCCATGCTTTATGGGATTTCAAAAAGGTCTAGGTAAGTGTCTTGGATGGAGGTCAGCCTCCTGAATGAAAGCAAAGTGGCAGAGGCCAAGAGAAAGTCCAGAAGTGACTCATGTTGTGTTCACACCGTGTGGAGCTGGCAAGGTGGGGAGACGGTCTCTGCTAGCAGACTGGAACTAAATTCTGAGACATTCCTGGGTGGCCAAGAAATGTCATCACGAGCTTTTTTGTTTTTATTTAAATAAAGAAGCCATGCATTGGATGCCAGTGTCTTTTGGTTGAAAGTAGAGTTTTTGTGAAACCCAGGAGGTCTCCTTAGATACATCTTTTTTTTTTTTTTCCATAATCCACTATATTCTGTTGGGATAAAATACAGGATCCCTCTAGTGACATAACACTATAAATTGATGTAAATGCACATTTTTATTACAGTGCTGTGTTAATTTCTGCTGTAAGATACATCTTTCTAACTGAAGCTCTTCTTTTCTTAAAAATGCATTCCCAAGGAAAGATTTTGTAAAAGTATACACTTTTGTTACACTTTCAATCATTTGTCTGACCTTTTCTTTTATGGAAATGATAATATAAATTTATAACATGATCCTTTCAGTGAAATACATCTTGTTAACACTGACCCATCATCACCTTCCATATAAAATGGAAGTTGAACATATGAGACCTAGATATTTGAAATCCTGAAGGCCTAGATTTTAATTTCAGCATGCTATTTATATGAACCAAAATTGTACAGAATTTTTCTGGAGTCTACAAAATAACTAGATATACAAAGAAGCTATAGGGTTAAACTTATAAAAAAAATAGAGACTGAAATTAATTTTGAATAAATTAAGAATATAATTTATAATCTCAAGTAAGATCAAGATGTTAAAGATATCTATGTAAATAAAAGGCAATTTCAATCAAAATTCCAATAATTTTTGATAGTTGTAAAAATAATTAAAATCATCTGGATAATTCAGAACTAGCCAGGGAAATTTTGACCTAAGTAATAAGGATAGGGACTTGCCATTCACTAATAAAATGTAAAGAAAAGTGGCAATAACTAAAACTGTAGGTACTAAGGCAGAATTAGAAGATGAATCAATGTAAGAGAGAAGAGAGCCCACCTATAGACCAAATGCATATGGTAATTTATTATATGAGGAAGGCAGAATTACAAATCAAGGGAGGAGGGGCAACATAGAGATGATTTAATAAGTGGTCTTTAAAATAATTGCCTTCTAGAAAAAGATACTGAGTGAACACTCTATTTCTTACATAAAGAAATAAACACTTAAAAAATAACTTTGGTCTGTGAAATTTGTTCCTAAATAAGAGTAATTATCTAGATTAATATACCACAACAATGATTGTGCTGCAAATCATTCTATGAACAAATTCAAGAAGCAAATAATGATAGAAGAAAACTATCGCAATGCATTTGACACAAAAGGGATAATGTCACTAATACAGTATGTCCTAATTTTTGTAATAAAAATAACAAGTGAATATATACTTTCAAATATATAGTACAAATATAACTAAATTCAAGGGAAAGTAATCCACAATACCCCCACACACCTGCCAAAAATAAAGTACTGAGAAGATTTTAATGAGAATTAGGTATTCACTTTAGGAGAACAACAAATATTTTACGGTATAAAATAAATCTTGAATAGATAGGGAACTCACTTAAGATGGTTACTGAAGGACCTTGATTAAACTATTTCTTAGTCTGATAATGACTTCTGATAACGCTTTGGAACCACTAGGTTAACAAAAAGCCTTTTAGTATCACAGCCACCACTCCCCTAACAAAAATATACCATCCCCAAAATATATATTAAAGTTGTAACCTCAGGCACTTGTGAATGTGGTCTTATTTGGAAATATGGTGCTTGTAGATGTCATCAAGTTAAAATGAGGTGAATGGGACCAGGCCTTTAAGATGGTGCAAAACTAAGACATGGAGATCAACTTCCTCCCCACAAATACATCAGAAATACATCTACACGTGGAACAACTCCTACAGAACACCTACTGAATGCTGGCAGAAAACCTCAGACTTCCCAAAAGGCAAGAAACTCCACACGTACCAGGATAGGGCAACAGAAAAAAGAATAAATAGAGACAAAAGAATAGGGATGGGACCTGCACCAGTGGAAGGGAGCTGTGAAGGAGGAAAAATTTCCACACACTAGGAAGGCCCTTCACTGGCAGAGACAGGGGATGGGCGGCAGCGGGGGAGGCTTCAGAACCATGGAGGAGAGCACAGTAACAGGGGTGCAGAGGGCAAAGTGGAGAGACTCTTGCACAGAAGATTGGTGCCTACCAGCACTCACAGCCTGAAAGGCTTGTCTGCTCACCCGCCGGGACGGGTGGGGGCTGGGAGCTGAGGCTCGGGCTTCGGAGGTCAGACCCCAGGGAGAGGACTGGGGTTGGCTGCGTGAATACAGCCTGAAGGGGGCTAGTGTGCCGCAGCTAGCTGGGAGGTAGACCGGGAAAAAGTCTGGACCTGCCTAAGAGGCAAGAGACCATTGTTTTGGGGTGTGCAAGGAGAGGGGATTCAGAGCACTGCCTAAACAATCTCCAGAGATGGGTGCAAGCCACAGCTATCAGCGTGGACACTAGAGAGGGGCATGAGACACTAAGGATGCTACTGAAGCCACCACGAAGCCTGTGTGCAAACACGATTCACTATCCACACCTCCCCTCCTGGGAGCCTGTGCAGCCTGCCACTGCCAGCGTCCCCTGATGCAGGGAAAACATCCCCAGGAGAATACATGGCATTTCTCAACTGTTGCAACATCATGCTGGCCTCTGTTGCCGCAAGCTCGCCCTGCATTCCATACCCGTCTCTCCCCCGGTCTGAGTGAGCTAGAGCCCGCTAATCAGCCACTACTTTAACCCCATCCTGTCTGAGCAGGGAACAGATGCCTTCAGGTGACCTACATGCAGAGGTAGGGCCAAATCCAAAACTGAACCCCAGGAGCTATTGAATAAAGAAGAGAAAGGGAAATTTCTCCCAGCAGCTTCAGGAGAAGCAGATTAAATCTCCAAAATCAACTTGATGTATCCTGCATCTGTGGAATACCTAAATAGACAACAAATCATCCCAAATTGAGGCAGTGGACTTTAGGAGCAACAATATATATTTTTTTCCTTTTTCACTTTTTGTTGAGTGTGTATGTGTATGCTCCTTTGTGTGATATTCTCTATATAGCTTCACTTTTACCATTTGTCCTGGGTTTTGTCTGTCAGTTTCTCTCTTTTTTTTTTTTTTGTATAGTTTTTAGCACATTTTATCATTGATGGTTTTGTTTTTTGGCCTGGTTGCTCTGTTCTTTCTTTCTTTCTTTCTTTCTTTCTTTCTTTCTTTCTTTCTTTCTTTCTTTCTTTCTTTCTTTCTTCTTTTATTACTTTTTAATACTTTTTTAATAATTATTTTTTTATTTTAATAACTTTATTTTATTTTTTTATTTTTTTCCTCCCTTTTCTTCTGAACTGTGTGGCTGACAGTGTCCTGGTGCTCTGGCCGGGTGTCAGGCCTGTGCCTCTGAGATGGGAAAATCGAGATCAGGACATTGGTCCACCAGAGACCTCACAGTTCCACATAATATCAAATGGTGAAAGTTCTTCCAGAGATCTCTACCTCAATGCTAAGACTCAGCTCCACTCAATGACCACCAAGCTACAGTGCTGGACACCCTTTGCCAAATAGCAAGACAGGAACACAACCCACCCATTAGCAGAGAGGCTGCCTAAAATCATAATAAGGTCACAGACACCCCAAAACACACCACGAGACATGGTCCTGCCCACAAGAAAGACAAGATCCAGCCTCATCCACCAGAACACAGGCACCAGTCCACTCCACCAGGAAGCCTACAACACCTACTGAACAAACCTTAGCCACAGAGAGCAGACACCAAAACAACAGGAACTACAAACCTGCAGCCTGTGAAAAGGAGACTCCAAACACAGTAAGTTAAGCAAAATGAGAAGAGAGACAAACACAGAGCATATGAAGGAGAAAGGTAAAAACCCAACAAACAAAAAAGAATGACAAGGAAATAGTCAGTCTACCTGAAAAATAATTCAGAGTAATGATGTAAAGATGATCCAAATCTTGGAAATAGAATGAAGAAAATACAAGAAACATTTAAAAAGTACTTATAAGAGCTAAAGAACAAACAAACTATGATGAACAACAAAATAAATGAAATTAAAAATTCTCTAGAAGGAATCAATAACAGAATAACTAAGGCAGAAGAACGAATAAGTGACCTGGAAGATAAAATACTGGAAATAACTACTGCAGAGAAGAATAAAGAGAAAGGAATTGAGGGCAGTCTCAGAGACCTCTGGGACAACATTAAACTCACCAACATTCGAATTATAGGGGTCCCAGAAGAAGAGAAAAAAGAAAGGGACTGAGAAAGTATTTGCAGAGAATATAGTTGAAAACTTCCCTAATATGGGAAAGGAAATACTCAGTCAAGCCCAAGAAGCACAGAGAGTCCCATACAGGATAAATCCAAGGAGAAACACACCAGGCACATATTAATCAAACTATCAAAAAATAAATAAAAGGAAAAAATATTAAAAGCAGCAGGGAAAAGCAACAAATAACATGCAAGGGAATCCCCATAAGGGTAACAGCTGATCTTTCAGCAGAAACTCTACAAACCAGAAGGGAGTGGCAAAACGTATTTAAAGTGATGAAAGGGAAAAACCTACAACAAATATTACACTGCCAAGGAAGGATCTCATTCATATGTGACAGAGAAATTAAAAACATTACAGACAACAAAAGCTAAGAGAATTCAGCGCCACAAAATAGGCTTCACAACAAATGCTAAAGGGTCTTCTCTAGGCAGGAAACACAAGAGAAGGAAAAGACCTACAGTAACAAACCCAAAACAATTAAGAAAATTGTAATATAGGAACATACATGTCAATAACTATCTTAAATATAAATGGATTCAATGCTCCCATAAAAAGACATAGACTGGCTGAATGGATACAACAACAAGACACATATATATGCTGTCTACAAGAGACCCACTTCACACCTAGGGACACATACAGACTGAAAGTGAGGGGATATAAAAAGATATTCCATGCAACTGGAAATCAAAAGAAAGCTGGAGTAACAATTCTTACATCAGGTAAAATACACTTTAAAATAAAGATTATTACAAGAGACAAAGATGGACACTACATAATGATCAAGGGATCAAGAAAAGGAGAAGCTGTAACAACTGTAAATATTTATGCACCCAACATAGTAGGGGGCTTTAACACCTCACTTTCACCAATAGACAGATCATCCAAAATGAAAATAAATAAGGAAACACAAGCTTTAAATGATATATTAAACTAGATGGACTTAATTGATATTTATGGGACATTCCATCCAAAAAATGCAGAGTACACTTACTTGTTAAGTGCTCATGGAACATTCTCCAGGATAGATCATATCTTGGGTAACAAATCAAGCATTGGTAAATATAAGAAAATTGAAATTGTATTAAGTTTCTTTTCTAACCACAACATTATGAGACTAGATATCAATTAAAGGAAAAAAACCTGTAAAAATACAAACATATGGAGGTTAAACAATACACTACTACATAACCAGGAGATTACTGAAGAAATTAAAGAGGAAATCAAAAAAAAAAAAAACCTAGAAATAAATGACAAAGAAAACATGATGACCCAAAACCTATGGGATGCAGCCAAAGCAGTTCTAAGAGGGATGTTTATAGTAATAAAATCCTACATCAAGAAACAAGCAACATCTCAAATAAATAACCTACCCTTACACCTAAAGCAATTAGAGAAAGAAGAAGAAGAAAAACAACAAAAACAAAAACCCAAATTTAGCAGGAGGAAAGAAATCATAAAGTTCAGATTAGAAATAAATGAAAAAGAAATGAAGGAAACATTAGCAAAGATCAATAAAACTAAAACCTGCTTCTTTGAGAAGATAAACAAAATTGATAAACCATTAGTCAGACACCTCAAGAAAAAAAAATGGAGTAGACTCAAACCAATAGAATTAGAAATGAAAAAGGGGAAGTGACAACTGACACTGCATAAATACAAGGGATCATGAGAGATTACTACAAGCAACTATATGGCAATCAAATGGACAACTTGGAGGAAACAAGTTCTTAGAAAAACATAGCCTTCTGAGACAGAACCTCGAAGAAATAGAAAATATAAACAGACCAATCACAAGCACTGAAACTGAGACTGTGATTTAATATCTTCCAACCAAACAAAGCCCAGGATCAGATGGCTTCAGAGGTGAATTCTATGAAACATTTAGAGAAGAGCTAATACCTATTCTTCTCAAAATCTTCCGAACTATAGCAGAGGGTGGAACATTCCCAAATTCATTTTATGAGGCCACCATGAGCATGATACCAAAAGCAGATAAAGATATCCCAAAGAAAGAAAACTACAGGCCACTATCATTGATGAACATAGATGCAAAAATCCTCAACAGCACATTAAAAGGATTATACACCATGATCAAGTAGGGTTTATCCCAAGAATGCAAATATTCTTCAATATATGCAAATCAATCAATGTGATACACCATATTAACAAATTTAAGGATAAAAACCATATGGTAATCTCAATAGATGTAGAAAAAGCTTTTGACAAAATTCAACACCATTTTTGATAAAAACCCTCCAGAAAGTAGGCATAGAGAGAACTTATCTCAACATAATAAAGGCTATATGTGACAAACCCACAGCCAACATCATTCTCAATGGTGAAAAACTGAGACCATTTCCACTAAGATCAGGAACAAGACAAGACTGCCCACTCGCACCACTATTTTTAAACATAGTTTTGGAAGTTTTAACCACAGCAATAAGACAATAAAAAGAAATAAAAAGAATCCAAATCAGAAAAGAAGTAAAGCTAGGGGGCTTCCCTGGTGGCGCAGTGGTTGAGAGTCCACCTGCCGATGCAGAGGACATGGGTTTGTGTCCCATTCCAGGAAGATCTCACATGCTGCAGAGCAGCTGGGCCTGTGAGCCACGGCCACTGAGCCTGCATGTCTGGAGCCTGTGCTCCGCAATGGGAGAGGCCGCAACAGTTAGAGGCCCGCATACCACAAAAAAAAAAAAAAAAAAAGACATAAAGCTATCACTGTTTGCAGATGACATGATACTTTACATAGAGAATCCTAAAGATGCTACCAGAAAACTACTAGAGTTAATCAATGAATTTGGTAAAGTAGCAGGATACAAAATTAATGCACATAAATCTTTTGTATTCCTATACATTAATGATGAAAAATCTGAAAGTGAAATTAAGGAAACACTCCCATTTACCATGGCAACAAAAAGAATAAAATATCTAGGAATAAATCTACTTAAGGAGAAAAAAGATATGCATGCAGAAAACTATAAGACACTGATGAAAGAAATTAAAGATGATACAAACAGATGGAGAGATATATCATGTTCTTGGATTGGAAGAATAAACACTGTGAAGATGACTATACTACCCAAGGCAATCTACAGATTCAATGGAATCTCTATCAAACTACCAATGACATTTTTCACAGAACTAGAATAAAAAATTGCACAATTTTTATGGAAAAACAAAAGACCCCAAATAGCCAAAGCAATCTTGAGAAAGAAAAATGGAGCTGGAGGAATCAGGCTCCCTGTCTTCAGACTATACTACAAAGCTACATTCATAAAGACAGTCTGGTACTAACACAAAAAAAGAAATATAGATCAATGGAACAGGATAGAAAGACCAGAGATAAACCCACACAAATATGGTCACCTTATTTTTGATAAAGTAGGCAACAATATACAATGGAGAAATGACAGCCTCTTCAATAAGTTGTGCTGAGAAAACTGGACAGCTACATGTAAAATAATGAAATTAGAACACTCCATAACAACATACACAAAAATAAACTCAAAATGGATTACAGATCTAAATGTAAGGCCAGACACTATAAAACTCATAGAGGAAAACTTAGGCAGAACACTATGACATACATCACAGCAAGATCCTTCTTGACCCACCTCTGAGAGAAACCAGAAATAAAAACAAAAATAAACAAATGGGACCTAGTGAAACTTAAAAGCTTTTGCACAGCAAAGGAAACCATAAGCAAGATGAAAAGACAACCCTCAAAATGGGAAAAAATATTTGCAAATGAAGAAACTGACAAAGGATTGATCTCCAATATTTACAAGCAGCTCATGCAGCTCAATATCAAAAAAAACAAAAAATCCAATCCAAAAATGGGCAGAAGACCTAAATAGACATTTCTCTAAAGAAGATATGCAGATTGCCAACAAACACATGGAAGAATGGTCAACATTACTAATCAATAGAGAAATGAAAATCAAAACTACAATGAGGTATCACCTCACACCAGTCAGAATGGCCATCATCAAAAAGTCTACAAACAATAAATGCTGGAGAGGGCATGGAGGAAAGGGAACTCTCTTGCACTGTTGGTGGGAATGTAAATTGATACAGCCACTATGGAGAACAGTATGGAGGTTCCTTAAAATACTAAAAATAAAACTACCATATGACCCAGCAATCCCACTACTGGGCATATACCCTGAGAGAACCATAATTCAAAAAGAGTCTTGTACCAAAATTTTCATTTCAGCTCTATTTACAATAGCCAGGACATGGAAGCAGCCTAACTGCCCACTGACAGATGAATGGATAAAGAAGATGTGGCACATATATACAATGAAATATTACTCAGCCATGAAAAGAAATGAAATTGAATTATTTGTAGTGAGGTGGATGGACCTAGAATCTGTCATACAGAGTGAAGTAAGTCAGAAAGATAAAAACAAATACTGTATTGTAACACATATATATGGAATCTAAAAAAAAAAAAAAGGTTCTGAAGAACCTAAGGGCAGGACAGGAATAAAGACGCAGACGTAGTGAATGGACTTGAGGACACGGGGAAGGGGAAGGGGAAGCTGGGATGAAGTGAGATGTAAAATGTAAAATAGATAGCTAGTGGGAAGCAGTTGCATAGCACAGGGAGATCAGCTCGGTGTTCTGTGACCACCTAGAGGGGTGGGATAGGGAGGGTTAGAGGGAGACTCAAGTGGTAGGAGATATGGGGATATATGTATATGTATAGCTGATTCACTTTGTTATAAAGCAGAAACTAACACACCATTTTAAAGCAATTATACTCCAATAAAGACATTTAAAAAAAAAAGTTAAGATGAGGTCATACTGAATTAGGGTGGGCCCTAAATCCAATGACTGGTGTCCTTATAAGAGGATGAGAAGAGACACACATAGTGAAGAAGGTCACGTGATGAGGGAAGCAGGGATGGAAGTGATGCATCTACAAGCCGAAGAAAGCCAAGAATTTCTTACAACCATAGGAGATAGCAAAAGGCAGGAAAGGATTCTCCCCCAGAGCCTTCAGAGGCAGCTGGGCCCTATGGATAACTTGGTTTTGGACTCCTGGCCTCCAGAGCTATAGGAGAATAAAATTCTACCCCACTGACATTTAACATTAACATTTATGTTAACATTTAACATTTTTAGCCACCCTGTTTGTGGTACTTTGCTGTGGCAGCCCTAGCAAATGAACACTTCCTTCTCAAACTCTTCGCCCAGTGTCTTATTTCTTGGCCCAGATGCAAGTACTCTCAGACTCCCTGTGTTCTTTGTAGGTGTCTAGTATCTAACAGTGAAAGGTTGTTTCCTTACCTACCCCAAATGCTGGCCTTTGATGTCTCCATTGTGCCTTGCTTTGAACACTGAGCACATGTGGATCCTGTGGTCCTGTTCCAGACCATGCTGATTCCATGGCTCCATCTTCGGGCTGCTTTTGCAGCTGTTCTCACATCTGTACCTTTACTCTCAGGGCCCACACCTCCAGGGCAGCCCCTTGATCTTGTTTGCCATGGACTATTAATGCGGATTCACCCCACTCAGTGGTGGCCTTGCTCCCTTTCCCAACCTGCCTAGGGTGGGAGGGCCCTGCCATAAGTCCCATGAGCCATGCACTGCCCAGCCCAGCCCCCATGACTCACTTCACACTGAGCAAGATACGTTTCTGACCTACCCAATTTCCACCCTCCAACTGTTCTGCGTCCATCCATAAAGAACGGCCTTCTTCATTTTCAGCCCATAAGGAGAATGTGTTTGTTTATGACTGCTCCTTAAATTGGGGCAGTAAGAGGGACATGGGAAAGAGCAACACCTTCTAGGTATCACAGACGTTGTCCTCTTTCTTCTTGGTCATGTTCATCATTTAAGATATATGTCCTTCTTTCATTTCTGGCTGATGGCAGTTGAACCCATGGGGGTTAAAACCACTGTGCACGGGCTTCCCTGGTGGCGCAGTGGTTGAGGGTCCGCCTGCCGATGCAGGGGACGCGGGTTCGTGCCCGGGTCCGGGAAGATCCCACGTGCCACGGAGCGGCTGGGCCCGTGAGCCATGGCCGCTGAGCCTGTGCGTCCGGAGCCTGTGCTCTGCAACGGGAGAGGCCAGAGCAGTGAGAGGCCCGCGTACCACAAAAACAAACAAACAAACAAACAAACAAACAAAAACACTCTGCTCACCAAAACCTTGAAAAAGTAAAGAGTTCGTCTAAATTTGTCCTTTATTCAGCCAAGCCCTCTGATAGGAGCCCTCCCCCGCAAGGACTTGTGGACAGAGGTGTGGGGTCAGGAAAGGCGGCAGGGCCTCCTGTAAATCTTGCACTGAAATATCCAAATGGCCCACTCGTGCCTTAGTGGGGTCCATGAGGAGCTGGGCTCAGCTGTGATGCTGGATCTGTCTCTATATGTACTTGTAGTCCGAGGTCTTCTCTCTCCCTTTGGTCCCCTCCTCAGGATCTCTCCTCGTGTTCTCTTCGGCAGGGCAGGTGGGTTACCTACATGGCAGGTCAGGGATCAGCAGAGCTTAAACAAGGAAGCTGTTAGGACTTCTTATGGTCCAGGCCCAGAATTGGCAGAGTCATGTCAGCATTTTATTAGAGCAAAAACCAGGCCATTCCAGATTCAGTGTGGGAGAAAACCACCCCCCAAGGGAGGGGTGGCTCATCAGGGGTCTTCCTTGGAGAGCAGCTGTTGGCAGATGTTAGCAGGTTGTTACTGACTCTGGAGGAATCATAGGTCATTAGGCCAAGGCCAATGTATGACTCCCAGCCATGATTGCCCAAGGCCAGGTCCCCAGCCCCATTGTCCCACCTGCCTGGAGCTGCACACAACACAGGTGAGAAGCACACAGGTAACACTGTCCATAGAAAATATATCTTCTATTGCCTGTCTGAGAATACCATAAGATGAATTAAAAACAATACTAAAAGATATGAAATTGTCAATAGACCAACTATGTAATTTTTATTTTTTCGAATCTTTACAATATCTTTTGAGCAAGGGACATTAGGACTATAGCTCATATTAAGGGCTGACTTTATCCCATTTTTGCTATGTGAATTTGTGTTATTTGTATTTGATAAGTAATTTAATTAAGAGAGATTAAGATCTGTTTTGCGTAAGGAAAATCCAAAAACAGTGGTCATAAAAATGAAAAGCCCAATTTTAGAATCTCTTTCTGGTCTCTCGAGTTCTTGCCTCCTCTGTCCCAAATAACAATTGCCTTGAATTTACTATAACCACTGTCCTCCATAAGTGAAGCTCAGCTCTGAAACAGCTGAACTTAGGAGCAAATTATAATAAGTGAATCATTGATTAAGGTAACAGGTAGGTGAATATTTCTTAGATGACCTTGTTCATAGAAAATCATACCAATTTTAGAAGTTTCCTTAAATTTTAAAAACCCAGTTTCTGTTTTTGTAATGGAGAGAAAGGAAAGTTTTTGTAATTTATCTAATTTATCTGTTATCTAATTTAATTGAAAGTATACTACTGTGAAATTAAACATCTGATTTTTTTGGTATGATTCCATTTATATTCTATTTAGTCTTACAACAACACTATAAGGTAGATATTAGTAATTCACATATTAGAAATGAAATTGTACTATCTAAATATTTTAACTCAAAAATATTAAAAATTTAGTCATTTTACTGTGTATTTAAAAAGGAAACCTACTAAGCGTATATTTTTCTGTGTAAACATATGGTTTTAATGGTGTTTAAAATTATTAGTATATTGTGCATTTGGGAGGGTCCCAGGCATTTATTAGGAAAACAAACTAAAAGCTGACCTTGTGTGCTAATTGGCGTATAAGTATGAGCGCTCTCTCCTGGAGTCAATGGTCAACACCTCAAGGCAGAGTCTCAGACTCAGGAGGGTTTATGTCTGGAAGGAACTAGGGAGCTCTCCAGTTCAATGTTGTGAATTCACTGGCAGTTTGGCCTCAAGTTCAATAGGTTATTGTTAACAAGATATCATGGAATCGGTTGTGGTGGTTATTAAATGAAATAATCAGTGGAATGCACTTAGCAAGGTGCAGGGCACATGGTGTATATTTAATACCAGGTGTCTCAGGTCAGCTACCTTGCAGTGACTCCAAGGTAAAGATTTGTAAGATGCTGGTAAAAATGGAGGAAGCCGGACAGGAAAGGGGAGGAGTGAAGCCAGAGGGATCTTAGAAAAATCCTGGGAGACCAGGTGAGAGGGATCCCAGAGGGAGCTCTGTCCCAGCTCCAGGCAGGTCCCTGGACCTTCACACTCCCCCCTATCAGGGAGCAGTCAGTCTTTGTCTGAGGGTTGATGATGGGTCAGGGGAGTGGGGGTGAAGAAGTATTTCCATCTCTCCACAAGGACAGGCAAAGCAGTGGAGATGCTCACGGCAGCTTATCCTTAATAACCTGAAACTAGAAGCAACTGAAATACCTATCCATCAGCTAGGGAAAGGAGAAACAAAGTGTGGTTAGTATACACACACCGTGAAATACTACTCAGCGGCGAGAAGAGCAAAGTACTGAATTGGGCAAAGGCACAGCAAATTGGGCAAATATTCATCTGGAAATCATCGTGTTTAGTGGAAGTAACCAGACATGAAAGTGCTCCAACTGGATGATTTCCTATTTACAAAGTTCAAGGGCAGGCGAATACACACCTGTGGAGATAAAAATCAGAGAGTGGTCTCACTCTGTGGAAGGAGTGAGAGATGACTTTCCAAAACGGGCGAATGTAGTCGATCTTGTTTTATGTTGGGGGAGGGGGGTACAGAGTTTAGCCACTTGGAAAAGCCACAAGATGGTACCCTTAAGATCTGCCCTTTTCATTGTATACCTTAATGAATTATGAAACAAAAAGGGGGGGAACAAATGAAAATTACTCAGAGTCAAGACCTAGTCTTTCTTGTCTCCCCTCTATAAACGTAGCACCTAGAAGAAATTCTTACACAAATAGATAGATGCTCGGTGTATGTGTGTGTGCATGTGTGTGTGCATGTGTGTGCTTATAAATGGATTACTATCATCATCAATCCACACTTCCTTACTTTCGCACACACCTTTGTGCATAAGGATCATGACAACTCAGAGTTGAGATTACAGTAGTAATCAAATTTTGATTTTGAAATTGAGTTTTAAAATGATGTAAATACAGACAAACCTAATTTCCCCGAGATTCTGATCCAGTTTCATTTAACGTAACCAGTAGCATATGGCTCTCTGCTTCTCTTCCTTGTGCTTTGCCTGGGCCTCATAGCTCCAGGCTGCATTTATAAGAGATTTTCTTCTGCATTAAACTAGACAGTTGAATGCAGATGACTGAAATTGCAAACAAAAACATTGGGGTGGCTGTCGGAGAAGAGAACGCCATGTAAGCTGCACTCATGGAACATTTACGGTCACTTCCCATTCTTCTGAAGGGGACGGACCTTGCACAGCCACCCACACTGTCCTGCACTCCCCTTGTCCACCTTCCACATTTCCACTTCCTGCTTCCCCTGCTACCCTGTCATTGGAACCAGGAGTGTGCTCAGCCACATTCCTCAGTGCTGTCTTCTGAAAACCAACATGTTAACCACCCAATTTAGGTGTTAAGTGGAAGACTCAGACCCCTGCCAGGGATGCTGACTCAAAAACTGGGGGGGGAAGACAAACAAGCAAATAAATAAAATGGGAGTGGAGTGTTTATCGTAGACTTGCTGCTTAGAGAAACTTGTGTTGTTTTGTGAAGGTTCTTGGTCCAAGAAATGGACCCCCTGAGCCCACTATACTCTGGCAGAGTGAACTTGGGCATCCTTCAGTCTCTGAGCATGCCTCAGTTTTCTCCTTTGTAAAATGAAGACAATTTGACCCATTCCAGGGGTTCTTACATCATCTTGTGTGCAGAGCTTACAGTAAGCATGCACACCTGCGTTTAACCCTCATTCATCACTTTCTGAACAAGTGATGTGGTCTGAATCTGTGACTCAGGAACCAGGAGAGAGGCCCAAAGTAATACGAAGAACCCAGACCCCCGAGAAGTCTCAGACAGTGCACTTCTCCTCACTCCAGGACAAAGAGCCTGTCCTACAGTTGAGGCTATTGTCATGAAGAATGGGCAGTGTTCACGCAGACTTAAAGAGAACAAACCAATTAAACAGTGAGGTATCCCCGAGATGAGTTTTCGGTTGGGTATAATTTTGCCGAGTGTGTACAGTCCCTGGGATCCTTGAGGCTGGTCTGGTCTTGGGATGTCACCTGGTGGCAGTAATGAGGACCTAGGGATGGGGAGAAGCTGAGTGAGGGGACAGGGAGACCCTTGAAAACAGGCATGCCCAGGAAGGTGCTGGACACGCACAGGAGCACCCCAGAAATTCAATGGAATGCAGACGACCAGATGAGAGACTGATTTCATAGTGGGAATTATTGGGGTGGGGGAAGCAGGGAGGAAACTACAGGAGCCTGGAGAACTCCCAGAACAGCCTCAGCTGCCTCTGGATGTGGCTTTGAGGGAGACGGAGTATATGGGGGCGTGTGCTGTGTGCCTAAGTGTTCAAATTTCTTATTTAAGGATGGCAGAAGCGAAAAACCTTGTCTCAACCTCCTTTGCATTTATTATACCTTCTTTTAATTATTTCTATAAGCATTATGTCTAATGATTATTACAACTAATCGTTATATTTACTATTAAGCCTATGAAAACTGCAGAGAAACACAAGGGAGAAAAACCACCACCATAACATTACATAACACTACTCCTCCAAGATTATTTTTAATATTGATAAGTCATCCAATTCTACAAAACTGATATCATGCTATTTTAAAATCTAATTTTAAGAAATTAATATGAACTTTTTTCAGTAAATTAAATATTTTTCTACAAAACTATTTGAAATGTCTCTGTAGCATTTCACGATGTAGATACCATGATTTACCTGTCCATTTCTTTATTATTGGGTAATTAGTTTGTTTTAAGGTTTCAGCAATGCTATATCAAACATCCCTGAGACAGATAGATATAAAATTTCTTCTTTCTATTTTTTTGTACCCACCGACCCCTCCTCCCAAAAGTCTATACCTTCCTATGAGTGCTTTGTTTATCTCTGAACTGGACAATTTGGAACATTTTCATTGTTTTAACCTTTTCCAATTTGAGAGGCGGCGATGCTTTCACATTTATATTTTAATTGGCACCCCATTGATCAACATTGAGATTAATCAATTTCCAGCCTGACTGTATAGGCCATATTTATTTATTGATTTCTGAATTACTTATTCTCATTCTTAACTATTTTTAGGGGTTTGTCTTTTGTGTCACTTGTAGGAATTCTTTGTGTGTTTAAGGATGCTAACATTTAGAAGTCACAGATACTGCTTGCTTTCCTATTTGTTTTTGGAGTATCTTACCCATAATAATTACAAATTTCTGTAGACAAGTCTAAATCTTTTGCTCTATAGTTTCAGCCTTTGGTTGCATGCTTAACTTGACTTTCCACAGCTCCAAGTTTTAATAAATAAGCTCTAATTTTTTGGATATTTTCTGCATGTAACATTTAAATAGTTAATCCCTTTGCAAATTGTGTATGTGTGTGTATGTGCATGTCGGGAATCTAACTTATTTTTTCTCCCATCCCCCAAATTGTAATCTCTCTGTCTTGTCTCAGTTTTCTTTCCTCTGTAAAATGAATTGTATAATTATATTTTAGAAAATACATCCCTTTAGGTTTTTTGAAGGGGTTATGTCATAGCCATAAATTCATTTGAAAAGAATTAAAGATTTAAAACTATTATGCTTCCCATCCAGGAATGAGATGTTTTCCTTTGTATCAGATATTCCTTATCACCCTTATGCATATGTTGGATGCACTGGGAAGCAGCCTAGGCGACAGGGATGGAAAGGCAGGAGGTTGATTAGGGAGTCGTGGTCAGATCAATTCTGTGAATGGGGAGGAGGGAAACAGAACTGGGCAGAGGGAGGAGTTGAGTTGAGATGCAACCCAACCAGGTCTCCTCCAACTCGACAGGAAACAGACTTGGTATCTGAGATGGCCTTTAGGTGTGATGCAGAGCTGGGGTAAAGGCACAGAGGTTCTGTGCCTTTACCAATCTTTGCTGGAGGGCTGCTCCAAGAAGAGAGCTGGCCCTGAAGCAAGGTGGCTCACTCAGCTGGGGAAAGTCCTGAGGTGCTACTGGCCAAATCCTTTTTCAGCAACGAGGGGAATAAATGTTTGTTTTGAAGACAGGACTTGGGAGGTGCAGCCCAGCATTCCTGTGAGTCTACCACTTCAGCACTTCAGATGTGCCAAGTATGTGTGAGTTCTGGGAGCAGTCCACCCAGGATTCTGGAGGCCTCTCCTCCTGGGGTAGCAGCAGAGGATATTGAATGGAATGAACTTAGCCCCACCAAGACAGCCAGTCTGCGATCCACAGTGATACCCATGTCTCCCTCCATTTTCCATCCTAGGTTCCCCTCCCTCACGGCTGACATCTCTGTTGATTAACTTGGGAGCATGACCCAGGGCCTCATCCCTGAGGAGTACGAGTCCCTGGTAACCAGACCCTTATCGGGCAATGGCTACTGCATGTGTTCATTTATTGTCAGATTGGAAAGGGAAGGTCCGAGAAATAGGCAATTGGACACCAGGTGTCAAGCTTATCCCTCCCTGACTCCAGGGAGAAGAGGTAGGACAACCTCCTTCTGACTCTCAGCATCAGTTACCTCTGCCGTAGTGGTGAGTCCTCTTCCTTCTTGCCTGGGTGGTGTGGCATGTGAACAGACCAGTGAGTCCATGGTCTTATGTCCTTCCTATAAAGTGGTCCGTTGCATCTGATGTGATGTCATGTGGAGTGTCATATTGCAGATCGATCTTTCTATAAGAAGATTCCCCTGCTTTGGCACAAGGAGTCTGAAGTGCTCAGGTGGTAGCTGTAGTTTAAAGTTCTTAAACTACAGGTATTAAAGGTATTCTGGGTATGGCCTATGTAAACCTCTAAACCCAAAGAGACCCAAATTGTCAAAATGGTAATCATGCTGTCACAAGAGGATGTGCGAGCACGTGAGGTCACTCTAGCTTGAACTCATCAACTTTGTTTATTGGAGACACAGTGTATGGAACAGTCGCCTACACTGTACCTTGGAGGATGACGCCACGTCCTCGCCGTATACCACCTTTGAGCTGATGCCTCACGTGCATCATCACAGGCCACCCCATCCCTCTGTAGGCTGCAGCTTCTGATGGTGTGGTATGTGATGAGACCAGTGCCACTGCCACATGTTCACCGTCACCACTCCCTTTGCAAAGGCCACTTGGAAGTCTGCCTACCACAATATTTAATTATTATTATATTAGTGTAGATACCTTAATACAAGCTGATAGTTTTCAAACTATATGACATTTTTAGGTAGGCTTCATAACTGTAATTTATCTTACATTTTCTATTATCATGATAAATAAAATTGTTCATTCATGGGCTTCCCTGGTGGCACAGTGGTTGAGAGTCCGCCTGCCGATGCAGGGGACACGGGTTCGTGCCCCGGTCTGGGAAGATCCCACATGCCGCGGAGGGGCTGGGCCCGTGAGCCATGGCCGCTGAGCCTGCGCGTCCGGAGCCTGTGCTCCGCAACGGGGGAGGCCACAGCAGTGAGAGGCCCGCGTACCGCAAAAAAAAAAAAAAAAAAAATTCATTCAACGAATCATCTTTTCTGAAATGTACAGAAATAAAGAAAAGAGCCAGCCAGTACTACACCAGAGAATGCAGCTTGATGAGTCTGATTAGAGAAGTTAAATTCACAGATACTGTGGGAGAAACATGCAATTCAGGCAACATTTAGATGTTCCACCTGCTAAACAGAGGCGGAGTTAGACAATCATCCACTGTTTGTCTGAACTACATCATGTTAAGTCTTCCATTGCTCAGATATAACGTTGAATTCTCTTTCTCAGTTTTATTGCTGGATGCTATGTGGGACAAAGCTATGAAATCTATTATTGAATTTTCAATAAAAGTGTGCTGTAAACATGTTTTTTTTTGTTTTTTTGTTTTTTTTTCCTGGTACGCGGGCCTCTCACTGTTGTGGCCTCTCCCGTTGCAGAGCACAGGCTCCGGACGCGCAGACTCACGGCTCACGGGCCCAGCCGCTATGCGGCATGTGGGATCTTCGCGGACCGGGGCACGAACCCGTGTCCCCTGCATCGGCAGGCGGACTCTCAACCACTGCGCCACCAGGGAAGCCCTGTAAACATGTTTTTAAGAGCCTCAGTTATTACACAGGTTCATGTTCTCCAGGTATATATTGTAAGATTTAAATTTTTGTATTTTCCTGCTGACTCAACACCCCCTCCAAACAGATCATGAGCAGCCCTCCCAGATGACCAGGTGCACAGGTGTGGTAAGGCTGGCCTTTGCCACAAGCTCCCTTCTTGTCCTCACCTGACTGTGACCTAGCGACATTCACACACACCTTTTGCTTTTGTGCTCCACCCTGACCCCCATAAAGGCACTTGCCTAAAGGCACTTGCCTCGATCTCGGCCCCCACCTATCAGGCACTCCCTCCACATGGTCCCCAGCATGGGCTGCCGTGCCCCCTGCTCTGGGACCTGCGCGTGTGATAAATCTCTCTCACATTCACATACCTCTCCATGCTGTTATTCTGTGTCTGCATCTGACTTATCATCCAAACACCCCATATAAAGTAATAAAATTATTCCTTATAACACAATGTAAAACTTCTATATCAGAAAGTTCTTTTGAAATTTAGGACCAAGAAAACTCTTTGTATCACCAGAACTTGATATGTTCTCCTTATCGTAACTGACATTCTGTACATATTTCTATTTTCCTTCTTACCTAATATGTCAGTATGAACCCAAGCCCTGTCTAAAATTCATTCACAGAAATAATGCTGACTCTTGTATGAATTGTGTATGCCTTTTCTCTGGTGTTTCTTACTTTATACTTATATACATATTTTACTATTTTGACACATATTTATTTAATTTTAAACAGCCTCAAATATTCCAGGGAAAGAGATACAAATAATTATATATATATATATATATATATATATATATATATATATAATTAACCAACACAGTTAAGGCTGTTTCTTCCCTCTCACATTAGCTATTTAGAATACTTAAAATTGTTTGCTATCATTGGCAACTCTGCTGGGGTGGCTTGGTTCATCACATCTGGAAAATAGTTCCATCTTATAAATTCCATCTTATAAATTCTTAAGAGATTTTTTGAACAGTTCAAAGTCTTTGGATATGTTTAAAGCTTTTCCCACATGCTGTCATATTTGATTTCCAAGGTTATAGGTTAATTATGTTGCCTGCAATAAACAGCTGCCCTGGGTTTCATCTTGTATCAGTGCCTTAATGTTTTTATTACAAGTTATATCAAATACTTTACAACTTATTCATTTTAATAAATGGCATCTTGATGCTTTTCTCCTAACTCCAGTACAATTTTATACATTATTAAAAATATTTATTTATCCACATTGATGGAAGAAAATGTTTCCAAACTACTGTTGGCCCTTTCATTTTATCTTACTTCTTGAGATTCTTCTGTCTTTCTTTTTCTAAAAGTCCAGATAGCAACTGTTACTCCTGAGAGCTATTCGTTATTTTTTCTGTTTTTTCCATAATATAATATTAGTAGTTAACTGTTTAAACTTCTAAAATTATTTAATACACAATTTATTGTATTTTAAGATAATCACTGTTGTACAAAAGACTATATTTTCCATGTTTTCCTTTAATTATCTATTTAATACATTTATCATTCTTGTTTTTAGCTGACTCCTTCAGATTGCCTGGCTATTTAATCAGTAAATCTGAAAATAATTATAACTTTAGTTCCCACATTCCAGTGTTATTAGAAATAAAAAACACTGTTCTATTCACTAAAAAAACTGAAAATTGGCTGTAGGGTCATTTTATCTAATCATAAAACCACTAGTAATCGAATTAGCTAAAAAGTAATCTAATTACAGATTATTAAGAATAAAAGTTTATATGAAAAACTGTAGGCTTATTTGACAGTCTTTATTCTTTGATTCAGAAAATTTCAGGAAGAGTCAGAGGTGGGAGAAACTGTTCATGTAATTTAGTGAGTTAGGTAGGGCTTATTCAAGAGATGAACTTAATGTGAACCTTGAAACAGGTAAATAAAATAAGAGAGATAAATTAAAAAGGTTTTCTGGATTATGAAAACCTAGCTTCTCTTTGTTAATGTGGCATCAACCAGCCCTTCATCTGCACATTGGAGTGAAGGCAGCCGCGGTGTAGGGTTGGCGCTGGTGATGGACGAGGGCCCCAGTGATTCTCCATGCATGGATCAGAGAGACCTGGGTTAATCATGCTGCCCCATAGCTCAATCATTTATGGGAATTTTCAGCTTCATCTACGTTTGTCACTCTGATCAAATGCCAACAATATCATGAGAAGAAGACAAAATATTAAAACACTTCTATTTTCTCATTGTCAAGATATGAAATTAGTCCTAGTAAACCACAACTAAGAATATCCAATGAGTATTTGCTAGTTAATTTTTTAAACCTATAATAGAAAGAAAAGACACTGATTCTTTACTACAGCTTCATTTTGGGGTCATAAAGTCCTTTGGTTTCTACTTTTGAAAACATCTCCTCCTTCCACTAAACAGCAGATGGTCCCACAAAGCAGTCCCTTTGCCTTTGACTGTTGGTGGATTGTCCACCAGATCCGATCTCTGCCTCCAGAATTACCTTCCAAAAATGCAACTGAAGCAAAGTCACACTCCTACCTAAGAAACCTCTTCTCCCTCTCCTTTAGAATGAACTCCTAATTCTTTACCATCTGGTAAAAAATAAAAATCACTATTTGACCACAATAAGCATTGTTAGCTTCCTTCTTTCCCTGGGCCATACGTGCTCAGGCTGAGACCAACAACATGCAAAATGGAAGATGAGCATGGAATCACAACATGATGTCAGGTGATGTATCCTAACTCAGTTTGACATCTGGCATTTATTTTTAGCCTGAAAAATAAATTCTCCTCTGGGAGAAGAGGGAAAAATAATTTCCTACAGCATTCTAGATGTGGAAAGGGAAGATAATTTTTGGAGATCTTCTTTAGCCATGTTTTGAAAAGAATAATTACTATACATGTTCCCATTGTCATCCTAAATTGTGTTAACATTTTTATTGTTTCTCCCCTAAGTACATTTGTGCCCTTGTGGAAATAACAAAAGAAAAATACAGGCCAAATGTAAATTATTGCTGTATTTATGTTCATTAAACGCTGTTCAGAAATTAGTAAAACTGAATCCTGATGGATTATGTCATAAATCTAATAAAATTGGGCTTTTTGGAATCTAGAGCAGTGACATTCATCCTACCCTCTACCCTCAGACTGATGTCTATGTCATGCTTTTTTGCTTGCTCTCTTTGTTTCTCCAAATTTGACTCAAAGTATTTCTTCCCAGAACCAAGAATGTACCTATTTTCTGAGGGGTCCCATGCTTGCTTTTAGCCTTATTCTCTCAGGCCATGAAGAATCTGTTCTTCGATTCCTAATGTCATCATAGTTCAAGCGCTGCTCAAACGGCAAATGTCCCATGAAGATTTGGACTTGTTACTTTGATAGCGTGCTCATTCCATGCTAGCCAACACTCACGTATAACACTTATTTTGCATTTTCTGGTTTATCACCCACATTAGGATTTGATGGAGAGCAAGGGCTTTTTAACTCATTTGTTTGTCCTTTGACACATCATGACACATCAATGCCTCACAAGAAGGTATTAGATAAATCTTCTTTAACTAAATGCAATCATTTTAAAGAAGATTTAAGTTAAAATATTTTTCTTTTCTGTTATTTTGTTTTGATTCATTAATATTAGTATTAGCATCTCCTAGACAATTTTGAAATTCATATGATTGCCTTAATTTATCAACAAATAACTTAAGGCTAGACTTGAAAATGATATGGTTTGAATATATTTGGTCTAAATATTATATCACTATAAGTAAACTAAGGTATGCCTCCTAGCAAGTAGCTTATGATACTTCCTAAAGAAGAAAAGCTGTCCAACATACAAAATGTCACTGACTTCTGCTTTCTTTTTGGTTCAGGATATGTCTGCATGTGGCTGGAAAGTGTTGTGACTTATTTACATACCTGACAAGTCTGGGGCTGACCCTCACTGATACTGCTGATAAGCAGTGTGCTGGACCCAGGGAGAGACCAGGGACCTGCTAGAATAATGGTCCCTTCTGTTCTCAGGCCACCACCAGGCTCCATAGCCCAGGAGCAGCATGTGCAGTGTGCCTTGAACTATGTCAGTGGGGCTCTTAGCTCCAGATTGGCATATGTGGGGGACAAGCTGACTCCCTCCTTATAAAGTACAGTAAGGTGGTGAGGCTACAGCCAGCGGTCAACTGTCATCATAAACTTTATGCTCAAACATACGAAGTTTCTTTCACTGCCTTTTGATTTCTTGTGTGTGGTAAAATACCAACTCATTTTATGGTGTAGAGCACTGCCATTATATGGTTGTTCTACTATACTTGTATTGCTTTCAAAAGATAACATTTGAAAAGTCAGGGGGAAGGCAAGAAGTTCAAAAGATTGAACAGTAGGGCAGAGAGAGATGAGAGGAATTTTACTTTTGTTGCTGAGCAATGCCTGGAGATGTTGTCTTTGTTGCACATGTATTCAGAAGCAGCTGATCAGAAAGATTTATTCTACTGTACTGGGTCCTGGCTTTGCCCCATGAATGGCAACTGCAGCTTGAAAATGGAGAATTTGATAGGGATCCTTAGGGGGAATCTCTCCCATCTCTATGTTCACTTTAAGTTTCACCTACAATTTTTGTGGTCTGTTTTACCAAATAAAAACATACAAACTGAAAATACAATTCCATCTGACTTTATGACATTGTTATCTAATTAATATAAAGCCCTAGTGAACTGCTATTTGTTCTAGATGCTGGCAAAGCCAAGTTCAATGGCTTTAGCTTAGTCTCATGATAGAAAAATGGATTATTTGCCAACTCCCCTCCTTCCTAGCCACCCTCCGCCCTGATCCAAGGGAGTTTTCCAGATTTGAGAGACCCGACCTGTCTTCTTATTTCCTTTGTGAGCATGAGGTATTGAGAGTCAAAATCTCTCCTTTGGCTCAAAGGTATTATGCATTTTTACAGAGTAGATTCTTGTTTAACAACAACAAAGAAATAGTCACAAGGATGAATGCTTGAGTACAGCCAAGTATGCAAAACTAAAACATATAAGTAGGGGGTCAAAATGTACCTATGGCTTGCTTGATGAGAAGAATACACATAATGAGGGAAAAAAAAGAAAGAAAGAAATAGCACCTGGTTTAAACAAAATGCCAAATAAATGAAACTTTCAAAAACCTTAATTTTCCTCACATATTTTTGACTATCTCTTCAAGAAATGAATAATTTCTCTTTTGGGTTTTAGAGGGTCATTAAAGTATAATGACACCTTGGACAGGCCAAGGGGAAGCCTGAAGAAGGGCCAGGATTGGGCAGGGAATGTTGAGTTGGTCCTTGAATAAGTGAGGATGCAGGGTTTCACATTGTAATTCACATTGTAATGTGAAGTGGGCCCTTAGACACACCATATGGGGTTGCCCATGAAGGCGGGGCTAAAGGTAGAGGTATAAGCATTATTTTCACAGATGGGACCTTCTGGAGAAAGCAGAGCTGTGGATAAAACCCTAGGAACAGGCAAAAAGTCTGTCGGTTAAGTTAAAAAAAAAAACAAAAAACAAAACACAAGCCACGGACTCCAAGGAAGAGAGTTTTATTTTTAATCAGCTATTGTATCATAAGCCTATACCAAGCCAATAGGGAGTCATTACTAAATATCCAGAGTCAGGATTATAAAGTAACCTTCTGATATTTCAGTTATAAAATTGTGGTGATCTCAAAGCAACCAGCTTCAGTAGAGAGCAAAGGGTTGTGAAAAGTAAGATACGGAGACACCAGCAACCTTCTTCGGGTGTGAGGACAAAAGAGAGGATCAAAAGAGAGGACAGCAAGGAATGAGGGCAGCGTTGGTTCAGTGTGTGTCCTAGTGGGAAAGAGATGGAATATTTAAAGTGGCTATTTTTAGAATAATTTACTGAAGGAACTTTTACCAAGGTGAGAGGGGGGTACGGAAAAACTCATACTTGGAGCTTTTAACAGTTGATGTGTCCTGCCACTCCCAAGAATGTAGAGTGTTTAATAAAACCAAGAGACTTGTGAGGAGAAGGGCTTCCACTGGGAGCTGCAGGCTTTGATGGAGGAACTGGCCAGAATATGGAACTCGGAAAGGGAATAAGCCTGCCGACCTCACTGCCTTCCCTACCTCTGATTCCCAATTGACTGAACCCATTCAGAAACAGATTCCCAGGGCACGGAGCTTATGGAAAAGGATAGAGAGTTGGTCTGCAGTATAACTAGAAGACATCCAGTGCACGCTTGTAAGTGCATTAGGGAAAACGCACATTTTCTTAGGATGGAAAACTGTGTGAGATTTTGATCACAGGGTGGCCAAAGTCAGGAAAAGGGAAAAGACTGAGGTTATCGAGGAAGGTGGGTTGGCCCCGTGGTATTCTGCAGCCACATCCTACATCTCATGGGAGCCAATTGTTTAAAAAAAAATTCTGAACTTTCTTTTAAACATGGGGAACATAAAATCAAACATATTCACACCACAGAAATTGACCAGCATGTCATGAGCCTATCACTACCCCTGGCCTGGAAAGTGAGTTTTAGCAGCAACCACTAGTTGTAACAATTCCTTCAGCGTTCTGGGAGCTTTGAAGGCTATGGGCAGTGCAGGTATTCTTTTTCCTTCTTTGATCTGGGGGAAAAGCTGACAGGTTGGGTTGTAGGTGGGAAATTAGATAATGGCTCTAGTGGGTAGGAGGGAACAAAAGGGGAAAAACTAACAATTCATGAAACCAAAAGTTTAAAATAGCTTCTGTGTTCACATCTCTGCTCCTTAGTGTTGGTAACATTTGTTCCAAAATAGTCCTGCCTATCCAGGGTTTCTACCAGCAGGTAGGAGGTCATCAGCCTCAATGAATAAGAGTGAAACTTTCTTTCATAAGCCTTCACATCTGATCAGCTTCCCAATCTCAATTAATCAGCTGCATGCATGACTAGCTAGAAAATTCTTCACCCCGAAGCCTAAGGGCCAGTTTTAATTTCCTGGTAGATAACAGCTCTAATGCAGAGCCATATGTTGTGGCAGAACAGTGGTCCCCGCAGAGGAACACATCTTAGTTCCCAGAACCTGTGACTCTGTTGCCTCACATGCCAAAAGGAATTTTGCAGATGTAATTGAAGTGAAGGAGGTTATCCTGGAATATCCATCCCAGTGAGCCTAATCGAATCCTTTGAATTGTTAACAGCGAAGAACTTCTCTCAGGTCAGACCAGAGAAAGAAGTTTGACAAGAAAAGCGGAGTCAGACAAAGCGTTTTGGCCACTTTCAGGATGGAGGAAGGGGCTGTGAGCCAAAGATTCTGAGCCACTCTTCGAAGCTAGAAAAGGCGAGGAGCCTGGAGAAAAGAGTCACCCTGCTGACACCTTGACTGTAGCCCAGTGGCCCAGGTGTCTGACCTATAGGTCTGTATTTCATGCAGTGTGTTGTTTTGAACCACTGAATTTGTTGTGATCTGTTATGGTGACAATAGAATGTGAATGTGTCACACTTCACTTTCACTGGGGTTGTTCATATTCTTATTTCTTTGCAAAATGTTGCTGCTCTGATGTGTTTTTCTAAGATCTGCACTGACCCTGGCAGCTTCCCTAACTGACCTAGTTCAAAGAGATTGATAAAGACCCACATGGAGCTGTTTCTGCAACAGGTAGACCAGTTGGAAGACAGGATGCTTTGCACCAAGAGACAGGATTTGAGAGTGGATGGTGCGGCCTCAACGTAAAGATGTTTGTGGCTTTAAGATTTAGCACCTGCCCCTCTCACTGGACAGTTGTGCAGGTGAGGCAGGAGGCTGGTCTGTCACATCCCCTGGACACTCATTCTTGGAGAAGCACAGGCATTTTGTCAATGTGCTTACAAACAGGCCTCTGGTGTCTCAGGGCCTGGATTCAAACCCCAGCTTGACAGCTTCCTGGCTATGTGACTTTGGTAAGTAAGTCAAAATACTTATTGTGCCTCCATTTCCTCATCTATCAAATGGGCCAATAGCAGTACTTCCACAAAGGATGTTTAGAGGTTTAAATAAGTTAATATAAGGGTCATTTATTCAACCAGCATGTGCCTAATATGTGTTAGGAACTTGCTAGGCACACGGGAACAATCAGTGAACAGAGGAGAGAAAACTACCTCTGGATATAGAATTAGTGTGGGTAAAACCTACCACTGTGCAAGGTTGGAAAGTAGGGACTTACTTGATATTAATAATAACTATATAACAGGATTGATTTTTCAATAAAATACAAACATTTTTAATAAAAATATGAAAAATATGAAATTAATTTCCTCACCTCACTTAAAATCTCTGGGAACTTTAAATCCAGTAAGTTACTGACTCTGTAATGTCTTCATGGGGTTCTCATTAAAGCCTCAGCTGAGCTGACAAACAGAAGCTTGGGAAATGGACGTCTAAGGGGCTATTATAGAATTCCACTTTGTGTATGGAAAATTGGATAATCCAGGGTTCTGAGCTTGAACTTCAAATACTCTTGAGAAAAAGCGACCAGTCTATAAAAGAATGTAATTGTAAATTCCCATACTTCAATGGAAACATGCCCACTGGGAAAGTTCAGCAAGGACCAATTCGTATCTTACAATGAACTGAAGTTTACAAATGCATTCTAAATTTGTCTATCACCCAGGGATTCTTGTAATCCAAGACAGCAGAACAGCAGGATGCATTCTGCTTCTGAAACAACCACAATCCCTTCTCCCTGACTTGAGCTCCTGCCAAGCAGGGTTCCTTCCAGAAGTAGCATTTATGCTAAAGGAAATGGCTCTGAGTCCATCAGCCCAGCTGGATTTGTATGGCGTTCATACATTTGAAGTGACCACTACCTGATACATGCTCACACATCTGTGTTTCATAGGTCGAGATATACCTATAGATATCTGTTGTGTGTGTGTGTGTGTGTTAAAATCTTTTAAGAAATCTATCCCATTTTAAATAGTTCAAATATTTGGAAAAAATTAGCTAGGAATTTGAAATATGGTTGGTATCTATTTTAGAACCTGCTAAAAATACATTTTTGTTCAGATGGCCACGATTCATTTCACTATGTCAGTGTATCCTCTGTGGTTCGTTTGCAGCTGGTTACTTGCCAGTGTACAATATAAGCAATTTGAGTCCTTCATAAGAGTGTGTTTGACATATTTTAACAGTTTCACTCTCCTCTCCTGATGATGCAGTGGTCCTGTGCTCAAGGTTTCGTTCTATGGCTGGCTTTAGAATTTAGAAAAACAGGCACACTGTAATTATTACAGAGTCCCACACCTCTGAGAGAATATAGGAAAAATCAGGGCTCACATACTAGCAATGGTACAGCCAAAGTTTAGATGAACTCTCAAAGTTCCGTGGTATAGTCATAGGTATGAATAGATGATAACCTAAAGACTTATCTATTGGTCAGTCCTTTATCCATCCACCTAAAACGGGGCCAAGCTAAGGATCAAGGTTGAAGGATGAGTGTAGGGGTGTGTGTGTGGGGGGGGCGTATACACACACATACATACAAGTTTATGTGTATATATACATACATCAATGTGTGCATGTGTGTAGTAGGTATCCTTCTCTCTTTTGCTCTGTCTTTGCATCACACATTTCTTCTGCTTCAGAATCATGTGATAAAATTGCCAAAAATCTGCTCAAAGATCTCAGGTTATTCACACCCATGTAGGCAACTGTTAAACCCCAGGATCCTGCAGTGTAGTCTCTGTACAGATGCCATGAGGAACAGCTTTCTGGTGTGACATAGAGCATAGCAGAGCTGGCAAGAAGGAAACTGTCATCACTGAGCAACTGCCACCCTCAGTTGTTCTTGTCTAATCATTACAAAATGCACATTTAGAAGCTCAGGCTTGAGTCTGAGCCCTAGAACTCTGAGCCTGGGTTTCCTCATCTATTAAACAGCAGTAGCAATTGTTCTCCTGTCTGGAAAAGCTAGAGGATGGGAATGAGGTAATGGACGCACAGTGTCTTCTTAATACTGTAATGCATCTAGGGATGCTTGCATGCCCTGCCTGAACCCCTGTGTCCTGTGTTCAGTGATGCCTTAGATCCTGGGAATGAGCAAGGCAGGATCCCAGGCCCTCGGGGTTTGAACCACAAGGAATCCCTAGGGAGGCTCTCAGCCAAGCCCCTGGGGTGAGCTGAGAATGTCATGTGGGTAAAAGACTGCAGTCAGAGGACAGAGCCAAGGCTTGGGAGCTAAGCAGAGCCTGGAGGGACCCCATGGGCTTGGAAGTGTGCAGAGGGCTGGGTAATCAGAGGATGAGACTGGGGCTGATCTTCCCCAGTGGGTGCATCAGACTAACTCAGAGAAATCGAGTTGGGGCAGATTTTCTCCCAACAACTGACAACATTTGATCTTCATTTTCAGGCTCAATTTCCCCCTACCTACAGGATCAGTTCTCCTGAAGCCAAGGCAGGATACGAATTACAGTCAAGGGTACAGGAAGGCAGGTTTGAGCTGACCTGACAGTGACAGTTCTGCTGTTTGGACAGAGGATGCCCATTCTACCCTTCTGATGTCATTCCCTGTCTGAAAACCTCAACTGTTTTCTGTGTCCTGTCTTCCAGGGTGTCTAGAGTCATGTGTGGGTGCCTCTCAGTCCATCCTTAGCAGGACCTGACCCTTTGTGTCATGGTAGCAGGATTTAAAGCAGAAAATTTCTCAGAAATGCCTGGCATGCACTTACCCATTTATTTACCCTTTGCTTTGATTTAGAGCAAATGGCTTCTTTTTGCTGTTTTTTTTTTTTTTTTTTTATTGTAAGATGCTGTACTTTCGAGTAAGACTTTCAGTGTGCACTTCTTCTGATGTTACCATTTGGATTTCCTGCTCCCATCTTTACACCTGCATTCATACTTAGAAACATTTCAAATCTTTGTAATTGGACATCAGAGGACTTCAAGGTGAGAGATGACAGATGTGACATCTTAAGTGTGACCCTTCACCAATCTGGGGTGCCACCATACCTGGACCCAACATAAGCTCTGCTTCTTCTTCTTCTTCTTTTTTTTTTTTTAATATCTTTATTGGAGTATAATTGCTTTACAATGTTGTGTTAGTTTCTGCTGTATAACAAAGTGAATCAGCTATACATATACATATATCCCCATATCCCCTCCCTCTTGCATCTTCCTCCAACCCTCCCTATCCCACCCCTCTAGGTGGTCACAAAGCACCCAGCTGATCTCCCTGTGCTATGCAGCTGCTTCCCATTAGCTATCTATTTTACATTTGGTAGTGCATATATGTCAATGCCCCTCTCTCACTTTGTCTCAGCTTACACTTCCCCCTCCCCATCCTCAAGTCCATTCTCTAGGTCTGCGTCTTTATTCCTGTCCTGCTCCTAAGTTCTTCAGAACCATTTTTTTTTTTTTTAGAATCCATATATATGTGTTAGCATACGGTATTTGTTTTTCTCTTTCTGACTTACCTCACTCTGTATGACAGATTCTAGGTCCATCCACCTCACTACAAATAACTCAATTTCATTTCCTTTTATGGCTGAGTAATATTCCATTGTATATATGTGCCACATCTTCTTTATCAATTGATCTGTCGATGGACACTTAGGTTACTTCCATGTCCTAGCTATTATAAATAGTGCTGCAATGAACATTGTGGTACATGACTCTTTTTGAATTATGGCTTTCTCAGGGTATATGCCCAGTAGTGGGATTGCTGGGTCACATGGTAGTTCTATTTTTAGTTTTTTTAAGGATCTCCATACTGTTCTCCATAGTGGCTGTATCAATTTACATTCCCACCAACAGTGCAAGAGGGTTCCCTTTTCTCCACACCCTCTCCAGCATTTATTGTTTGTAGATTTTTTGATGATGGCCATTCTGACTGGTGTGAGGCAATACCTCACTGTAGTTTTGATTTGCATTTCTCTAATGATTAGTGGTGTTGAGCATTCTTTAATGTGTCTGTTGGCAGTCTGTATATCTTCTTTGGAGAAATGTCTATTAGGTCTTCTGCCCGTTTTTGGATTGGGTTTTTGGTTTTTTGATATTGAGCTGCATGAGCTGCTTGTATATTTTTGAGATTAATCCATTGTCAGTTGCTTCATTTGCAAATATTTTCTTCCATTCTTAAGGTTGTCTTTTCATCTTGTTTATGGTTTCCTTTGTTGTGCAAAAGTTTCTCTGCTTCTTTACTCTGTCTTTGTTCCTGAAATAAAGAGATGAAGTTCTTGAAGCTGGGGACCATATGTTGATAGATACAGTAGTTTTGGTCCAATTCTACAGAAAATTCAGGTGATTCAACAATCAGATCTTTCCCTTAGTTTTATTCTTGGGCTGCTAAATGGCTTCAATTAGAACCATTTGCTCTCAGTTTTATGTGGTCTGTCTACCACCAGCTGCACGTCTCAGATGGGAACATCCTGGCGAAGACCAGCTCCCACAGATGCTTCTTGGTCAAATGTTTTTTTGTGGATGGTGAATCAAGAAAGGTAGAACCTTGATAATACTGACAGTTTCTTCAAGGGCTTTGGCCAAAAAGTGACTCTCAGTGGAGCACTCTCCTCTCATGCTTACAGCTGCAATGGCGTTCTCAGAAGTAGCTCTCAGGTGAGCTTTGGAGGCTGTGTTGCAAACTGCTACACACAAGCTACTTCTGATTTTTAGGACCAGAGTTCAATGTCACAGGACAATTGAGCTTGGGCCGTGAGCTTGGAATTCCTACATCGCTCAGCTAGCTGCAACCGTTGTCAGCCCTGACTCTTCCTTTTAGTTAAAAAAAAATTACCATGAATTAAAAACAAGCCTACCCAAATTTGTATAAGTTTTTCTCAGTCCTGACTAAGGCATATGTAGGTTATTTTTCTGGGTACTTTTGCATGAGCATTCTGATGATGGAGTGTAATTTGTTTGATTTTCAGCTATGGAGAAGAGCCAAGATTCACTAACCTGGGTATATATCCTTGGTATAATTGTGTCTTGCTCGATTTCTTTGAAATTCACTCTGCTTTTCCTGAAAAGCTATCTTCTCAATCTCTTTGGTTTGTGTCTGCAAATCTCAATGACCTGAAAACATAAAGGGAGCTGATTCATAGGTTTTGGAAAACTTTGCAAAGAGGCTCTCATTTGGCTGGGTTCCTTTGTCAGGGGCCTGAATCTGATCCCGCTCCCCGAGAGGAGTCTGATGGAGACTCTGACTCGGGTCCTTTTCAGCCCCTCCTGGGAGTGATTATTGAAAGAACAACCCTACCACACTCAAATCCGTAATTGTCTTGGATAGTATTTTTTCCTAAAGTTTCTCATAAGTTCTTTGTAGGTAAACTTGCCTCATCAGCCAAGGAACTGTCCAATTTCCATGAGGTTAAACGATTTCCCCGAAGACTATTAAATCTTAATCCAATTTCAGTAGAACAATCTCGTTCTGTTGAATTCATTACAGAAATGTTTCCAAGCTTTAATTGTACGTGCCTATCTAGAAGGATGGTTTTATGTTCATCAAGTTGAAAGAAAACTCTTTCACTTTCAAAATGTTGGGAAACATTTATGCTCCTCATTCTTGTCTTATTTAAATATGCAATTTGTAGACTATACCTTGTTGCTGAAACTATTAGTAAATCAGATTAGTACATTCCAGGACTTAAACTAACCTAAATATAAAAAGTATTTTAAAAAGCTATATTGTAGGTTTGGAAAATGGATAGTGTTTGTTTGTAAACTATAACATTAAAAAGGGACGATTAGATTCCCTCTTTATTAACCCTGGTAGGAAAAAAAACAGGCCATGCAAGCCATGTGGTCACATACATGTCAAAAATAAAGAGTTTTTTTTGTGTGTAGGAGCTGGAAGGATAGTAAAGGTTTTTGGAAGAGCAGAACAGAGAGTGCCACACTTCCAGGGAAGCACCCACTCCTGTACACGTTGCAGAAGCCGTCCAAGATATCTGTTTCCCATTGAGGGGGCACATCAACCGAGGTTGGTGAGAACTTAGGACACTCTTTCGGATGCCAGTGCCTATCCAAGTGCAGAGTGGCCACTTAAAGGAAATCACAGATGACTGCAGGGCATGACAGGCATTCAAATGTGGCTTTGAGGAGGCACCTAGTCAGAGTGGAAACAATAAAAGGGATGCCAGTGTGTATGTTGTAGGTGAGAGTTTAATTTATACTCAGCCTAGTTCTCCAAACAGAGGCTGTCTTTGCTTTATACAAGCATTGTGTGCCACCTGCAAGAACCCTGGCCATACACACGTAACATGTCTTATCCTGTGAGCCACAGTCCTACAAAGCATTGTCCCACCAAAAACGTCATTTGCCCCTGTTGAAAAATGCAGAATCCATCTATTAGCTGCCTCCTCCAATTTCCCTGTATGTCACAGTCATCACCATTTTTCCCAAATCACCCTAACCCCAAGTGCTAAGTCATATCTTGATCATTGCTGCTGTTGATCAGCTAATCGGTACCCAAGTACAGACATTCATCTCTAAAGGTCCTTCTTCCCAGCTCTTCCAGGCCAATCATTCTTCCCAAGTCCATTAGCCCAAGTGTGGGCAATACCAATATTCAGTGCTGCTCATCCGAAATGTAACATATGTAATGTTATATCCAACATTCACATTGTTAAACTATTCCTAGTCTGTCCATCTTATTCCTCTTGTTTCCTCAAGTAGATCAAACTTCATGTCCCCACATCCTTGCTAGATGAGTGACCCCTAGGGGATGATCGTTATCAGAGCTGGTTTATAAATCACAACTCTGACCCACATTAATGTATGATGTTCAGCCAACTACTTGAACTTCTCAGCATATCAATAACAACCTGTGTGACACACATCAATCATCCTCCCCAAACCAGAAAAGATGCCCTTCCAATATTGTCACTCCTGTTCCAGATAGGTGTGCTTTTGGGGTCCCACCACCTCACCCAAAATCTCCATCCAGGCATCTGGTCAACCTCTGTTATTGCACATTTTGTGCCCACTATCCACCTTCTCCAGGGTCTCTCATTGCCTAGAACAACACTGTTCAGTATAAATATAAAATTAAGTGAGATATTTTACATTTTCTTTCTGCACCACGTCTCTGAAATCCACTGTGTGTTTCTCACTTACAGTAAATCTCAGTTCAGACTGACCCAAGTTCAAGTACTCAGTAGGTACACACAGCCAGTGATGGGTGTACTGGAAAGTACTGGCCTAGAGAATCACAGCGGTGCCTGTCTGGCACTTATCACTCTACTGCCCTATCTGTGTTATGTTCAGATCCTAGGGCACCATGATAACATTTAAAATCTTTCAATGCCAAACCACTGCCAGACTAATAACATAAATATTTCCTAGATGTATTAGTCTGCCAAGGCTACTATAACAAAATACCACAGACTGGATGGTTTAAACAATAGGAATTTACTTTGTCATAATTCTTGAGGCTGTAAGTCTAAGATGAAGTTGTTGGCAGGGTTGGTTTCTTCTGAGGTCTCCCTCCTTGGCTTGCAGATGGCAGCCTTCTTTGTTCTCACACGACTGCCCCTCAGTCAGTGTGTTATCTGTATCCTAATCTCCTCTTATTACAAGGACACCAGGCATATTGGATAAGAGCCCATCCCAATGGTCTTAATTTACCCTTAATCATTTATTTAAGGATCATGTCTTCAAAGACATTCTGACATATCAGGGGTTAGGAGTTCAACATGACTTTTAGGGGGACACAATTCAGCCCATAACACTGGACTGTCATGGAGGGCCCTCAATAATATTAGCAGAAATATTTCTCATATCCTTCTCTTTTGTTTCCTAATCTCTAGGGAATTTTACCCCCTGACTCACCTTAGAACATCCCACTGTCTGTTTACCTCCACACCTTCTGTTTGTCCCCCACAGGGATATGTGCCATGATCACCCTGCTGCCAAGACCCTTCAAATTCTCTTCCAAGTTCCCTCCCCCAGTGGGCCCCTCCTTATCCCTTTATTAAAAGTAATGCACTCTTCAACCAAACCTTTAAAGTTGGCATGAACAGTGCATTGCCTCAGGTTACAGTTATATTTGAAATATAATAGCACTATCGCAGGGTAAGTTATATGAAACTATGATAGAATGCCTAGCACAGGGATTGAGCAAGGGGGACATGTGGGATGCATCTGAGTCCCTTGCCTTTTATTACACAACCACATAATGAGAGCTGGTTGAACTGAATTAGGGCAGTCAGGAAGACCTTGGCAATAGGCGGTGATAGCTCAGTGGCTTATATTAGTATCTGAGTTTGATGAGATTACCATAGAGCCCACGCTCAACTGAAAGCCTTGTCGTAGACACAAATCTCAACTTGTCTACCGAATGGGCACAGCTATGCTTCTCCTGTGCTCTCAACAGACACTTGCACGCAGGCTTCTCCAACTAAAGGCAGGAGACAGCAGGCTTCATTATACCTTCTTGGCTGCCTCTGGCTGTCCAAAGCAACTAAACCGGCTCCCATTTAATCAAAGACTCACCTAAATCTTTGTTTTGAAATCACCTGTGAGTTTTTAATGAATATAATGATTTTTGTTTGTGCAACAGGATCAGTATATGACTTCTTTAATGATAAAAGCCCAGGTAGGAAGGGGCTAAGCAAGCACCTGGCCCAGAAGCATTTGTTGGACAAGACACATCTGAAAGCACCTGGCACCTCTCTCTGGTTAGCCTACTAAATGTCTCTGCTCCAGGGTCCTCGGGGAAGATGAAGCATTTGTGGTCCACTGCCTGCCTTCGGCCACCTGCAGCCTTCCAAATACAGGGGCTGTCGTTACCAGTGTAGATCTCCCCGACTGCTCTTTCCTCTGTCTGGAAGCTTAACCAGAAATTTCCCCAGTACAGTAACTCCTGGCCTGACTGCGGAGTGACCCTGACTGGGTAACTCTGAACCAATATTCATCTCTTTTTTTTTTTTTTTTTTCCCTCATGACATGGATCAGGGGCAGTCCCTGAGAGACAGATCTTTTTCCTTTTTTTCTCTCTAATCCTTTATTCACTTCACTAGAAAAAGATAAAAGGATTTACCCTGTGCAGATGACTAGATTCTCTTTATTCTTTTTAACAACAAATGATGCTTCTATCAGATGTGACTCTTTAACCCTGTACAGTAAAAGGAGAAAAAGGAATCTTGAGCTAGAAACATATTTTTATGATTAATGTTTTGCTTATTCCTCACCCAGAGTTTAATGACCAACCCGATTTCAAGCCCAAACATTCACAATATTCCTTTTAAACAGCAGACTGGTAGGTGGGCTCTAGTTCTACCATCCCTGGGGTCAAAAGTGGTCAAACAAGGAAGTACTCAATAATTATTAACAATTATTAGGAGAAAAGTAGAGTGAGTATTTGCCTTTTGAGAACTACATCCCCAAATTAATGTTTTCTGAAGGAAAGAAAATGGTTGACAGATCCACCCACGACTTCACAGTTTCCACTTGGGGCCCATGGTAAAGGGTGTGGCTGGGACTTGTAGGGAGGAGGTTACTGAGGGTAGCCCTGCCCAGATACGGACAGTTCCTAAAGGATTTAATGTAAGGGGTTTGCGTCACCCTCTGAGACTCCCAGGACTTTTCTATCTAGATCAAACTTCCCTGGCATTCTGATCTCCCCTCAGAATGAGAAATAAAGGAATCCCATACAAGGACTGTCATCTATGACCCCACACTGAACCAGAAATCCAAACAAATAATGTGAATTTTCTCCAAGTTCAAGGATGACATTTTAATAAAGTGGGTTCAGATTGTATCAAAGTACTTGTTTCATGTTTATTCTAAGTTATTCAACAAAATCTCCACTGTTTTCTTTTGGAAGGTCGTGCCAAAGCCAAGTTCTATCTGATTGATGGATTGTTGATCATAGTGATCCGAAAGTCATTTCCTGCCATCAGGATAACCTGGGGCAGGTGGGGAATCATCTGGACATCTCAAGGCCACCGTAAACCCCTGACATGGGATCAGCCTCAGCAGGTTTACTCTGATCCGGGTCTGTGCAAAGTCCTCGACAAGGCAGAGCTGAGCTGCCCAGAGGATGTTGGCCTCAGGCTCTCTTCACTCCTTCCCCACAAGGAGCCCCAGCCCTGGACACCTCGTGGCCAGGCCGCCAGGCCATACGTTCCTCCCTCCAGGCGGTAGCATCTGACTAGTGATCCCTGTACCCTCAGTCCAATGCTTCATTGGTCCCAGTAGGGAGCTGAGCAGAAACACCTGGTTTTTAGAAGCTGGTGATGGCTGCTAGCAAGCACATCTACAGCTTCCCAGAAAGGAAGCAGTCAGCCACCATAACAACGCACATCATGCTCGGTTGTGCAGGCATGCCATGATTCCAGTGAACTCCACGACCTCAGCAAGGCTGACACAGCCAGTCCTGGGGTAGTGGTTTGATGGTGAAATGAAAGAAAACTGGCACCTGGCCATGCCCCAACACACAGGGACCATAGCTGCCCAGCCTTCAGAGGGCTCCCCCTACCAGGCACAGTGCTAGGGCCTTTGAGTGCATCATCTGGTTTACTCCTCACAGAAACTCTAATGGGACAGATGTTTGTAACCCACATTGCAAGTGAGGGAACTGAAACTTCTAATGGTTAAGTGATTTATTAAATATTTGCCAATCAAAGGAAGAACTGGGTTTGAACCAAAGTTTCCCCTTCTCTCTAAATGGCTGCTAATGTTAGGACTCAGCCGCATACACTGTCTCTTCTATACACCCATCTGTCTCTCTTAAAGCTTCAGTTCAAACTTCAGCTCCTCTGCAGAGCTTCTTCGATTTACAGAGAGGTCTTACAGCTATGTGCTCAGTTATCACACCAGCCCTGCTGAAGCAACGAGCTCTGCCATGGTTAGAATCTGACCTAAATCTGCTACTCAAGAGACTCTGAAGACCTGGAAGACAGGGAACAGGTATTTTGCTGTGAGGACTGCCAGCATCCATCACAGGACGGACAACATCCATTTGGCAAAGGGGGGAAAAAGAGGAAAGGGAAGAACAGAGGAAGAAGGAGGGATGGAAGGAAGGAAAGAAGGAAGAAAGGGAGGAAGGAAGGGAGGGACGGACTGGGGAGGAGGGAGGGAGGGAGTTAGGAAGGAAGGAAGGAAGGAAGGGAAGAAAAGTAGACTTTTTGTATGACAACCACAGCCATCTGTCAGAAAAGAATATTATTATTTCTAGTGTATGAATTGAAAAATAAATGGACAATTAAATGTGGCCTGAATTTTTCCATTGTGGGGTAATTAATGGGACAGTTCTGACCATGTGATCCACAGGAGGAAATTATCATATGTCCACAAACAGAGATTAAGAATCAGAGAGAAAATATTTGATTTCTATTAGGAGCCAATTAATGAAATTTTAATTCAACGTTTGTTGAGAGTGATAGCTTGATACTTACATTATTAATTGACCATATTTTCCTTAACTCGAACTAAAATAATAAAAATATTTAAGTAAAGAAAAACTGGTCCATTTTCTGACCTAATAAAAATATGGAATAATCTTCCCTAACACAGAGTACGATGCCAATAGGTGCTCAATGAATGCATGCTGAAAGCATGCATAAATACATGAATGTCTGAATCAGTGAGTAAATGAATCTTTCTCAACCATTGGCATAGACAATATAACAAAAGTGAAGACAGTCAAACTGAAAATAGGAGTGAAAAGCAAGATAAAGTTGAGCTCCCCAGAGGATTACTGAGTAGTAAGATAGCACCAAGAAATTCATTAAGAAGGGATTAAAAGAAAAGTCAAGGAAAACTAAGAGACACTTAAGAAGATACACATAGAGACTCCAGTAAACTCTCAGTAGCAACAATAGTCTACAAGTTGACAATTGAAACAGTTTCCAATTTAATAAAAGCCCTGCATCTTTTATAAGAAACTCAATCTGATATCAAAGTGAGTTGAGAAAAAACAAATCCACATAGGATCATAAGGTAGGGAAATTTAGAACAACAAAGCAAAGAAAAAAATGTAAACATTTTCAGAATTTTGTTTAACAAAAAGAAATATATTAGATTGGTAGCAGACTTCTCACTGGTAAAACTGATGAAGAAAGCATTGGAATAACAACTTGAAATTGCTAAGGGGAAAAAAATCAACCTTGAATTATGTGTTGTTCCATGACTATTCAAATTTATGATATAAAATAAAACATTTTCAGTTTTAAAATTCTAAGCGAGTTAACTAACATCCTACAATTAAATAAACTAAACATGATAAAAAGAGGAAAAGTGTAGGTAGAGGCATGGAATGGGATTACAGAAACTATGCTCACCTAAGACCTTGCTAACATACATGTGGTATTATAATTAATTATGGGTCTAAATTTGATTTTTGTGGTTAAAGGGCTGACACTAAAATTCTAGATAACAGAAACAGAATGAGGAGGTCTGGGGGGGTAACTAAAGCACAACATGCTCCTTACCCTACTGTAGAAGAACAGAGATCCTAAATAGTTTCAGACATTGTTACAAAAATTCAGAGTGAACCGTAATTACTAAAAGTATGGGTAACATTAAAGAAAGAATGAAGAAACTGTTTTAATCTAGTAGAAAGCAATATTAGAAAAATAAGCCAAGAGAGAAAGAAAGAGAATTGCTGTTTAAATTAATCATTTTAAAAATCTTCCAAATGTTCCCTTCCAGGGGTTAGTGAATCCCTCATTTGTGAGTTGGTGCTCTGCCCTCACAAGGAAGAAACTCGAACTCACGTCCCAGACTCTTGCAGCTTAGGTGCAAGCACGTGACCTTGGCTCCACCAATCAGCATATTTGGACAAAACTGAATGAGGCTTCTATCCAGAAACCAGAACATCTAAAAAGTAGATGCCTTGTGGATTCCAGCATGGTGAGGGGAAGGGTAAAGACCCGTCCACCAGGTCCAGCCCTGGCATCCACACTGAGCACCGCAGGGCTGTCGGCAAAGGCTGGGCTGAGCGGGGCAGTGGGCTTTTCCTGCTATAGCAATCCCGCGGTGTCGGGTGGGCGCTGCTCCTGACTGAACCACCTCAAAGGATGGTTCTCTTCCACTGGGACACTCTCTGAGTGTCTCCAATATTTTATTATTTATTTTCATGATTATTTTTTCTGTTTTAACGATCTAGAATTGATTTATGTGTAACCAACAACCCTGAAACGTATGATACCTGGTGAAGAAAACACAATGCCATTATGGTAATACTTGATTCAAGCAGGATTCTTCAGTGGATGCAAAAACTAATGAGTGAACATTTGATAAACAATAAACATGTACATAGACTCAAAATTACTTGTTAATTACAAAGGGAATATTAACTTTACCATGGGTTCACCTAACACAATCTTAACCAGGTAATCTGAGTTAATATCCCTAATGAGATAAACTGACATCATCTGAATACAGATATGATGCCCTAGAAGGAAAACATTTTTTTAGCATTTATGCCCCCAAAGAAGCATAACTTGTGTTTATCATGAGGAAGCATGCAATAAACCCAAATTGAGAGACATTGTACAAAATAATAGGGCTGAATTCTTAAAGTCAGAATCACAGAAGAAAAAAGGACGACTGAGTACATATTCTGAATTAAAGGAGACTAAATAGACATGGCAATTAAATGTAATATGGGATTTTGAATTGGATCCCAGAGTATAAAAAAGAAAAGTAGCTGCAATAAATATTGTTGGGAAAATTAGTAAAATTTGTAGGTGAACTGTGGACTAGTATGTAGGTAAGGTATGTACGTTTATGGTATGTAAAGGTATGTAAATGTATGTAAAACCTTTATGTAACTGAGAAGATGTACGATGCTGAGAATCTTTTACCTAATGGAAATACCAAAGATGAGAAACAATTTTATATGCCAACCCTAAAATTCTGGTTCTTCCATATTTTCCCTCAATTTTATTTGTAAAATGCCTGTTCTTACTTTAGCTCATTACTTAGCGAATAAGAGCCAAGTGAGCATTCAGCATTCTGCCTTCAAAATATAATTGTTCAAATCCAAAAGTTTATTTGGTACCATTGCTTTTCCCAGGATACTGCGCACCATGGTTTTACAAATTGTTCCACCACTGGTAACATGGGCCACCATAATTCCAGCCTCCTGAAAAATCCCCACCCCTTTTTCCAGTCTTGGCCACCCAGCCCCAATGCAATGACAAGCATTTTAGATTTTTGTTACAACACTACCCTACTTTGAAGTAGCAATGTCAGCATTAGTTCCCTATTATCATGATAAAGATGTTTCACAAACTGCCCTGACAGGCAATACCTTAAACCATGCACAAGTATTACTGCCCATGTGCCAGTGGTCAGTTGGATCATTTCAGTGATCTCAGGGGCACCTTAGTCGACTGCAGTTCTTGTGAGTGCCTTTGCTGATGGATTCTGGGCTGTCTCACACATTTGGGGTCAGATGACTGTTGTCAGTCTAAGATGGCTAACATGACTGGGCTCTCAGTCACGGGTCCCTCACATCCTCCATCCCAACATGCATGTCATCATAGTAAGTTCAGAGATCCAAAAGAGAGCAAGGATAATCATGCCAGAGGACACGTGGAAATTCACATGTATTTGACATTCTTGGCTCACATCTAATTGGTCAAAATAAGTCACATGGCTGAGTGCAAAGCAAAATTGGAGGGAACAAAAGTTCTAGGGCCAATGAGTGGGTACAGGGAGACCTTTAATTGGGATCTTTGTGCAGTCAATCTACCACACAGAGTCACCTGACTTGCAGTGAAGGAACAATTCCAAATCAGTGTGGAAAATATGATAATTTCCATAGGTAATACTTGGTGAATCCAGTATCTATATAGAAAAATAAAAGAGTCTTGGCTACTACCTCACACTAGAGACAAAAATCAACTTGAATTGGACAGACTTAAATATGCAAAAGAAAACAACAAAGCTTCCAGACACATCTCCTCTAATTTGTTCCCATCCTTATTATTGGAGTTGCCTCTAGAAAACACAAATCAGTCCATAAAAGTCCCCTCCTCAGAAATATGAAATGTCCCTACCGTCTTCAAAATAAATTTCAAACCTTTTTGCATAGCTCTCCAAGTCCTTCAAAACCTTACCTCAAGCTATGAGTCAGCCATCTCAGGCAGGAGTCACACCAGAAAACACCTGTTTTTTTCAGAGCCTGGCTCTGCACTCCCCCACTCACGCTTCCAGCTTTCTGTGCCCCCTTTAACTGGTGAAATATTAATTATGATAATCAAATGGTATAGGCTCTTGAAACTTTCCAGGGTTCCCCTATCGCAGGCAAAAGGAATTCCTTCTCCTCTTTGCCTTTGCACGATCTGATTCAGAGCCACTTTGTTGGCTCCTGTGAGCAAACAGTGTGACTCCTTTAGCATCCCAGCTCTCAGCAACGTCCCTGCCTCCTGCTGGACAGCCAATAAGTGTTTGTGCAAAGAAGAAATTGATGGAAGGGAGACACAGGATGTAAAAAGGAATTTGAAATCCCACAAGGACTCAGAGGCAAAAAATATACCAATCAATTTTCACTGCAAAGTAAAGGAGCTGTTACAGTGGAGGATTCCTGGACTGAATGTCAATATTATGACGTAGTACGAGTGTGTTTCATGTTTGGTAATTGCAATCATTGTTGCTTTTGTTGTGGTTATCCATTTACAATGCTTGGTGTCAGTTGATTGATCTCTTGTAAAAATAAAATACAGTGTGTGTGTGTGTGTGTGTGTGTGTGTGTGTGAGTTGTGAGCAAATGAAGAATCAAGGTACAGTTTACTTGGATTTGGGAGAAATGGGAGTTCATTAAAACACATTATAATGTGAAATAAATGTTGATATTTGTTTCACAGTGATGGCCACAGTATCCCCCCCCCCCTTTAACTCTGTAGATTGCTAGGGATGGGGGGGGAAAGGATGTTACATTCTTTATTGACCAAGTAATTTAAGTTCCAATAATTATTTAAATTAGGTTTCCCATTGTCTCTTATTTTCATTCTCACTGAGGGGAAACAGTCTTGTAAAAATAGTGGAGAGCGTCTTTCTAGAGGTCTTTCTAGACACGATGGCTGAGCTTGGCTGGATGGCCCAGAGGGAAGTTCTTCGAACCAACAAGAGATTTTTGCTCAAGCCATGCCTGTAGGAGCCTGTTATGATCGCAGGTAGTTACCCCTCAGCCAACCACAGCAGCTGAGATTCGTAACTTGGGTTATGTCTGTTGCTTAGAATGAGCTGAGACGTATTCCCTGGAATATTATTAGCCTTGAAGTGATTTTCCAGGCAGCCCATGACAAGGCTTATTTATTTTTAAAGAAGTCTGTACGATATTAATATTTGCCTTACTAATAAGATATTTGAAGACTGTTTCATGTTTTTCCCCTATACATGTTTAAGTGGAGTGAAATCCCCAAATCTTAGAATCTATTGTAATTTATATAAGACTTAAATTGAGACAGATCTTACTAAACTCTTTTGTTATGACTCAAAGACACATCTTTTTCCTGGTCACAAAGACAGATTCATTCTCCTTTTAATGACTCATTTTGATTGTTCTTATGGACAGAAGCTACCACCAGGTGAGTGTGGACTATGGGAGTGGGATCCACCAACTTGGTTGTACGGAGATCTCGGGTTGTTCCAACCCCTCCTTTACTGTCTGGTGCACGTCAAACACAAGAAGAAGCTTCAGGATTGCAATGAAACAGCTTTGGTTAAGCTGATATTGGAAGAGCCAATAGCTTGTCATTCACAGTAGTGGAGACCAGGTTCCTGAAAACCACAGACGGAGTCTGTTCCTGAAACATGAGCAATTCTTGCCCCAAAATGTGTTGTTATATTGATATTTGGAGGATGTCTCCCTCTTCCAAAATCATATTTGAATTTTTTGGGCTGCTCTTTCATTTTTTTTTATTGAAATATAGTTGATTTACAATGTTGTGTCAGTTTCAGGTGTACAGCAAAGTGATTCGGTTATATACATATGTTTTTTCAGATTGTTTTCCATTATAGGTTATTACAAAATAATTAAGTATAGTCCCTTGTGATATACAGTAGCTCTTTGTTGGTTAATCCCAAACTCCTAATTTAGTCCTACCCACCTTCCCTCTTGGATAACCGTAAGTTTGTTTTCTATGTCTGTGGGTCTATTTCTGTTTTGTAAATAAGTCCATTTGTATCATTTTTTTCAATTCCACATATGAGAGATATCATATGATATTTGTCTTCCTCTGTCTGGCTTACTTCACTTAGCATCAGGAATCTGAAATCAACCCTGGTCTTCCACACAGGGTGAAATACGAAGAGTTGTAGTCACTTAATGATGCTATGGAGACAGAGAATGTGTACACACAGCCCGAGACGCTACTGCTGGATCTGGGGCAGGGGTGGTGAGGTGGAAACCCTGGGTCAGCACCACTGGGTGGACAGACACTTGCTAGGAGGCTCAGGTCCATCAGCACGTGGCCACTGCAAAGCAGCCAATATCACTCCAAAGCAGAGTCCACAATTTAAGGGAGAATTAACAATAACTGCTTCAAGTTTCTGTCCTGCTGGTTTGATAAAGAATGATTCCATGGGGCTTCCCTGGTGGTGCAGTAGTTAAGAATCAGCCTGCCAGTGCAGGAGACACGGGTTTAAGCCCTGGTAGGAGAAGATGGCACATGCTGTGGAGCAACTAAGCCCATGCGGAGCAACTGAGCCTGCACTCTAGAGCCCGCGAGTGACAACTACTGAAGCCCACGCTCCTAGAGCCCGTGCTCTGCGACAAGAGAAGCCACCGCAATGAGAAGCCTGCGCACCAGAAAGAAGAGTAGACCCCGCTTGCCGCAACCAGAGAAAGCCCACGCACAGCAACGAAGACCCAACACAGCCAAAATAAATTAATTAATGAAAAAGAAGAATTCCATGGGATGCACATATATTTGAGCTCTTAGATATAAACTAATTATAGATTACTCTGAGTTTTAAAAATACTAAAGCAAATACCTGCAGACTTCATATTTCATATTGCTCTGATAGGAAATGAGTGAGAAAGGAGTTGAAGAGATGTTTCAGTTAACTATAATCATCTGAACATTATTATATAAATGGCAATTCTAAGGTACCAATAGTTTTGCAAAACTATAACCGGTAATTTAAAAATACCCAAGAAGATGTATAAGGCCATGGATTTGAATCCTTACCTCTCCCAATTTGTTTCCAAAATGCCAAAAATAACATAACAAGGAAAATATTATACAACTTATAAAGTATAAAGAAGTCCTACATGCCTAAAATATGGAAAAGCTTTGGTAGAAGACTGAACTGGTGGAAACTACTGGTTAAGAGGAACCTTCTGTAGAGAGAAGGGAAGTTCCTCCAGTCCCCCTGAATTTCCTGTCCCATGAGCAGCTCTTGGGTCTGAAGGTCTGAGGGTTAGATCAGAGCCCAGTGAGCAGAAGTCTTGCTTGACCATGTTCACCGAGGATGGGGGAGGTCAACCCACTCTGTCCTCAAACTAGTGATGTCAGTTTCCAATGACTCATCAATAATGTAAACAGACTTTAGAAAACTCTTTGAGGCCTTCAAGAGGTTATGACTTTGGGCAAGCAACAGAAAAACTTAAACCTTCAAAACCTCCTTCTTAAGCCTACGATGAGCATGAAACAGTGTGAAAGAAGTAAAGCATTTTGGGAGATAGCGTGGACACCATATTTTTAACTGTTATAGAGGAAGTTAATAACATAAAAGCTACACTAGAAGATCTAATTAGTGAATTAGAAAGTCAGTTTTTAAAACTCTTGAATACAGAGAAGGGATAGAAAATAGCTTTCATTTTGTGCACCCATTATTGCTGACTGGGGGTGGCTGTTTGTGTTAACAAAGATCATGAGGTTTTGCTTGGATGCAGCAGGAAAGGATGTATTGACTGATAGGGCTGTCTTCTATGGTATGACTTCTGAATCTGAATTTAAAATATCATCAAGGATCTGATGAATATGAAGAAAAATAAAGCACACGTCTTCTAGGAACCGACCATTTTCTTGCAAAGAAACAAGCATCAGATCAGCTTACATGTCTGTGGAACCACCTTCACATAATTCTAAGGGAAAATTATTATGATTGTTGAATTCTATACTGAACCCACCTTCATGCATGTGCAATGGCAGAAATAAATAAGTAAAAAATTAAATAAATAGAAAAGAGCACAGAAAATATGTCATCTATGTGCCTCCTTTTACAAATTAATTTTCTAAAACTGAACTAGAATGAAGAAATCAAGAAAGAAGACATGGTACAGAAGAAAGATTGCTGAGCAATAGAAAATATTAAACATTTATTTAAGTAGAAACTATTGCTTTCTATGTATTCTAAGAAATACAAACATTTCTTAATATTTGTGTTTGCAAATACTATGAAATTATTCTTGTATTGTGTTTAATATCTGTATCAAAAATATTGTATTATTTCATCCCAACTGAGAGGTGGCAGTGTGGATAAAGAAAGACTGTGAGTTAATGAGAACTATTCATTCTTGACATTAATTGAAAAATAGAGACTCAATTGTATTCCTTTTAAGATGTGGTTGTAGGGCTTCCCTGGTGGTGCAATGGTTAAGAACACACCTGCCAATGCAGGGAACATGGGTTTGAGCCCTGGTCCAGGAAGATCCCACATGTGGTGGAGCAACTAAGCTTGTGCGCCACAACTACTGAGCCTGCGCTCTACAGTCCGCGAGCCACAACTACTGAGCACATGTGCCACAACTACTGAAGCCCGCACTCCTAGAGCCCATGCTCCACAACAAGAGAAGCCACCACAGTGAGAAGCTTGCACGCCACAACCAAGAGTAGTCCCCGCTCGCCGCAACTAGGGAAAGCCTGTGCACAGCAACGAAGACCCAACACAACCAAAAAAAAAAAAAATTGGTTGTAAAATTTCAGAATAGAAAAAATGACTCCAAAAAAGGCCTTCAAGAAAGGCTGAAAGTGATGCCTTGCTGGGAATAAATAACCAACCAAGGGACCTGGGAGAGGAGGACAAGGACAAGAATGGTGACTCCAGTAAAAAAAATGGGAAGTGCAGCCCCCAAATTCCTCAGGGAACATGGGCAGCAGCCGTTTTTCCTGGGATGAGGCCAAAAGGCTTAAAAATAAAAACATGTTGTCAGGCTGTGTCTTGGATGAGAGTTAAAGAGGGGAAAGGTGAGCTGCAAGCCACAGGACCAGCGGGCTCAGGCTGAGTCCTGAGAAGACTAAAATCATCACTTTGGGGGTCCTCCCATGGAATAAGAAGCTGAGAACTCCAGGGGGGTGGGGCTGGGGGTAGAGATGAGGCCGAGAAGGAGAAAAGGTTCAGTCTGGGCAACTGGGGCCTTGAGAGGCTGGTCTTACCCAGGAACTCGGTCCGTCTCTACAGGTAATGTCTGGTAGATGTGCTAGAGAGAATATATATATATATATATATTTTAATTTATTGGGGGCTTCCCTGGTAGCGCAGTGGTTGAGAGTCCACCTGCCGATGCAGGGGACACAGTTTCGTGCCCCGGTCTGGGAAGATCCCACATGCCGCGGAGCAGCTGGGCCCGTGAGCCACGGCCGCTGGGCCTGCGAGTCTGGAGCCTTTGTTCCGCAACGGTAGAGGCCACAACAGTGAGAGGCCCGCGTACCGCAAAAAAAAAAAAAAAAAAATTGGAATTGATTTACAAGGTTGTGTTAGTCTCAGGTGTACAGCAAAGTGATTCAGTTATGCATATACATATACTCATTCCTTTATAGATTATTTTCTCATATAGGTTATCACAGAATATTGGGTTCCCTGTGCTGTACAGTAGGTCCTTGTTTCTTATCTATCTTATATATAGTAGACTGTGTGTGTTCATCCCAAGCTCCTGATCTATATACCTCACCCCACCACATTTCCCCTTTGGTAACCATAAGTTTGTTTAAGATATCTCTAAGTCTGTTTCTATTTTGTAAATAAGTTCATTTATAACATTTTCTAAGATTAGATTCCACATATGAGAGGTATCACATGATATTTGTCTTTCTCTCTGACTTACTTCACTTAGTATGACAATCTCTAGGTCCATCCATGTTGCTGCAAATGGCACTATTTCGTTCTTCTTTATGGCTGAGTGATAGTCCATTGTATTTGGAATATTCTTTACCATCCCTCTGTCAATGGACATTTAGGTCGCCTCCATGTCTTGGCTATTGTAAATAGTACTGCAATGTGGAGGATATCTTTAATTATACATTTTCATAAATTGCAGTTAGTATGTGTACCCAAAATTTTAAAACACTGTCTGTGAAGGAAAGGGACAGAAAAAGGATCCCCCAGCTTGGCAAGTTTCCAGAAAACAAACCCAGCAAAGATGTCCAGTAAAAATGTGTCGATGCTGGTCTTACCAATGTAGATGTTAGGCTGAGCCACATGAAACTGTCGAGATTCTGCTTTTTCACCTACAAAATAATAATTTCACATGGTTCAAACTAATCGCTGAAGATCTCTGTTGACACGGTAAGGAGTTCATACTTGGCCCTGATCTGATTAACATGTATTAATCGTGTTGAAATTGAAGGAGGGTGCACCCCATTTCATTCAAGGAATCACTTGGCTTCTGGAGGGCACATTCCAGATTTTGAAATATAAAGAGAGAAACTGACAAGATCATTTTCAGAAGTTTATTTTCATATGTTTACTAATGTGCATTTAAAGAGTTTATTTTAAAATTGTTTATTAGTATGAACAAATGAGTGACCAGAAGTAGAAAAGTTTTGTTTCTTTGACTACAAAGAATATCTTCACCTTATGGATAGTAAAATGGTTGTTTTTTTTTATATACTCCCCCAAACTATTCATAACCATTTGTGAAAATAAGCATAGGGATAAACTTGGAAGTTTGATCTAATGATTTAACGTAAAGTGAAGTTAATAAATAATCATATTTGTTAATTATAAGTAAATTGAAGTATTTAATTTAAATTTAATTTAATATATAATTTTGTTTCACTCAACATTAGCGACACTGGGTCATATTTAAAGAAACTGAATTGGAAACATACTAGCTATAAATATTGGATGACATGCTTAAGAGATGTCCTAGCGTTTGATAAAGGCTTTAGCTGCAGATCTGTGGCAGCTGGCAATCTGCCTGGATAACTTCTAGAGAAAAGCTGAAATTACTCGATATCTAAAGACCAACAAGTGGGGCTTTGGGAAAATAAGATTCTGGTCTCTGGCTCCCCTGGGACCTTCCTAAGCCCTAGAAGTCTGGTCAGGCAAAAAAAATGCAGAGAAGATTATGCACAAGGATGTTAAAATTAAACTAAATACAAAATAGAAGCTTTAGGGAGCTACAAATTGGGAGAGAAGCCATTCCCTAATAGTAAACCTTTTGAAAAGCCTAACAGAGGAAGTGCAATCGCCCTGGAAACAAAACTGGCAGAATCTCCTCTTTAAGTTTAATATGGATCAAGTGAATTTGCCAGGTCTGAAAATATGTGCCCAGTTCTGTGTACACATGCATGTGTGCACACACACACACGCACACGGGAAACCAGAATGCCACTGCAGGCTTGAACAGAAGAAGGAGAGATTGGAAAGAAGCTGAGACCATGGGATGTGGGCAGTGTGAGAGAAAAAGAGGGTGTCTCATCCATGCCACATCCCAAAGAGGGACACTGAACCGTGTGTGCAGTACACGTGGAGACAAACCCAGGGTGGGACCATGAACTCATTCCCCTCTAGAGTGTATAAGAGAAAGTTAACAATTGACAGGAAAAGCAGATTGGGGCTGTTCTGAGCCAAGTTAGACTGATGCACATGCATTCCTTCCCCACCTCAAAACAAACAGGGTCTTGGAGGGAAATGACCAGACAGCCAAGAGTACTTGCTGGAATGGAGACTCAGGTCTGTCCCCTGCCCTCCCCCTGCTGGGGTTTTCCCAGCTGCAGAAGCTCCTGCCAGGCGTTGCCCTGGAGAGAAATCTCAGTGTGTCTCCTGGTTCTTGAGGGAGACCAACCCCCGCAGCGTTCTCGCCTGGGCAGATGTAAAGATGGAGGATGGTGGGAGCAGCCCTGGATGCCCACTGAGCAGAGAGGCGCTGGTACTGATGTTGAGGCGTGAAGCTGACCTTTCCTAAAGCCCGAGTAGATGCTTCCAGATGTAACTGGGCTTGTGTCAAGCTGTCTGTAATGACCCCGTCCATGTAGAGCTACAGGGGCATATCCCAACTGCCTGGGACTTACCCCCCATTGTGTTAAGATCCAGCACTCAGAGATGGGGAGCCCAGGAAAAGGACTCCCCTCACCTGAGGACTTGTTCCAACCTGTGTTTGCCTCACATTTAACAGTCATGAAATGATAAGGAAACCCACTAGTCTGATGGCATGAAGACTAGAGAGAAATCTTCAAACCATAAAGAATTAAAAGGAACAATCAACACATCTGAGCAAATGATAAATATGGGAGCTGAAGAGAGGAGTGTCAAATGCCTCTTGAAGGATTCAATTCAGGTCAATGAGAAGATCAGAGAAATGAGGAGGGACTCCGTTTGGAGATGCCGGGTAAGGCATCCGACTGACGCAGCAGACACACAGGCAGACACCCAGGCAGACAGACTCCCAGGCAGACAGACACCCAGGCAGACACTCATGCAGACAGACACCCAGGGAGACAGACACCCAGGCAGACAGACACCCAGGCAGACTGACACCCAGGCAGACTGACACCCAGACAGATACCCAGGCAGACATCCAGGCAGACACCCAGGTAGACAGACACCCAGGCAGACTGACACCCAGGCAGATTGACACCCAGGCAGACACACAGGCAGACACCCAGGCAGACTGACACACAGACAGATACCCAGGCAGACAGAGCAAGCAGGTGTTAAAAGAAGCAAGAGTCAATCCAAGAAAGAAAGAAGAAAGGACCCAACACTTGGTCCATGAATGAAGCTCTGATGGAGGGAGAGAGAGGGAGCTTTTCTGAGTCCACGCTGATTATTGTAAAACGTGAGGCTGGTACTAATCTACCCAGCGTTACAAATGTTGCAAAGAAAATGCTAAAGGAGTACAAAGGAGAGAGGGATTATTGCCAGGAGGAAGACAGTCACAGTTCAACTGACTCTCGAATGGTGGACGTTAGAGAGATAGATGCGGCCAGACAGAGCAGTGGACCTCAAGTGGGTGAGGCAGTGTAACCAGAAACCCAGAGGCAGGAGGCCAGGAGACTGCTCACACCCACAGCCGCCGGGGGTCTGCGGGGGCACAGGAGGGGCGTTCAGTGTGGACAAGAGGGGTTGCATCTTGTACTAATTTTGATGAATTGGTGGATTTGTTTGTGGTATGCAATGAGGGCAGAGGAGTTGGATAGGAACTGGAGTTCTTTTTCAGAGAGCATAACAAAGATGAAGAGAGTGGGTGACAAGAGAGAGGGAAACAGTCCCAGCTCCTCCTCCGAAGGGTTTCTGCAGCGTCTATGACAGTGATGATCGGGGAAAGCCGAGCCCAGTAGCAATGGTAGAGGAGAGGCACTCAGACTTGGGGACACCTTTGTTGCTGGGAAAAGGAGCAAGATGAAATTGAAGAAAACAGTCAGATATTGAACAGGAATGTCCAGAATCATGGTGAGAAATATAGGAAGCTAAATAAACATGAAGAGAAGCTTTGGTTTCCTATTTGGCATAATTGCAATGTGCTGCTGAAACATTCAGATCAACACCTGAAACTAGCAGGATGAAGCTGGAGATGGGAAATTTGAACTGTGCTGGGAGACAGGAGAGCTCATGCCTTAGACAGGTCATTTCCAGACCTCAGCACACAGTGACATCATCTGGAGGGAGCATTAAACCTCCAGAGAGTGTCTGAGTCATCAAAGCCTGGGAACTGGCATTGTTGCTGCTAGTCAGGGCACCACACTTTGAGAATCACTGTCTTAGAAAGTAAATTACAAGGAGATGGGCTGTGGGAAAAGAACTGAAAAGGACCAAGGAGCAGGGATCCTACGAGGAGCTGTTCTCAAGCTAAACCACCCATTAGAACACCCAGAGGAGCTTACAAATACCAAAACAGACACAGCCACCACCCCATCCAAGAGAAAAAAGCTCAGTCCCGCCCCCCTCCCCCCCACCCTGAGACCCTGGTTGAGTTGGCCTTGTCCCAAATGGTGTCACTGGTATTTTTAAAGCTCTCTGGGTCATTCTAACATCCATCCAGGGTTGAGAATTGCTGATTAAGGAGATGAGAAGAGAGAGAACTATTTATTTATTTATTTGCTAAAGAGGCAGATAAAGACCCCAAGTTTCCTGGCATAAACCTAATTCTCTTTGCTTTCCTCAAGAAAAGCTAGGGAGACACAATTAGTTCAGAGACAGCCCAATTGAAATACTGGCAATTAAGATAAGAATTACTCACTCTCTTGACATCTTCAAGAAATGAACAGTAGATGAAACTTCAAAAGCATCAATGTCCAGCCCCCACCTTAAACCTCCTAACCCAGAAAGAGGTTGAACAAGTGCTATGGAAATTGTACAAGGAAGGTGCCTGGTGTGGTACGCACCATAGAGGAGACATTAAGGGCAACTCGATGATTTCCTGATCAGATGATCAAATGTAACCTGAAGTTGAATTGAATTGAATTATAAGACAAATTGTATTTCCTGCACACTGGGAGTTATTGCACTGCATGTGGATTTGCTATTTTTAAAGCTTGGAAAGCCCTTACAGGTGATGTAGACTGCATCCAGCCAAGGTCCCCCAACTGAGAAGGCAGACCCTGTGCTGGACCCTCTCCCACTCACCCCCAGTCGTGCCCAGGTCTCACTCACTTAATTTCTGACTCTGGCAAGAAAATTCTTTCTTTCTGCTATCCTCGGAGACAACTGAGGACATTTTAACTGATAGACATGTTGCTAAATTCAATCCAAGAAAAGTAAAACCAGTGCCTTAGCAAACCTGCCAAGTGTCCCCCATTTTGACATTCTTTCCCTCCACTGCCTTTTCTGAGTAAAGGTGCTCAGATGGATAAAAACGTATTTTCAGCAGTCTGAACCCAGAGACTGTGAGTACCAGGCACGCGTTTGCAGCAGTCAGCAATTCTGCTGGGTTGAATTGGCCATGTTTCAAGCTACACATTTTTGTAAAAAAAAAAAGTCCCCAAATACATTCATGAAATAATTTATGCTCTTTCCCACTAACTTTTAGCTGCCTCCACAGTACAGCTTTCCAAGTTTCATAAAATGCCTCTTGCTAGGGAAGTGGAAGTAATAAAAAAAAAAAGGGAGCCCTCATGCTCCCTCCCCACAGCTCCTGTCTTGCAAGTGGAGCTTGGGACCTTCTAATGCAGGCAGAGTTTGGAGAGTTAGACTTTATGCCTGCAGGCAAGCCTGGTGAGATTTGATTTAGAATAAGGATTTAATTCAAGGAGAGTCACACAGACAAGGTAGACTATCATTTCCATAGACATAGAAAAGGCTGGTGGACTCAGCTATAGTTTCTAAGTTGGATTCTCTGCAGTGAACTCTTAGTGATCAGGATAGACTAAAGGGTCAGTGACTTTATTAAAATTAAATCATCAATTTTGGTTCATCAGTTGCAAGACATGTACCACACTAATGCACATTGTTAAAAATAAAAGGGAAAGTTCTGTGAGAGGAAGGGGACATATGGGAAATCTGTTCTTCTGTGTAATTTTTCTATAAAGCTCAAAATGTTCTAAAAAATTATCTATTAATTAAAAAAAAAGTAAATTATCCATTCTGAGTGAATGCTATATAAAATTCATCTACTCATTTACCTACCTCTTCAAACTGCTGACCTTCCCTGAAGATGTTTTCTTCAGTTTGAACTTTCTTTTTACTCCCAAAAGCACAGTCACTTCATCATGGACTATCCTGTAATCTTGCATCATGCTGTAGTCCAGTGAGCTCTTCAATGTTTGATATGAGGTAGAACCCTAGGAGATTTAACATCAAAAATAATATTAGAAGTTGTGTATGTGATAATTCAAAGAGTAAAACAGCAACGTAGAATGTAGAAAGGCATGTTAATTATGTGTATTTTCAGCCTATTCAACTGGAATCATGAGGAAGAATTTCAAAAGGCTATTAACATGTGTACTTTTTTATCATATGCTAACACATATATATGGAATCTAAAAAAAAAAAAAGGTTCTGATGAACCTAGGTGCAGGACAGGAATAAAGACGCAGAAGTAGAGAATGGACTTGAGGACACGGGGAGGGGGAAGGGTAAGCTGGGTCAAAGTGAGAGAGTGGCATGGACATATATACACTACCAAATGTAAAACAGATAGCTAATGGGAAGCAGCCGCATAGCACAGGGAGATCAGCTCGGTGCTTTGTGACCATGGAGAGGGGTGGGATAGGGAGGGAGACGCAAGAGGGAAGGGATATGGGAATATATGTGTATGTATAGCTGATTCACTTTGTTATACAGCAGAAACTAACACACTGTTGTAAAGCAATTATACTCCAATAAAGATGTTAAAAAAAGTGTGTACTTTTTAAAAAACTCTAACACAATGGAAATAAGATGTACATTTCTAGAAAATTCCATGTTTCAGACTTCACTGTAAAGTCTCCGCGGGTCTGATCTTTTATCTGAGATGGAATTTCTCTGTTCTGAGTGTCACTGTGTTTGTAGTTGGTTCACAGAGAAGGTGAAGTCTCTGAAGTGTCCCTCCCACAAGGGGACCCACCAAGACACTCATCCCTCAGAGGAGTCCTGCACCCGCCCCCCAGCAAACAGTTCTGGGATCCGAAATCAAATCCAAGCATTTGCTCCCTGGGAGAGAAAGAGGAAGAGGAGGTCTGAAAGAGTAAACTCTGAATTTACTATATCATAGATGTCAAATGGAAATATACAGAGAACTAGCTGGAAGAATACTCAGTAAGTCTAAATAATAGAAATAAAAGTAGAAAGAGGAAGTGTTGGGTAGAGATTACAGTGATGCAAAGTCAGGTTGAAGAGGACTTGATGATGGGAAAGGCCATTCATTCAACTATTTGAGGAACAGCTCCAAACATTTCTGGAATGCCAAGGAAGGTTTGCAAGAATCTCCAGGGCTGGAAGGAGGGAATTCGAAGCACCTCGGCCTGTTCCACAACCACCCTGAGTGTTCCAGGAACAACTCCTTGCTTGATGTTATGACTTTGTTTATTGTCAGCTGCTCTTGGCACTGCCCCCTGTGGCCAAAATCTCTTGCCCACAGGAAAGCCTTCCTCACACAATAGGCCTGGGAGAAAGAAAACTGTCCTTGAGAAGAATGGCATTTCAGCTGGAAAGGAATTCTACCAGAGGCCAGGACCCCTGTATCTGCAGCCCAGAGTTCTGTGTCTCCGTGTCTGCCCTGAAGGCCAGCCTGGAAGGCCTCAGTGGCTGGCGTTATAACCGCAGTTTCCAGATACATTTTCTGAAAGTGTAAACTTTGCTGGCTGGTATTGTATAAACCTGGAGGGAATTTTTACTTTTTCTTTGAAGGCATTTGTCTCCCAGTATCTTAGAACTTAACAGTCTCCCAGTATCTTAGAACTTATTGTGACAGTATGGCCTTCTAGCCCAGGAGCCTAACTCTGTGTGTGTGTGTGTGTGTGTGTGTGTGTGTGTGTGTGTGTGTGTGTGTGTGTGTGTGAGATATGCATGATTTGCCCTTGTTTCCTCTGAATTCCCTCCTCTAGCCCCTGTCAGGCCACAGGGACCTTGCTCTCTGATTCCCCTCTTTATCTTCTCCAGAGATGTAGCAAGTTTGCTTCTAGATTGCCACGCTGCCTGACTTCCATGTTGATATTTTATATTTAACATAAAGTTTGGATTTACAGAAACACAGAAAAGGGTGAGATAACTGACTATTTACCAGCCTGGGACGCTCTCCTCACTTTGGGGTCTGCTGTGTTAGGGATTTGCTATTGGACAAAACCATAAACCCTTCTCCTCAAAGCTGGTGACTCAGGGAACCAAGTAGTGGTACCAGAGAGAAGTAAGAAACCAGGAGGTATTATTAAACAAAAACAGACATTCTCGCAGACTGGGTGATCTATAGTAAAATATTTAGGCATGTAAATGTTATCCATCACACTCACTGTCATATTCCTTCATGCACCTTCGAGGTGCAGCCTTAGAAAGGCAAGGGTTTTCACATCAGAGTTGCCAGCATCATCTTAGACAATTCTGTTTCCTTATGTGTCCTCTTACCTGAATCCTATTTGCCCTCGCTGTTCCTCTCCACTGTCCCCCACTGCCCTACCCTGATATCAAAATCTCTTTCACCAACAGGTGGACCTCATGTTGTTTTCTTCTTGTGTCCCTTGAGGCCAAATTCTCCATGAGGCCAAATTCTCCACAATGGAGCTCATCAAACTCCAGGAATTATCCATCACCTCATACCATTTATCCAAAACAACTTGTTACTGAGTCCAAGCTTGTACTGCTCACCACACAACAGACCAGTAAATTGAGAGACAAGGTGTTGGGGCAAGGAATAGCTACTTTATTCAGAAAGCCAGCAGACCGAGAAGATGGTGGACGAGCATCCTATAGAACCATCTTACCTGAGTTAGAATTCAGGCTTCTTTTATACTAAAAGGGGAGGGGCTGTGCCTGGTTGTTGAAAACTTCTTGGTGCTGGAATCCTTTGTTCTTGCAGCTGTCCAGGTAGGTCTGGTCACGGTCTTCCTATAAAACTCTGCCAAATGTTATTTTCTGTTGTGCAACTTTGTAATGGAAATGTTATACTTTTAAAGGTCAGAGCCTTGGGAATGGGCTATCCTGTGTATGTCAGGTTACAGGTAACATTCTTTTACAAAAGGTGTGGAGCCAGCATGACTAAGCACAGGCAGCAGACCCAAGGGTTAGAGCTAAAGGAACAGGTTCACTATGGAGTCAGGTTTGTTCTTCTCTGGTACAAACTGAGTGATAATGTGTTAGGGCACCTGAATAGTTTACCTGAGCCTGGCCATGTCATACCTGGATGGCCATTTTCTAAAATGGTAAATTCTAGAACAAACAGCACGCTGGAAAGGGGCCCCCTGGGCCCCAGCCCTGTGTCACTCCTCAGCATCCTCCCCCCACCCTTTCTCCCTCTTGCCCTGTGCTCTACCTGGTCATCCCTCCCTCCTGACTCAGGTGATTCCCTGCCCCCTTAGCAGGTTAAAGGCTCTGGAAGTTCTGCTACAGAGGAAACTTGCTAGCTAGTTCCACTGTGCTTTTCTGAAATGGATTTGGTCACAGATTCCTGCATCAAGAAATATTGCCAAACACAAGTTCATGTATCCAATGCACAGTGAGGCCAAACAAACTGAAACATCGGAGTTTGGAGCAGAGAAAGGTTTATTGCAGGGCCATGCAAGGAGAACAGGTGGCTTATACCCAAAAAACTCTGAACTCCCTAAAGAGTTTCAGCAAAGCATTTTTAAAGACAATGTGAGGGACGGGCGTAGTTGGTTGCTGCAAACTTCTTGGTGTTGGAATCCTTTGTTCTTGCAGCTGTCCACATAGGTCAGGTCGCCATGTTCCTGTAAACCTCCAACAAGCAAACGTTATTCTCTGTTCTGCAACTTTTTATCTCTATATGAATGGAAAAGTGTTATACCCTTAAATGTCAGAGCCTGGAGAATGGACCATCCTATATACTTCAGGCTATAGGCCACATTCTTAACTCGAAGAAAAAGCAATAGAGGACAAAGGTTAAAGTAAAACAAACAGATCTAATATGGAGTCAGATTCATTCTTCCCTATTACAGAAACACCTATGAAGATGCCCGAGAACACACAGTGGGAGTTGTGGGTCTGGAAGGTTTGCTTGGGTAGAGTAAAATTTGACTGCTAGTCATGATGATTAAAAATCCCAACTTGATTTTTGTAATGAGACAATCTCAAAATGGTATATGAAGGACAATGAAATAAGTACACATCACAAGGCTTGATCAGAAAGGACTCAAAAATCAAATGCAAGGGCAGCCCAGAGACAAAATCAGCATTGACATTATACACGGTTACCATAACTAAACTCACAGTTACTCCTCACATTATTCCCAAAACATGTGAGCTTTGACCAGAAATGGCAGAGGTTGGGTGTGCTGTCAAAAGGGGATGCACAAACATGAAACAAGCATGAGTTGACTGTTGATGTTTAGATTGGCAGCCTTAGTTGCATCTTTAATGCATGGAAAGAAAATCAGACTGTAAATGTGGTGATTTCCTCACTTCTTAGTGTGTGTATAGCGGGAGTTCAAGGCATGTGTCTAGCAAAACAATAATTATTAGGGACCCACTTTTAACATCAAAAAGGCCACCAGTGATCACTTGCCTTGGGAGGTCAGGACATATATTCTCAGAAAGCTGGCTGTCCAGAGGCATGGAGGGGGTGGGAAATCACCACGAAAACCTCAGCTTTATGAATCCTGATGGAATCACTCTTGTCAAGACGGTTCTTTCTTGATGCCCAGGGTCCTGAGTGTCTCAACAGTGGTAGTGTTTCCCTCATCCAGGTCAGCAAATCAGTCCAGTCATTAGACTACACAGCTCCGAGGACTGGTGGTGGCTTTCCAGGAACCTCTGCAGAGAGGATGTTGCCAGAAGCAAAATGCTGAAGGCAGGCTGACCAGGTCAAATCCCCACCTGGGCCATGGTTTTCCTTCACGCCTCTGGGTCCCCATGTCCTCATCCCTGAAGTGGGGATCCTCGCCCGATCCTTGTCCACCTAATCTACTGCAAAGAGTGTTGGTGATTAAATACACTGAAAATAGAGTCTCTGGCACATATTAGGTGCCATGGGACCGTCAGCTGTCACCTGGAAATTTATAATCAAATGGGGAGGTGCAATCTTCCTGGTGCTCTCAGGAGCCACGTGGCCAGCTGTGAGCATCTCTGGTTCACCAGGCTGTTCCTTACTTGTTGGGGCAACCATGCACAGGGGCAGAGAACACACAAGCCACATGCATGAGGGCTTTCTAGGACAGAGAGGACTTGAAATCCCTGTTTCTGTAGGCAAGACACACTGCTGCTCGGCCCCCCCAAACATCCAGGCTTTCTTCACAGCATCACATTCAATGGAAAGTATTTTCCCAAATATGGGCAAATGCCTGAAGTGAGAATCGGGTTCACCTTTAACCAGAAACCTCATTGAAAACAAATATCAGACAGGAGAGCCTCTGGTATCCAAGAGCCTCGAGGTTGCTGGCTTTGAGAGTTTGTGGACACAGCGGACATGCAAGAGTGCAAGCTGGGGCCCTGAGCCCAGGAACCGGCATCTCTGACCCATGTGATGAGCAGAAAGGTGGAGAGCGCCAGCCAGGGGTGTTTCAACACCTGTTTAAATGTTGGCTTTGAACAAGATCCTTCAGCTTTTCCCCTTGTAACAGTTCTGTGCTTTAGAAAACTGTTTCTGAGCCAGGGAGTCTGCGGTGACCCCAGCAGAGATGGGCAGGATCTCCCCTCCCTCCCCACCCGATATGTGTTCCTGTGTGTCCACATGGGGAGTACCCTACTCCCCGCACCTACTCAAACAGGGGCACCCTCATCCGACGTTTGGGCAATAGCCCCCTTGCCACTCTCAGCACCTGGATGAGCTGCTTTGTCTCAGAACCTTAGCCAAACTCCTCGGAGTTCCATTGCCCTCCTAGGGGTTACGGAGTCAACTCAGATAAAGCATGAGTCTTTTGGTTGAAGGGCAATTGAATTCCCAACATGATATATGGCCTAAGAAAGAACAATTCTGAGGGGCTGCAGTGATGTGTTTTGTGTTAAGCTCCAGTTACTCAGGGATGAGACCGGTCACTGGAACACTGAGAAATTCCATGGGGGTCAGGAGTAAGTAACGTGAAGGGTGAGATATTAGCCGAGGTGGAGAGGCAGGCGGGCTAAGTAGAGTGGGACCCCAGGGACATCATGTCCTCCAACCAAAACCAGCGTCAGGCGGGAGGAACTTCACAGGACCCAGTGCCCTTCATCATAGGAAAGGAGCGGGGATTAGCTTGTCCCCGTATCTCTCTTTCGTCCGCACTGTCCCTTCCACTCATCTGCACACTGGATGGAGACATTGTATTAAATATAATTGTGCCCAATGGACATGGATGCTTCCATCTGCAGGCTGAGCACCCACATTCCAGCGTTCCGTGCCCAAGAAAAACAACTGTGATCTCCTGATGCCCAGCAAATTAACAGTCATTCAAGCCAGCTATCCAATTATGGCAAAAGAACTCAAGAAACTCATCAGTAAATAAAATGTTATTTACACAAGAATGCTAACAAAAATGAAGGTAAATATATTGCTTTGATTTTAATCATTAACTCAGGTTCAAAGGGTGAATATTAAGTCCTTCTTAAACCATTTCAGGATGTTATTGTTTCTTTTGTTTCCTGAAATGCCTACACTTTCCTCATTCTCATCTCTTTCTTATAGATAACTAGGTGTCACTCTGGACCTGAGTCAGTCTCCTAACGTGGGAGTGACATAAAGAACAGTCCTTCATTACCGCTGTCCCTCCAAGAAGTAGGTCTGGGTGAAACAGGGTCGACGTGTGTTTCTCCCGCATGAAAGAGGAGTCCGGGCAGCCAGTAGGAGAGCTGGAGGGTTGCACAGGGTTACAGAGGCCCCTGCAATCTGAGTGCCACCCATCCTTGGACACAGTACAGAGCCACCTTAGTGTCCAAGATCATCACTGGAGCTCCAGCCACTGCATCCACGTTCCAGCCAGCAGGAAGGAGGCAGACAGGAGCACACCCTCCTTCGAGGACACTCCCTGGAAGGAGAACTTGCCACCTGCGCTGACACTCCACCAGCCAGAACTGCTCTCCTGATCTTACCAAGCTTCACAGAAAACTGGGAAACATAGTCTTTATTCAGGGTAGCCATAGGCCCAAATGGGAATAAAGATCAGGGTCCTGTTAGGAAGGAGGGAAGACAACTTGCTGGCTCCCCCATATTCGTTCTTCCTATGACAAGAGAAGAATATTTAAGTGACCACAAAGGTGACATTTATCATGCAATTCAAGTTCCTTTTATGTTTCTGGTTACTGGAGCCAGGACTGGATACTTGCTTCCTGTTTTTCTGACACCTGAACTGTCCCCAAGAATACCACACCTTAGCATGCATTGAAGTCTCCATTCTCTCACAGGGGCTTCATCCAAATGCATTGTGAAAGTGCAACTAAAACTTTTGTCCAAAGGAGCATTGCCATTCCTGCCTGGATTATGCCGTCTAGCCGCCCCTTAGGAGTCCCCCTTTAGGAATAGGCTTCCGACCAGCTCCTGAGGAACTCCAGAATTGGAAGCCCACACCTCCACATCCCAGGGCTTCCTCAGCTCCGGAGAAGCCCAGAAGCTGACGAAGGCTGCACTCTGCTTGCTGTGCTATCCCGTGAGAAGGATGACCCTCTGTATGTCAGGCGACGCTGAAGATCACTTCCCTTCAGGTACCGCTTTTGACAGTCCCCATGGTGACAGGTGTGTTGTTAAGGACTTTGCATCTTATGGATTATTTTTTCTTTGTATTTATTTACTATTTAAAAAAATTAACTTTTATTTTATATTGGAATATAGTTGATTAACAATGTTGTGTTAGTTTCAGGTGAACAGCAAAGTGATTCAGTTATACATATACGTGTATCTATTTTTTTTCAAGCTCTTCTCCCATTTAGGTTATTATAGAGTATTGAGCAGAATTCCCTGTGCTATACAGTAGGTCTTTGTTGGTTATCCATTTTAAATATAGCAGTGTGTACATGTCAGTCCCAAACTCCCTAAAGATCCCTTCCTTCCACCCTTCCCCACTGGTAACCGTAAGTTCGTTCTCGAAGTCTGTGAGTCTGTTTGCTGTTTTGTAAGTAAGTTCATTTGTATCATTTCTTTTTAGATATCATATATTTCTCTTTCTCTGTCTGACTTACTTCACTCACTGTGACAATCTCTAGGTTATTTTTTTCTTGAGACTCTAGAAATAGACTTCTTACCCCAGCCTCATTTTCCAGGTGAGGAAACTAGGGCTTGGAGATGGAAAGTGACAGTCCCTGGTCCATGCAGGTTGATGAGTAGGGAGCTTGGGCCAGGTGACCTCAGAGCCACAGTCCCACCCCCATTCTAGACACAGTCCACTGCAGCGTCCGGTTAGGCCAGGTGGGGCCTCACACTATATCTTTGAAATGTAGTTAAACTAAAATGCATTTTTAGATGAGTAGGCAGCAAATGCTGCAGACTTTGCTTGCACAAGGTTCTCCGGAGACTTAGTCCAGCCAGTTTATCGTGGCTTCCAACCAAATTTAGTTGCCACTTTTCATTAGTATTGTTTCAAAGCCAATGATGGATTTGGTAATGTGATTTTTATATGTCTAGCTTCTCATCGGCTGTCTCCCCAGAGACGTATTTTTATGTTGAGAGCCTCAGCACTCACATGTGTCTTTTATTGTCGGTGGTATTAACCAATACCTATTGATTTCCTGCTTATGGCCACTGGGACCCAGGTCTGGGAGCCGTCCCAGAACCAACTTGGCCCTCGCTGCTGTGATTCATTTTGTAAGGGTAAAACCTTTCATAATCCTGTGCTTTCTAAAAGAGCGATTGAGCCCCAGGCTGAAGCGAGCTGGTGGGTGAGATACCAACCATGCGGCTGAGACTTTCCTGCTCTCTCTCCTTCTTCTTTCTGCCTGTTCCTAGACCATGTCCCTTGCCACATTATTTTCCATTATTGATAAAGTTCTATCTAGGAAAACGGTGGTATAAAAATCCATGGTAGACCTAGAGAACACTGCAGTTATCAATAGCATTGTATTGAATCATTTAATAGGTTGTAGTGTGGTACAGTTTGACCTATGTCATTTAGTGATTTTCACAGTAAACAGTGTAAAATGAGCAAAAACAGGATTATTCTCATGTAGAGATTAGGATATTGGTTCAAAGCAATATGATTCACCCCAGTTCCTTTAGCTAGCTATTCAGAATTGCAAACTCACACCAAAGTCTTATCTCTACCCCGCTGCTTTCTCCATACATAACACAGCACTTTAGCTTATGAATTTGAACCTTCATTTTATTTTATCAGCATGTCAGTTACTCAGTGCAGCCCAAAGTGGAAGTGGGAATATTTTTCCAAATGCTATTGATGGTGGGTTTTTTTAAATGAGTGCAACTAATAAGTCTTTGAAGCTTTCATGACTGGAAGAGTAAATTCCAGTTGAAGTTGTAAACCACCTAAATAAGGAGTGAATAGTGCTCTAAGGAAAATCTTCACCAGTGGTTCCTGCCAAACCTGTGTGTAAAATATGAACAAATCTTGGAGTTGAAAAAAATATAATCATTAAAATTAAAATTAGCAATAGCTAGGAGGGGCTCTAGACTGACCACAACAAAGAGTTAATACATTGAATAGTTGTGCTGAAGACTTTTCTTATGATTAAGCCGAGTGGGAAAAAATATAAAAAAAAAAACAGAAAAGCAATAAACAGGAACAGAAGCTAAATAGGAAGTAAAGAGATTACAAAATAAAATAGAAAAAGGAGTTAAGAGGTATGGAAGACAGATTGAAAGAACAGAACACGTCTAAGTAGGACTTCCAGAAGACGGCAGGATGACCCCCTGTCCAGAGGCAGGTCCCACCCTCACCCGACAGGCCTCCCCTGCCAACGGTCCCAGTGGTCCCAGTCCCTCCCCTGGTGCCCAGCTCACCCTGCCCCAGCTCCAGTGACTTAAGCTCCAGGCATGTCCCCCTCCATCACTGCCCTGCCTGCCCTCAGCCCCTCCCAGTTGCTTGTGCTCCTTGGGAACATTTTGCCAATTCGTGGGCTGTCACCTCAAACCTGCCCTGCCTCAACTCTGCCCTTCAGAAGCTCTTCCAAGTTTCTTGTCCATGATGGCATCTTTGTTTTGTTCCCAGGTGCCAGTGCCAATGCTGTTTTCTTCCCATTTTCCTTATCGCTTTTGTTATCTGGTAGAAATTCGGGAAGCAGCAATGGTGGGGCTCCTTCACATCTTTATGGTGAACCTGAACTGAAACACCAGTGGGAAAGATGTAGCAGACAATCAATCTTACAGGCACATATGACTGTCTAATCAACACTTCATTTGTGGCAAAGAGTTGATTGAAGCTGGAAAATGTGGATGCAAGTTAAATTACGCCAGACAGAACTCAGGATCTGCTTGGAAATCTTGAAGGTACTGCTGGATGTTATATTGAGTACATTTAATACATCAAAAAAAATACTTTTTGCTTTTCTTGTATTGCTAAAAAAAGCAACCATTCTTTTTTTTGGGGGGGGGGGTGGGGGGCACGCGGGCCTTTCATCGTTATGGCCTCTCCCGCCACGGAACATAGGTTCCAGACACGCAGGCCCAGCAGCCATGGCTCACAGGCCTAGCTGCTCCACGGCATGTGGGATCCTCCCAGACCAGGGCACGAACCCGTGTCCCCTGCATCGGCAGGCGGCCTCTCAACCACTGCGCCACCAGGGAAGCCCAAAGCAATCATTCTTTATGTAACGAAGTAGTTGATTCATGAAAGAAAAAGAAACAGTTACGTCTGGTATAAAGTCTAGTTTTAAATCGATGTCTGGGAATGTTTGTTAAATCCCTAAAACTCTTTATTTTCTGATTAAGTTTTGCTGCAAAAAGCATTATAAGTTTGGTTATAAAAGTTCTCACTTGATATATTAAAATTCCTCATTAAGTATGTTTGTCATTGTTGTTGTTTACTGAAAGAGTCTTTCTCCCCAGTAACCTTGCATAGAGACAATGGAACTCAACAAAGGTGATGAGAAGCACATGTTTGTTTTCTCCCTCAGGAGAAAACATGTTTGTTTTCTCCCTCAGGTAAGAGGATATGAGAAGGATATGAGTTTTCATCACAAAGTGGGTGGAAGGCGAGGAGAGACCTGAGGTCTGACCATGTCCCCTGAACCACTGTCTTGGGCACAGGATAGGTGTCTGAGAACCAGAACATGTGCCTTTCCAAGTATCTTTCTCCCACGGAAATTCTTCTCTTTATTTTTCATCTTTTCTTTTTTAGTTATCATTGAGATTCAAACTCTTTCTTCTAGTGAATCATGATAAAATGAAATTAGAAGATCTGAGTTCAAGTGCTGCACTTGCCGCTCCCTAAAAACATAAATTGATGCTCTCCAGTTTTGGATTTTTAAGTTTTCCTCTATGTGAAATGGGAAATAATAGTGACTGAACTGGATTGATATGCGATTTTTAGGAAATATCACTGGGAAATGGGAGTCTGAAATCTCTGGGAGACCCTCATGTGCTGCTTGGATTTAAATCCAAGGTCTTATTTGTGCACAACAGCAAATGGTGGGATTGGACACCCTCTCCTCTACCCCTAGACCAATGGCCCAACCCTAGGTCCACTTCAGACCACATGCCAAGCTACAAGCCTTCCCCCATTCTTGCCAGCAGTTCCTGATGTGCTCAGAAACTCAACACAGGACAGGACAGCTGGTGACAAAGTGTGATCAAGAATGTTCACCCCTTTGCAGGGAGGTCCAGAAAACCACAGGCCAGGTTCCTACAGAAAGCTTGTGTCTAACATCGAAAGACCAGCATCAGTGTTTGGACAGAGTACAGTTGAGGCAATAGGACTAATAACACATAACGAACACACACGTGGCTCGTGCATCTGGAAACCACTCACAACCCTTTTCATACATCAGCACATCCGATTCTCAAAGCAGTCCCATGAGCGGCACCATCATCAGCCTCCTTTTGGAGAAGGGCACATGGTGCTGGGCGGTGGTGACTCACCCTATCTCTCAGGCAGTGGCTCTGGCATCTGTGCTGTTGACCTCGCTCTCCACTGGACAGACATGTGCTGCCACTACTCTGGGTTTAGGCACCCTCTGCTGAGAAAAAGAAAACATACAGTTTAGGACCTACCCTAAAAGAACAAGAATGTGAAAGGAAGCAGCCTGGCTAGAAAACTTAAGAAAGGCTGTTGTAGTTGGCAATCAAGGCAACCCGGGAGACATTCACAGAGAAGTTTCAGGAGGTCCTTTGGGGGATGCAGCACGAGGAAGGGGACATGCTCAGGCTTTGGACAGCAAAGAGAAGGACGTTATGACAGTAGTTTAAGCATGTGACAAACTCAGAAGATCCTCCTTATAGGAGGTGAGACTTGCGTGTGTTTTAGTAGAAGGAGCAGAGCCATGAAAGGGGAAGAGATGGGAGATTCAAAGCCAATGTAGATATTGATGGAGTGAGGGTCCAGAGGAAGCTGGGAGAGGAAGGGGATTGGCTTGTAGAGCACAGATGGAAGAGATGACATTGCCAAAGAGGAGGTCTGCTTGTCCGTCTAAGACGGAAGCTTGTGAGAGAAGCTTAGAACCCATGACACCACCGGCACCACCACCCTGGCTCTGTCACTGATGTCACAGGTGTGCCCTGGGGTGTGCCTGTGCAGAGACATTTATACAAAGTTCACTGTGTTCATCAGTAAAGCAAGAGGACCGCTCCAGTAAACTGTGCTGCTGAATGAAAACATCCTCCTTGGCTTCATCAGCCCTGTAGTCTGGACAGTTCCACTGAACGCTGCCACTGTACTTATTCCTGATATCCTGTGCTCAAAGAGAAAAGTTGAAAGATATCTCTCTGGATTATGTCAAGTCAGAGCAGAGACAACCACTTTCCAAAAGCAGCTTGTAGTCAAGGCTTGGTGTTAAAATCACCTGGCCAGATTTATGCCTCACTTGTAAGTATTAATGAGTGTCTTGTGTTTATTTTGCTTTGAAGTTGTTAAATGGAGAAGATCATTAGATTAACACAAACTGTACAAACAGTCCCTTATCCTCCGAATCCCCCACTGAGGAAAAGAGGCATCTGCAAATCTAATCTGAAAGGTTAGTTTGAAGTAAAACTGTGGCAAACTTCCCAGAGGCTCATGGCTTTCTGGGTCCCTGACCCTGCATTTGTGTCCTGAAACCATCTCAGCAGTGTGAGCCCTGCCACCAGCCTCAGGACATTCCCCAAATACCCAAGAGGGAGGGAATTTAGTCAGCATAAATACTCACACCCACACCTGTGAAATAAACGTGCGTGTCATGTGCAGTCTACTTAATCATAAAAGCCTCATTGCTTGTACAGTAATCAACTTATAATTGTTTTTTCTAGGAGGTGCTAAAAATGAGGACGTGAAAATAAATACCAGGTGAAGGAAAGGTAGAAGGGTTTATCCTTTTTAGCTCTTTTATGACTTACTGATACTTTTGCATTTTGTGAAGTTTTCTTTAGAGATTCAGTACACTAGACGATTACTAACAAATCATTCATTTACAGGTCAAATGGTGAGTCTTGCAGACCAAATACACACATTCTATTTACTTTGAGTTATCGGTCCCCCTGGGCCTGAGACACTTTATAATCCCTCTCTTCTTCTCTGCTGCTCTCTCCTCTCTGCCACATCCCAAGGAAAATGTCTGTTGTGCTGTATTTTGGTGAACAAATATCATTGAATATTTATAATAAGCATTCAACAGTAGAGAATGTTGCAAAATACACAAAATTGAACAAGAAAACATCCCTTTATTAAGGAGGTTAGTGAATTAGCTAAGTTAACAACCAAGACTCTATAGCAGGTCTCCAAAACAATAGATATAAAAGCAAAAATAAATAAATGAGACCTAATCAGACTTATAAGCTTTTGCACAGCAAAGGAAACCAGAAATAAAACAAAAAGACAACCTACAGACTGGGAGAAAATAGTTGCAAATGATGCAACTGACAAGGGCTGAATTTCCAAAATATACAAACAGTTCATACAACTCAATAACAAAAAAACAAACAACCTAATAAAAAAATGGACATTTCTCCAAAGAAGACACATAGATGGCCAATAAGCACATGAAAAGATGCTCCACATTGCTAATTTTTAGAGAAATGCAAACCAAAACTACAATGAGGTATCACCTCACACTGGTCAGAATGGTCATTATCAAAATGCCTACAAATAATAAATGCTGGAGCGGGTGTGACGAAAAGCAAACCCTCCTACACTGTTGATGGGAATGTAAATTGGTGCAGCCACTATGGAAAACAGTATGGAGGTTTCTCAAAAAACTAAGAATAGAGCTACCATATGACCCAGCAATCCCACTCCTGGGCATATATCTGGAAAAGACGAAAGCTCTAATTCGAAAAGATACATGCATCCCAATGTTCATATTGGCAGTATTTGTAATAGCCAAGATATGGAAGCAACCGAAATGTCCATTGACAAGTAAATGGATGAAGAAGCTGTGATACATATATACAATGGAATATTATTCAGCCATAAAGAAAAGAATGAAATAATGCCATTTGCAGCACCATAGATGAACCTATAGAGATTATCATACTAAGTGAAGTAAGTTAGACAAAGACAAATATCCCATTATATCACTTATATGTGGAATTAAAAAAAAATGATACAAATTAACTTATTTACAAAACAGAAATAGACTCACAGACATAGAAAACAAACTGACAGTTACCAAAGAGGAAAGAGGGAGGGATACATTGGGCATACAGGATTAACAGATGTACACTACTATCTAAAATAGATGAACATCAAGGGCTTACTGTATAGCACAGGGAACTATATTCAGTATCTTGTAAAAAACTATAATGGAAAATAATTTAAAAAATATATAGATGTATACATATGTGTATAACTGAATCATTTTGCTGTACACCTTAAACTAACACAATATTGTAAATCAACTGTTCTTCAATTAAAAAAAAAGAATTTATGGCAGAATAAGTGCCAAGAGAAAAGATGGTTTATTAACCGTGACTTTTCATTTTCTGTATGTTTGGTGCTTTGACATTCAGGCCTTGCTAACCCTGGAGATACTGCCCCTTACAGGGCCAGCCAATTCCAAGAGATAGTGAGGGCACACCTGCAAGCAGGCCCTTCATATGTAAACCGACCCACTCAGAGCCCATGCCCCAGCAGCCCCCTGTATGGGGCACTTACACTTGGGATGCTTTTCCCTGCCCTAGACACACCAGGTACCAGATGACTACAAACAGAGTCCCCTGAAATTATTCAAATGAGCCCAATCCTAAAACTGCCTACAGAGCCTAGCTTGTTTCTTCCTGTGGAAACCACAATAAAGACTCTTGTCCACGTTGACCCCTCACTTCCTCTGCCTCCTAACTGACCCTGGTGCTTCCCCGTGTGGCCCCCCATCGTGTGTTGCGTCCTCCTCTTGGGATCTGTGAGTCACAAACTCTAATTACAATGACTGTCATCTCCTGATCTGTTGGCCTTGCCAACCACCCTTATCCGAATTCTCTAAAATCTTCTGACTGAAAATGAGAGCGCCATGGACAGAAACCTGTTCTGTCTGGTTTACTCTTGTCCTGCAGCTTCCAGCACCATAATCAGTGCACAGTAAGCATGCAATAAATGTTTTTTGGATGAATAAATAAGTGAATGGTCCAAATGCACTCTTCAGTTCCCCATGCTTGAAAACAAGAACTGTTTATCTTTTAACAGTGGCAGTTTATCCAAATTCAAACAATAATAATACTGAAATTTCATGCAGGCATTTCATGGTCATTGTATCTTTTCTATCACATCTCCTAATCCATGTTGCATTTTCAAAGCTGTAAGATATACGTGACATGAGGCCTCACACATTGCTTCTACTCAAGCGGAAAGTGAGAATCCGTGGATGAGAGGATGTGGAATAACAATCACCACTCCACCTCCACTGTACTACTTCTGCCTGGGAAATGGTCCACAGGCATCAGGGACTTGCTTGTTCTTTTGTTCAGGGGGGATTTGCCCTTTAGCTCAAACTGAATGCTTTAGGGTATAACTACGTACGGCTTCAGTGGAGTAAAGGGGTGACATATGGACACTTGCACTTAACAAAGAACACTTATTGTGCTCATTCCTTTAAAAGACACTGTGTCGTGTGGTTATTACCTTCCCAGGCCCTCTGTTCTGAGGCTGTGTTCACTAAGAACAATTCTGAAATGATCTTTGCCTCAAACCACTAGTCTTCTAGCATTGAGATAAGAACCCAGGTTTCATAGCCAAAGGTTTTTTTTGCTTTTGAGATGATATAAAAACGAACTAGGTGTTGACCAGGTGGAACAAATGATTGCTTAGCCTCTCATGAAGTTCGAAAATAATTTTACCAAATCTGCCTTTGGACCATATCCAGTGTTTGACTTTTCAATTAGGGGAAGGATATCAATTATCACTCTAGCTGTCAGGTGGGTAGAATGGAGCACAGAGTGAATTTTGTTTTCTGTATGTTCACCCAGGATGCTGTGAATTTCCTGAGGCAACTAACACTATTAGTTAGGTGAAGCCTTCCTACATCAAAGAGCATATGTGCATTGGCTTTTCAATGCACCCAGGGCATGAACACATGAGCAATTGATTGATGTTAACAGCAATGGCTCTGAGGCTGTCAACCACATCCCTAGCCCTGGCTCTCTGAGTCTACTTGGGGTCCTTCATGCTGCCTCTTCCCTAACTTGTGGTCAAGGCTTGGGCTTTGCTTCCAAAAACACCTGGTAGAGCTCTCCAGTGACCCAAGGACTTGGATCCAGCTGGGTGTCTTGCTAGGTTTCTCTCCAGGATTATTATTTTTTTCCCTCTGATCCTGCATTTTGGCTCAATAAAGGCTACAGAGAAAATTCCTCTATCACCTTAAACCCAACCCCAGATTCCTAGAAACCAAGCTTAGTTCAGGTCAGTGCCCAAGTCTCACTTTCCTGGAAGAGGGAATTGCACCCAAAAGACACACAGAGGAGACAAAATGTAACCAAGAAGAAGAGAGATCCAGGCCATACCAGGAAGTTTCTTGGTTCCAGGAGCAAAGCATCCCCCATAAGAAGGAGCAGGACCCGTCTGTCCATAGACCAAGATTTACCTCTCATGACTTACTATACACAATTGTAGCTAAACTAAGGAAAGAATAAATCATGTGAAACTTTTATTTAATAGTTAACTTTTATTTATTTTTTTAATTTTTTATTATTATTATTATTTTTCCTTTTTTTGCGGTACACGGACCTCTCACTGTTGTGGCCTCTTCCGGACACGCAGGCTCAGCGGCCATGGCTCACAGCCCCAGCCGCTCCGTGGCATGTGGGATCTTCCCGGACCGGGGCACGAACTCGCATCCCCTGAATCGGCAAGCGGACTCTCAACCACTGCACCGCCAGGGAAGCCCTATAGTTAACTTTTATTTAATTCCAGCTGATTATTTTGTGGGTTTAACAATCTGGGTTAAAGAAAGCTTAATCATTGCTATCCTCAGATTTCCAGGCTGTTTGGGAAACTGAGTGCCGTTCCTTCAAATATGCTGCTTTCACAAGCTTACTTCTGTCTGGCAATGCTCCACATTAAAAAATGACACTGAACTCACAATAATTTTAATTAGATGATTTAAAATGGTGTTAAATTTTTTTTTAAAAAATGTATTCTCAGAGAAATCTGAAATTTATTGGCTTATGTCAAATAATTAAATTTTTAAAACTACATTAAAGCTTAAAGGCTACAGCACAATAATAATCTAGGGTAAATGTGTGATATTCCAATTTTGGAAACTAGTTTATTACATATATTCACTGAGCAATGTGAAGTTCTTTTTACTCTAGAACCAAAAGTAAAATTTTGAGACAGCTGGTAAGCTTGATACCAAAAAAAGCAATTCAAGAGGTAGAATTTATACAACAGAATCTCCCATATGGGACAGTTATAAACCCAGGGAGGCAGATCACTCTAGGAGGACTGCATTTTCTGGAAAGACATATAGACACCATTACAGAGGATACAGAGGATAAAGGACAGCCATACTTTATATTTAACTCACTTGGCAAGCTAGGCACATGGCAGCAGAAGCATGCTGCAAAATTCTAGAAAAGATCTGTTGAAATATACCAAGTCTTAGCGAGAATTTTATCCTTACCAATAACCCACAGTTCAGCCTACTGCAGAGATAAAAGGATCATAGAATTATATGCCGACTCTGCAGATTGTTGAAAGGGGAAGACTAGTACCCAAGGGCCAGGTCCCCAAGAAGAAAGGCATTTCCACAGATCATGTTTTCACAACCTCTCTTTACTGCACCAAAAAGTAGAAAAGCATGTAATGTCCCAATGGGTGTCCTTGGGAACATTCCTTTTTCAAGTATGTGCTCTGGGAAGTCAACAGAGATCAGAAATAGGAGATAAGATGGAAAAGGAGAAAAAATCAGTGAGCAGCCAAACTGTACACTTCCCCACCGTGTCTTTTAATACTCTACAGGTACAAAAGGACATTCCAGAGGAAAATGTCCAGAGGGGCCGTATAGACAACCACAGAGAGCATGGGCTCCACCAAGCGTCTGCTTGTCCAATCCCAGGCCAGTAACAGAACAGGACTCTCTCTCTCTGACCCTGCCCTCGGGGGAAAGCACCCAGACTGGATGTCTGAAGGTCCTGAGGTGGGGGCTCCAAGGGTGTCCAGGGGCTGTGTACACACGGGTCAGCTGGACCTCTGCATAGCACGTTTAAAATGAACAGAAATAACCAAGATGTACAGAGGAAATGTGTCTTTCTGGGTTTTTTTAGTATGTATTTATTCCATAAATTTTATTTTTCATATTTGTATTTCAGCAAAGTCACTAATTGTGTTGTTATACAATCAAGATAGTCACATCAGGTATGTTCTACATTTATTTTTTCACCTCTTTATTGGAGTATAATTGCTTTACAAAGTTGTGCTCATTTCTGCTGTACAACAAAGTGAATCAGCCATATGTATACATATATCCCCATATCCCCTCCCTCTTGAGCCTCCCTCCCACCCTCCCTACCCCACCCCTCTAGGTTTTTTGTGTTTTTATTTAATTTTTATTGGAGTATAGTTGATTTACAGTGTTGTGTTAGTTTCAGGTGTACAGCAAAGTGAATCAGTTATACATAAATATATACCTACTCTCTTTTAGATTCTTTTCCCATATAGACCATTACAGAGTATTGAAGACCTACTGTGCTATACGGTAGGTCCTTATTACTTATCTGTTTTACATAGAGTACTGTGTATATGTCAGTCCCAATATCCCAGTTTATCCCTCCCCCCTTACCCCTTCGTAACCATAAATTCGTTTTCTACATCTATAACTCTATTTCTGTTTTGTAGATAAGTTCATTTGTACCCTTTTTAAGATTCCACATATAAGCAATATCATATGATATTTGTCTTTCTCTGTGGGACTTACTTCACTCAGTGTGTGCCTTTCTTTTTTCTCTGAATCTGAGTTCACCTTCAGTACAAGCCCTCAGTTTCCCTGGTTAATAGCAAGGACAAAAGAAAACAAACACAAAACCAGAGTGAATTCTCGACCTGCCTCATAGGTACCTTAGCAATGGAAGCTGGAAATAAGCAGCTGGCTCCTTTGGGGTCGCTCACGCTCTAGGGTGCCCCTCCCTCCTCCTGGGGTGGCATCTGCTCAGGGGTCTAGGAGCCACTGTGCAAGGCAGACCCCTCCCCGCACTGAGTTCCTGAAGGAACCGGCAGGGAACCCCTTCTGCTCTGGAATCCTGGGCTTCTTGGGCACCCCTATTTCTCCTATGACCCGGGCACTTTGACTGCAAGGTGTCTCATAAAACCAGCCCAACTAGAGGTGGAGTTCCCTCCTGCCCCACCGGCCACTAGGCCACCCCCTCCGGCTTCCCCACTAACCAGGAAGGTCCTTATCCCCTTCCAAGGTGTAGGAACTCTTCTTGATCAAATTCTGGATCCTCCCTGCTAGAGGCTATAACAAAGTCCAGGCTGCAGCCTCTATGTTCTGCTTTTAAATGATTACAGCCTAGGTTTCAGGTTCTGAGAAAAACCCTTTTCTCCCCCCAGAACTTGGCTCTCGCCTTTAACACAGGGCTCTGGTGGCCACTGTCCCCAGAATGCCCTTTCAATGCTCACTCGAAACATCACTGCTCAGCGTGTGTGTCATGTTTCAGGTCCTAATGTGCACGGTCCACTAAGCCGGCACTTTTCAGCTCCAAGGAAGGCCTGGATGGTCCCAACCAATTCGTTCAGAATTCCTGTGTCTGCCCACCGGGCCTGGAGGTGATCGGCAGAGGCTGACCACCAATGTCCATCCTTGGTAAGGCTCTCAAATTCCTGCGGCTCCCAGCCAGTGTCACCAAGTTTTCCCTCAGGGGCCGGAGTCCAGACCTCAGGGGTGTGGCCGACCCTCCCTGGCTAGCCACCTCCTCCCCAGCCCCTCACCACTTAGATCCCTCCTGGTGCTGATGCAGACAGCTTACAGAGAGCATCCTGGTGGGCTCTGTGCTCTCTTGGGGTTCCCTTTTCCAGAGTCGATTTCCTGTTCTGTCCCTTAGTGGGGTGGGCCCTGTCCCTGTTGGAGGGACAGAACAGCCTCTGAGGATGGCTGTGCGAGTGTGAGTGTGCGTTGGACTCTCCATATAAGTAAGAATAAATCACCCCTGTGACCCCTCATCTGCACCCACCTGCTCTGTAGAAAACCTCACTTTGGATCTCCAGCTGTCTCCCTCTGAGACCCAAGCTTGGGAGGAGAAAGGATGACCCGGGGGATGTTCCCCTAAAGCTCCAGGTTCTGTGTGTGGCCCGGCAGCACAGGTTACCGGATCAGGGGCCGACAGCACTCTGGTATGCAGACGTCAGTTAGCAGCCCAGCGGGCCCTGACCTCCTGTGAGCCCTGCGGGGACGTGACTCAGGCTGTGCTGACCTCACAGGTGTGCCCTTGGCTCTAACCCAGCGTGGGTCACATGCAGTACTGTTAGATGGCCCCGCCACCGTCCTTTGCCTGAACAAGGCAGACAGGGAATCTACAGAAGCAGGTGTTGGGATGGGAATTACACTCCTTTAAAAAACACTTGTGGGGCTTCCCTGGTGGCACAGTGGTTGAGAGTCCGCCTGCCGATACAGGGGACACGGGTTCGTGCCTTGGTCCAGGGAGATCCCACATGCCGTGGAGTGGCTGGGCCCATGAGCCACGGTCACTGAGCCTGCGCATCTGGAGCCCGTGCTCCACAACGGGAGAGGCCACAACAGTGAGAGGCCCGCATGCCACACACACACAAAAAAAACACTTGTGCCCTTAAACCACAGGTAATACAAAGACTAAAGAAAGCACATTTAGCACTCACGGCTTGTAGCAGGCTGAATAATGGCCCCAAAGATTTCTGCTCCTAACCCCTGGAACCTGTGAATGTTACCTTGTAAGGGTAAGGCCTTTGCAGATGTGATGAAGTTATGGATCTCGAAATGGGGAGATGATCCTGGATTATTCAGATGGACCCTAAAGGCAAACACTGATGTCCTTAAGAGAGGGGGAAGTGAGGGATTTGACTAAACATGGAAGAACAAAAGGCCATGTGACCAGAGGCCAACAGTGGAGGGATTTCAGTCCAGTGAACCTGACTTTGGATTTGTGGCCTCCAGAACTGTGAGAGAACGAATGTGTGTTGTTCTAGGTCACCCGGCTGGTCCTTTGTTACAGCAGCAACAGGAAACTTATCCACTGCTCTGATAGCTTGCCACCAGCCCAGAGAGGGACAGCTACTCCCCCATAGCCACAAATCCAGGAATCCCAGAGACGGGACCCCAGCCTGGCGGTCTGGTTCCTGAGCCTCCTGTCACCTGGTGTCTGGTGCAGGCATAGGGGAGGTACTGGGCAGGAGGCCCCAGCCTCCTTGTGAATGGCATTCAGTGCTACAGGAGCAAGCTGTGAGGACACTTACCTCCTATAAGGCCGTGACCTATCCATGGGCTCAAGAAACACACATACCCCTCCCTGCACTGGGCCACGGTCTTCCACTGACTCTGGATTCACTGATCACTTCTGCACAGAGAAAGGCCTGGCACACAGTAAGGGCTCAGGAGATGCTGGTGAATGAATGAATCACAAATGGTTATACTTTCCGGCTTCTGCGTGCAGAGCCCCAGAGTGTGGTGCCCCACGCAGGCAGGTGGGAGACTGGGTGAGCGAATGCATCCACGGGAACTGGGGCCTCGTGCCATTATAGGGCCAGAGATGCAGCCTGGACAACACAGCAAACTCCCCGTCCCCCCAGGGCTGCAACCTCTCCTTCTCTGAGGAGGTTGGAACCCCAGCCTTGGGGGAAAAGCCCCTTCCACGTTGCTCCTTCCTCGGCCCTAAGGTGCCACGCGGAGTCGTCTTTACACATGCAGCCACTCTATCATGCTTCCACAGTTCCTTATATTACTCTCCTCCTGTTCAGATCACTGTGTGCTTTCCGTCTCATGATCGAACCCTGCCAGATAGGAAGGAAATCTAATTAAAGGGCTGCCTGACCTGTGTCAGAGTCCTTCCGGGGACAGTGGCCTCAGGGAGACCGGAGGAGAGATGGGGCACATCTGGAAATGGCTTCAAGCGGTGGACACAGACCTGTCCATTGCTCTCCAGGGGCAGCCACACCTCTGATGGCTGCCAGCCTCATCTGAAATCGACCAAATTGGGAGAACCAAAGCTGTGTGTTGCTGGGTAACCTGATGACCTATTCCTCGTATCTATGAGGAGGACAGGTGTGGACAAAACACACCCAGCTTCTCTCCACCCCTCCCTCTTCCTGCCCTGGGGAGGAGGGACAGCTCATCGACACGGTGACCTGGGGAGGAAGCGCTGCCATGGTCAAGCTGCTGCTTCACGTCCTCGCCTGGGAAGCCACTCCCTCTGCTGCTCCTTGTGATAAGGATGGGGTGGGGAGGGGACGGGGCAGCTGCCAGCGCTGCCCTCCTATGCCCGTCCCTGTGCAGAAACATGATTCTCACATCCCTACTACAGCCACTGCAGTGATTTGCGTAGCCACCTCCCACTTGCAGGGGTTTTATGCAGCTCTGCATGTTAAAGAAGGTGCAGGCATTCTTGTTTGCAGGTGAGATAAAGAGAAAGAGCAGCCTGGGGTGGGAGGGCTGCCATGGGAACTCCAGGAGGTGAGGGCTCACCTACAGACCTGGGCCACCTGGACTCCAGCACGTCAGGGAATTTGCCAGACAGCCCTGATCTATTGCACCATCTCTGCAGGCACACCTGGGGAGGACACTTCCTCTCCCTTGCCTTCGACTTCTGAGACCCGTTCTAGCAACTTGAATATTCATGAAAACCTGCGTGTCTGAGACCAGTGTGACCCTTCCCCAGGTCATGCTGTGAACAGTAGGACAATACATTTAGATTTGTCTAGAGTTCAAACTACTAGATGCCTTTCAGGCTAGATTGTGTCCCTGCTAATTCCTGAACCTGACCCCTGGCAGCGTCCACAGCCTCTGAGCCGCCCCCTTACCTGCCTCCCAAGATGCTCCAGAGACAAGGCAGTTCCCCCACCTCCGAGCTGGTGCAAGGGCAAGTACTGGGTGGTTCAAGGTCACACTTCCTGAGGCCCCTAGTCAGGCTTGTGTCAGAGAACACAACTGCAGTCCTGCAGGCTGTGGCAGGCAGGGCACGTGGCTAAATGCCAAGGCTGAGAGAGGGTGGAGGATGCAGGACTGAGTGGAGATGCAGGCCTGGAGCTAGGGGTGTCAGACGAGGGTGTCCTGTAGACCGCCGGCCACCTGGCACCACTCCAGAGGGTGCTCAGAGGTCTGGCCACGCATGTCCCCAGGCCATGGCTGGAATGAAGCCCCTGCAGAATGGCGTGCTCTCTGGACATGAGTGATGTCATTGAGAAGTGAGGGACGCGGTTGTCAAGAATATGCATGAAGTTACTGCCTCTTGTGAGCTCTGCCCAGGGGAACTCCTCTGACCTGGACTGACCGGTCTGCTCTTCAGTGTGTGGCCATCCTGTGGGGCCAGGTGGCAGCCTGCCTGCTCACTCCCGGGCAGTGGCAGGATCACCTGTAAAATGCACACCCAGTCTGGAAGGCTGCAGGGGGGCGAGGGAAAAATCAGGTCCCCATCTCAGCACCTTAGTTCCTGTCAGTAAATGGAACTTTTTTGATACAGAAAAGATTGCAACACTCATTGTTAAGTGGCATGAAGGAGAAACAATGAGAGGACAGGGGAGTTAAAGTCCCCGGTGTCAAGGACATGAACGTTTTCCTCTGTCTCCTCAAGCTCACAAAATCAGATTACCTGGCATGCGGCTGGCAGGTGAGGGCTGGAAGGAACCCAGGGGCCGAGGGGAGGTGCCTGGGGCTCAGGCAGGCTTGTGAGTCAGGCTGGACTTCATCATCTGGTGGTGATTGTTTGTGGGAGTCAGACAGGACCTGGGCGGAGTGCAAAGAGAGGGATGAAGGAGGCTGTGTAGGAGCCGCTTCTGAGGGTCCTGACCTGACCAGGGTCAGGAACCATGGGAGCCGGCTGCGAGTTAAGGCAGATGGCCTAGACGTGAGCCTGGGAGTCACATGCAGGTCAGAAGCATGGTATTTTGGATGGTGGCCATGTGTGCAGGGACTGGAGACCAATTAAAGGATCTGGGTGAGACCCCAGACACCCTTCACGCGTTGTTCTTCCAACTTCCTTCAGCTATGAGCTACGAGCTGCCATAACGGAGTTCAGTTTGGTAGGTTTCTCCCCCATAAAGACAGTCTCTCTCTGTTTACTGCCTCTCTCTTAACCCAAAGCTCATCACATGCACATTTCTTTCACTTTAGAGCAAACTCTAGGACATACAGGGGAACCTACTGTGCCTACTTTCCATGGGCTCCTAAGGAAGGTAAACCCGAACTGGCCAGGAAAGCGTGACCAAGTACACGTCCAGATCCTTATAAACATAATGGGTTCACAGAACTGGGCAGGAATTCGTGACAACTGCACCCACGCTATTGTGTACTCTGCTATTCGGTGCCACATTTGTGGGTGAATCTAGGGATGGAGGCTTTGTTATGGAATTGCAAACCTATCTTATTGTATGACTGTGAGTCCCCAGCTTGTTGGCACTTGTATCAAAAAACGCACATGGGGGCTTCCCTGGTGGCGCAGTGGTTGAGAGTCTGCCTGTCGATGCAGGGAACATGGGTTTGTGCCCCGGTCCGGGAGGATCCCACATGCCGCGGAGCGGCTGGGTCCGTGAGCCATGGCCGCTGAGCCTGCGCGTCCGGAGCCTGTGCTCCATAACGGGAGAGGCCACGACAGTGAGAGGCCCGCGTACCGAAAAAAAAAAAAAAAAAAAAAAAAAAAAAACTGCACACGGTGCTCAGATCAGGAGGCATACAACAGGAGGAGAAGTCACTAAGTGTAGGGGACACCCAACTGCTGCTTCCTCAAAATCTCACAGCATCTCAAAGGGCAGACACTCTCCCTTTCATAACTATCATCTCCACCTGGCCACTGGGCTCTCTTGTTAAATCTGCCCTGTGCTCTGATCTTCCTATGGGCCTTTGCTCTTAGCATCTGCCTCTGTGCCCTTCGTTCCAGCCCTAGAGCCTGTCTTGGCTTTGCCAGGTTGCTCTGAATTGATCTGATGTCCGCGTGGCCCAGCTCTGCGCGCTGGTGTCCCCTTGCCAGGTGACCCCTGAGGTCTACCAGCAGCTGAGCTTCCCTGGTTTAGATCCTTTCCTGGAATCTGATCAACCTTTCCTCTCCTGTCTAGCCCGGAAGCACGACAAAGAAGAAGCCCAAATCTTTTAAAATATATAGGCAGATTTTTAATTGAGAGGCTTAAATTCGCTTCGTGTTCTAAAACACAAAGTTTCAGATTCTCCTCTCTGTGCTCGCTGCCGAGTGTATGGAGGAGAGGAAGGACACAGAGATTAAATGCCCACAGTTTATAAGCATTCCACCTGGGAAGACAACTTCTTCCATGCCAGCTGCTCTGTCTCTGGGCAGAAAAATAATGTCATTCTTCCAACAATTTGCATGCTGAAATATATACAGAAGGCTTGTACTTTCCGCCTATCACTGGGGCAGAGTTTGGAGTTTTTTCAGGACAGGCTGGAAGATACCAGCTCTTCTTTGACTGTTCAGGAGGGAGAGAATCATGGGTTTTCCTGAGAACTATAAAAGGTAAAAGGAAACTTGAAAGTAGATCTGTTCCACCATCCAGGTAACTAACAGGCCTTGAACCCTATGGCGTGCTGGGCCCCTCTGGGTGGGAGAGATAGCCGTGAGCATGGCATTCCAGAGGAAAGGTGATCAATAAGCAAGCCACCTGGCAAACAGAGGCTGTGGTACCGGGAGAAGGAAGAGGAAGAAGAGAATAAAGCCAGGTGAGCAGATAGGATGTGATTATCTGTTCTGAGAAGGTGTTTGTGAGCAAACCTTCTGACATGGAAAGATAGGAAAACATGAGAACGGTGTTTCCCAGGACTGATCAACCGTGCTTTTTTTCTACAAAGTGACTTTTCAGTGTCTAATCCCATGTCTGTCCCTGCTAAGAGGGGCCTGTCAAATGTTTGAGGCAGTTTGAAAAAGCACAATCTACATTTCCATTGATTTAACTGGCCTTCATTATTATATATTGAGTTTATTTTTGAATCCCAAATTGTGCTGAAGGATGCTATCAGATTTGTACGCTTATCACACTGGATGTGGCTTAAAGACATTTCAGAGACATTAGCCAAATTCATCGGTCCTTTTGAGGAAACAGGTAGAGAAAGTTAGAGAGTGAGAAGCTTTTATTTGAATTACTAAGAAGTAACAATTGTGAACTCAAATTTCCCCAAAGATATTACTGTTTAGTTACTTTTGTATCTTAGTGATTTTACAGACCCACAGCTAGTCTTGTTCATAAAAGCAACCTTAATAAAGTAATGATAAATACTCTGGTTTCTGTCTGTAAAGTAGTGTCACGTGGTTACTGATTTGGAATTATGTAATTTGGGAACTTGGATTTTTTCATCTCATGAAGATAGAATGAGACAACTGAAATAAAATTGCTCAATAACAGAATCATGATGTTAATTAGTTGTCCAAGGCATGGTTTCCCATTTGAATCTGACCCAGGGCATTAAGCACAGTACAAACTGTGGTGTTTGCAACATTGTAGATGAGATTCTTTTTCTCTGAAAATTATCCATACTTTTCTCTTTTGCAAAGATAAAAACTGGGTTCTCTTCCTCCATAATTTGTGTGAGTCTGAGGGGCAGTTTTTCCAGTTATCCAAGTCTTTACAAATGAGATGTGATATGGGAAAAACAAATCCAATTTGTCACATCAGATTGGCTGTGCTGTTCTTGGTCTTGGGTCTGCAGAAACGCTGAACTCTATTCAAGAGATGCAATCTTTATTCTGGAAGGATCACTGCAACTATTTCCCATGTAAATCAACTGGATTTGGAAGCAAGACTTAAAGCAAAGGAAATGATATTCATGTTGAATTTGGTCTTTACTGATCTGATACTGCCAACTATTTTTTTCTTTTGTTTTATTTCTTTTCAAAATAATATGCATTATTTTTCATTTACATGCATTAAAATTCATTTAAATTAAAGTACCATTAAACTTATATGTCAATTTCTACATTCCAGGCATTGTTCTAAGTTCTTTATAAATATTAACTTTGTCCTCATATCAACCTTCTGGAGTAGGTTCTGGTTTTATCATATCCATTACACAGATGGGAAAATAAAGTTTCATGTAGGATAGGAAACGCACTCCGGGATTCTCCATTTTATTATTCTTACCTGAAAAATATTTTAAGCTTATATTAATTTAATATTTAATTCATTATATCAATTTTCCTTTGCAGTATGTATGCACTTTTAAGAGTATGTGATTGAGTTTTAGGTCCATAACAAAATCTAAGATTTTGTTTTATAATAAGCAAATTTAATCTATTGTGTGTGTTGATATAATTTTTTTACATCTTCTGTTGTCCCACCTATATTTTCTTATTTTCATTTTTCTGTTGTTATTCTCTGGGTTTTTTTCCATGTACTCAAAATCTCTTTACTTTTCTCTTCCCATGTATTCTCTTTATTTTTACCACCACTATTTACTTTTAACTTTTCAAAAGGATTTTAGCTTAATTCTCTGATATCCAGAGTCATGAAGAAAGCAGTATATATTAATACTACCAGTAGAGTAGAATTTTTATCCATCTTATTTAGTCAGACATACATATGCGGATACACTTTATTTTTCCATAATGGTCTTTGTCATTTTGTAATGTAAGCAGTTACCTAAGTTCTCTATTTACCTATTTTAATGGTAAACTCTACTCATGTAATATCATATCTCCCAAATAATAAATACATAAGTATCTAGATCTTTTCAAAGCTGAAAAAAATCTATACACTTATGATGTTCCAGGCAAAATTAATGACAAAATGCACAGCCAGCCACATCTTGAAAAAAACATAAGGACAAAGACATGTGATGATTCTATGAGGATCCAGGCTGAAGAGCCCAACAGGTCACCAAGAAAACAAGACTGAATTTGCCTCTGGACCTCTCCTCTGCCAAAGCAAATGCCAGATCACAGCGTGCCATGCTTGAAAGAAAACATGCACCGTGGTTTGGACATTCTATCCAAGTCAACTTTGTCATAAGGTGGGGAACAGAAATACCTTGTCAAATGTGCTCTTGGTATCCCTTCCCAAAGATAGTCTGACTTGAGTTCAATTCTTCCATCGTCTTCCTTGAGGACACTTGCTCCGTGTTGGTCGCCTCCAGTCCTTGTGGTATCAGGGGGACAAAGAGGGGTGCAGGGATTCTGTGCTGTGTGTTTAGATTATTTCATGGAGCCCTCACACATATGCAAGCCGCTGCTGTCACTCTGGTTGCTATGTAAGAAAACTGAGTCCCAGAGAGCCGAGGTCAGCTGGAAAGAGGCTGAAGGAGCATCTTAACAGGCTGGTAAGACCAGAGGGCGATTCTCGGCACGGGAAGGAGTGGAGACAGCCCCTGTTAGGGCTGCAGTCAGGAATTTACTGAAGGATGATTAATATTGAAAGATAAAGGGAATGGGGGGGGAAGGAGGATGACATTAGAAAAGAACAAAACTGACTTTTACAGAAGGGAAATGAGCAAGAAGGGAGATGGGGTGGTGAGATGTTTGCTGCAGGTGCCTCGCTCCAAGTGGCCCAGGCCAGGCACGGAGATGACAGACACGGGTCCATGGGTGGATCCTGGACCCCTCCCTGGCTGCACGGCGCACTTGGTATCTACTTCTCCTGTGCTGCTCTCCAGAACGTTCAAGGGTGGCGGACTGATGCTCACCGCTCTGTGATGTGGAAAATGCAGAGGTGGCAAGTGGCATCCAGGAGCCTTCAAAGCAATTCAGAGCCTTTTACGATCACTTGAATCAATGAATTTAAAAAAGGATTGGATATGGTATGTCTACTTCATTTCATTGCTCTAGTCATCCTTATTTTTTTTATTAGAATATAAAATTTGTATTTGTGTGTCTGCTACAGTCTGAGAAGAGAAAAAGTGACTCATCACCTCATACTGTTTGAAAAGCCATGTTCTGGTTAACTTCCCTTTCTGTTTGTGCCTCTTCAAGACTCAGGTTGCTATGTTTTTTCCTAAATGTAATGGGAACGACCTCCCAGTTACTGTCATGCTTCATTGTCACAGTGACACAGTCCACACACAGGGCATGTTAAACAACAAGACATTCCTTGGAATAAGAGTAATTCTGAACTGTATTCTCCTTCCCACACCTGTGAAAGGGGATACTCCTCTCCATCTCCTTCCACGTTGAAGGAAGCTCTGGGAGGCACAGCCTTCCTGACTCTCCACTTCCTCTGCACTCAATGCTTCCCAGGAGGAGGAGAGACATAGGTCTGGTGATTTTGGAAGAGCAACTGGACGCCATAATCTCTCCCTTCCTCTTCCCTCTTGGGAGCTGCCAGACCCCCAAGGGCACGTGCTATTAATTTTGTTTGTCCCCATGGCATTGTGTAGGTGCTGCCCCTTTCAAAAGGACTGGAAGGCCAACACTTTGGGGGGGCGGGAAATAAATTTAATGTCTGGGAATGTTGACAATTACAAAATAGACCTCATTTGTGGGAGCAGTATGTGCTTGTAAGGAGGGTTTGGGTGGACTTGGGGTTTGTATTATAATATCTGGTGGGTTTGGAGGCCTTTCAGTCTAGGCAGATGTCTTTGTGAGGCCATTCTGCTTCTTCCACCAGGGCCAACTCATGTTTCACTGATCAAGCAAGAACGAGAGGTGCCAAGCTTCAGGCTCCTTCCTACTTAGAATCTGGGGGATATTTTTCCCAGGTCCACAGAACATGAAAAGGAAGAGCTGAGCCGGAGGCAAAGGTGGGAGGTGCTGGGTCAAGGTGTAGACCCAGAATGTGTGCACCTGCAAGGGCAGCCCTGCCTAGCAAACGTGGCCAAGGCAAGGATTCTGTTCTAATTGTTTCTACCTCAGGAAGACTGGAGGGAAGATTCCAGGATGTAAACCAGGGAGATGCCTTCTGGAAGCAGGATCCAGGAGACCACTGAGAAGCACAGAGGCAGCCCTGAGAGCCTTCATCAGTGATTCTTTTCCAGATGCAATTCATTCTAGTGTCTTTTCTTGCCTCCCAGATTCTCCTTGAACTTTATAGCCTCTGTCAAGTCAAAACACTACAGATATTCCCTTACTCAACACTTTCTGCTCGTCATGATTTCATTTTTTTAAATTGTTTTACAGCCATGATGGTTAGTGGTGAATGAAAACAATCAGGTCAACATAATGGGCATTTCATTAAGTTAAGGTCATTCAATTTAGACAGAAGTCTTAATTCTGAGATAACACACTTACCATATTTCGTCTTACCTTAGGAAAATGAAAGGCTGGCAACCCCATGGTGGGTTTCTTTTAGAATTTTCATTTGGAAGTTTTACTAACCCATAAAATCTAACACTCTGCCCTACATTCACTATTGTCTGTCCTATTCACAGAAGTACTTACTTAAAATAACTTGATTACTCTCAACTTGTTTTCATTTGTGTGCATTGTCTAATTTCCAGCTTCTGCCAATCCTATTTCTTAAATAAACTTAACATCAGTCCATTTTTCCACAACCCCATTGTCACTGTGCTTGTCAAGGCCACCATCATTTCTCACCTGTTTTCTGATAAATTAGCCCATATTGGTCTCTCTCCACAGTGTTGGCATCTACCATCTACTTCCTGATTCTGATCCTGCGACTCTCTACGCAAACTCCTTCAGAAGTACACCATGACCCTTCTCATTCAGAGGGTCCATTCAGAAAAAACAAACGAGCAGCATGCAGGAGGATGGTGTGAAGAAGAGGCTGGGACATGTGAGGTGAATTCCAGAGGCAGAGACGGAAAAACTGGCAGCAGCAAAACATTGGGAATGAAAACTTTTTATGTTCTAGAATGATTCAGAGTACTGGGGAGACATCACGGCAGTAAAGCAGAGGTACACTTGCTGAAAGCTTGTTAGAGGTGGGAGTCAGAGAAGAACCAGCTGTACTTGTAGGAAGAGGATCACGGGTGATAGTGATGGCTAGAGGTGAGGGCACAGGTGATCCTATCAGCCTGGCTGCACACAACCCTGAGTGGCGGACAGCTCCCACTTGTGGATACACAGAGATCAAAGACATGACTGAAGCAGAACACAAAAGGCCTTGCACAGCAGTGGAAGGGAAACAGCATTTGGGAAACTCAGGGGTAGAGTGTCTATGTGGAAATGACCTCCCTTAGGAGTCAGAAGAAAGTTTCAACTCTAGTTACCCCCTATCCAAGGAGAAACCTGCCTTCTCTAAAACAAAAACACAAAATCATGAAGAAATATGAGATCAAAATGGAAGTAAAAAATATAGAGAATAATTTGCTCATTTAACAAATACTTATTGGTCATGAAAAAAATTATGTAGTAATGAATTATGAACACAGCAAGTGGAACAAGTTAAAAGTAGAAGCAGCACCCTGAAAAAAATCAAAAAGTAAACTTTAACACATTTCACATAATACAGGAAATAGAAGAGAAAGAGCAAATTGATGTCAGAAGATGTTCAACAAAGCATGTGCATGACTGGTTTGTGCATCACATGGGACCGAATTGGGACTTGGAGGGGTGTCAGATAACCTCTGAGCTAGGACACCATGGGACCAGGAGTCTAACACTAATGATGGGAGAGAGGGTAAGGAGGAGGTTGGGAAGGTACTCTATAATGTTAAACATATGTTGAGGTGATAAGACACAATCCCAATTTAAGAAGCATTCAATTGGGAAAAATGAATTTCACAACTGAGGAAATGCAGATAAGAATAAAAAGTCTACTGATCAAAACTTGGGGGGAATTTAACCTACAAGGTTAGATAGGAAAAACCAATATATCTACCTTAACAGTATAATGATGTGTTGGCAAAATCATTCCAAAGAAGCCCACGTTAATAGATGTACCCCTAAAAAATATCTCAAACCTAAAAGTACAGAAAAATAAGAGGTAACATCATCATTCACACAGCCTCCTTTACTTCTTCATAAAATGCAACCTCTCTTGAAAGTACTAGTTCAAAGTTTGTCTTTTCCCTGAGTTGTAAGTTCAGTGAAGAAAGAAGCCCCATGATGGATTCTCAGTAAGTAGATAACTATTCACAACTAGTCATGAGTAATGAGCGGCTAATTGTAACAGGAAGGGGCAAAAGAAGCTATTCTAAAATGATTGAACATCTTGATGAAGTTAACTATTTTCTAGGAACACATAAATTGAAAAATTGCTTCAAGAAGTAGGAGGAAAACAGAATAGTCCATGAACAATAAAAAACATTGAATAATTAGGCAAAAAGTTCCCTCCAGAACATAAATCAGACCCCAATAATTTTATAAGTGTGTATTTTCAGATCTTGGAGGTATAGATAATTGCTATTTACTTGAAATGCTCATTTGGAAATTTTTCTGGTTAATTTTACGAAGTTGCCAAAGACCAAACACTAAACCTGAAAAGGAGGTCTGCACATGTGCATTTCCTCACCTCCGCTTCGCTCCATCCCTGAGGGAGGGACTCCTGCCCCAGGGTTACAGGACAGCCAGACACAGGACGCCCAGCCCGGGCAGGTGAGATGGGCAGCATTTATCAGCCATGCCTACTCACAGCCCTGGGAGGAGGACACCGCACACCACGTGGGGCCCCATCAGGAACAGAGTCGACAGTCAGGGCTGTGGGGAGGCAGGTGTCATTGTATCCACAGGGTGGGCTGTCCCCGGGTCCCAAGGGGGATCGTAATCAGATTGTTTGCATGAGTCATGCACTGGCCTGGAACTGAAACCCACTACTCAGGTAAGCAGGCCCCCTTCCTCCCCAGTGCCTCTGCTTCCCAAAGAGCTACAACCCACCCATTTTCTTTCTCTCTAGAATGTTTCTTAGAATTAAAGGTATCAAATAACAATATACACATTCCTTGCTCACTTACTTTAAATGATAGGTGGCTGGATGAACGTACACACACGCACGCACGCTCAAACCAGACTACCATTGCACTCACAGACGTGTGCACGCCCACTCTGGCTCACACACACAGACACATATAGAACATTTCTAGGTGGGATCACTTCCGTGGCAGCAAGCTATCCCAGAGGCTGGACACACCCTAGCCACACAGGCATCCCCCTCTGATGAACACTCGGGAGTACCCCAGCTGTCGCCCTCCCAGACCCCCCCTCCCTAGGGAGCAGGTGGTGAGATTCACCGCCCTCGCTCCGTCTCAGCCTGGGTTGCTTACAGAATCCTCTGGGAAGATTTTACAAACACAGATGTCCGGTCACCACCACACACCCATGATACTTCTCTGGTGGTGGGGCCTGGGAATCAGGAGGTCTGCAGCCTCTAGAGATTCTGTAGGCAGAGCAGATGGAGGACCACTGCCCTACGAGCCTTCTCAGGGCCAGGGTTCCATGGGCCTCCACAGAGAAGTTCACTGGGAGGGGAGCACTGCAGGCGATGGGGAGAGCAGCAGGCTTGCTCCAGGTGGCATGAGATGGTATGTCTTCCCTTGATGAGGGGCTAAGCCTCTGTGCTCATAGGTCTCCTGGGTGCACAAGGAGGACAGTGGCAATCAGACCCCCTCCCCAAGGTGGCACAGGGCAACTGAGAAGAATTATCTCCCCCACGAGCTCAAAGATGTCCACCTGTGCCTCGCCCACTGTCCCGGACCCTCGGCTGAAAGGCCCCTGGTGGGATTCTTTGAGCTCCTCCAGCTGCTGGATTCAGTTGTTATCTTGTTACTTGGGCCTTGGGATGGAAAGAGGGCCATGCCTGGATACTCATGTTAGAATTTCAACTTGACATTCCTTCCTGGTCCATAGAGAACTTACTGATTGTACTAGTTCTGGGGCTGCTATTACAAAGCACACAGACTGGGCAGCTTAAACAGCAGAAACGTATTGTCTCATGGTTATCAGGCCTGCAGTCCCAGATCTAGGTGTCCACAGGGTTGGTTCCTTCTGAGACTGTGAGGGAGATTCCATTCCATGCTCTTTCCCCTGGCTTCTGGTGGTTTTCTAGCCATCTTGGGCATTCCTTGGCATGTACAGGCATCACCCAATCCTTGTCTTCAGTGTTCACATGGCATTCTCCCTGTGTGTATGCCTGACCCACAATTCACTCAGCACTCAGGAGCAAACCCAGCCAAGATCAGCAAGCCTGGTCTGCACCACCAGGTAACCAACCAGCATATAGTCCTTGAGCAAGAAGAAATGGTTCTCATTTTAAGTTATGTGGTGTTTCCTTGCGTAGGGATAGCTAGCAGATATACCCACCTTCAACACTGATTTTACCTGTGGAATCATTAGAAGCAAATAAGTTTAGCAGAAGCCAGTGTAATTCTGGACCAGACGACACAAGGGAACAAATGCTGAGTCTTATTAATCAAGGTTTCCAAGTGATGGATCTTCTGGCACTGGTTACCTTATGAACAGCTTCAGCACTGGGGGGGATCAGGGGCCTCACTGCAGGAGGGGGTGTCAATTACCAACAATACTAATAACAAACAGTTAATGAATACTAGTGATTATCATACATCTATCATATTATTTTAATACTAATTATATTTTATATAATGATAGAAAGTATTATTATTATTTGAGATAAATTTCTATGTGTTTAACAGGAAAGAGCTTACAAAAGTCACATTTTGAATTCAGGAATCCAGTATTGTTTGTCCTCCTTGGTTCCCAAGTTTCCTTTCTTCCTTTTCCTAAGAAAAGTCAAGTCTCAACGTGGAGGAACCCAGGTTCTAGAGTGTAGCCAGGAACAGAACCAGCATCAGAATCAGCAAGCTGTTTGCTGTCTGGTTAGGTCCGAGGCATCTGGGCCCACAGATTGAGGGCGTGTAACCCTGTTGGCCCTGGGAGCTGAGTGGCTCAGGTTCAGCCAGGACCATACGGGATGTCAAGGAAACACAGGGGCTGTGTTATGCCTAGCCAAAAATTTCCGAAGAGCATTCTTCCAGGATGGCCTGATTCCTAAAGTTGTACTAAGTCAGGCTTCATGGCAAGTTCTAAGTTTCACATAATCCATAAGACACATTGCCCTGTCCTAACCTTTCCCTTTAGGAATTCAAATTTTCTTGCATCAAAAATTTCCTTTTCTTGTTTCTTAATATGCTATTTTTCACACTGTAGAGGTATTCTTTCCACTTTTAAGCCTGTCAACCACTTTTTGGGAAAGTGTCATGGGGCCTGGCCCAGTCCGACCTCCCATGGGACAGGGAACAGTGCTCTTACCCCACTCACCTGGGAAGCCAAGGGCAAGTCCAGGTTGTCACCTGTGCCTCTGACCCACCAGCAATAGATGGGAGAGTCCTACAACCCCCTCCTTGGGTTACATTCATTTGATAGACCGGCTCACAGAACTCAGGGAAACATTTTACTTACCAGATTACTTGTTTATTACAAAAGGATATAACTCAGGAACAGCCATATGAAACAGATACTTAGGGCAGGTATGGGGAAGGGTGTGGGGTTTCCATGCCCTCTCCAGGCACCACTCTCCCCTAAACTCGACCTGTTCACCAACCTGGAAGCTCTGAGTCTGGTCCTTTTGGGTTTTTATGGAGGCTTCATTACATAGGCCTGCTTGATTAAATCATTGATCAACCTCCAACTGATTCAACCTCCAGCCCCTCTTCCCTACCTGGAGGTCAGGGGATGGGAATGAAAGTTCCAACCGTCTAATAACACGGTTGGATCCCTTGGCAACTGGTCTCAATTTCGGCGCAAAGTCAGCTCATTAACCTAACAAAATACACCTTTATTGCCCTCTGCACTCAGGAAATTCCAAGTTTGGAGAGCTCTGTGCCAGAAATTGGAGGAAGACCAAATATATACATCTTGTTATAAATCACAAATGGGTTCCACGTGTCCTATGGCCTTTATATACCTTGTCCACCAGTTTCCTTCACCTCAGCCCCCAACCTGGCCCCCGGGCTGGAGTTTGCCCTCTATCTGAGTCACTCAGAGCACTGAATTCAGTGAACGGCTAAAAAAAACTGGAAAACGTTCATCCCTGAAAAGGATATTGTTTCTCTCTTCACAATGGAAAGATTCATTTTGGTTGTATTCAAAAAGGGAAAAACATTCCTAAAAGTGAACCCTTTTATACCAGCTATCCTTCTTTCATCTCATCTGTTGAACTTATAAAAAGAGAGCCCCTGGGTGTCCTCGTGTGATCGTAGGTAAGAGTTGGAAAATCTGATTCCCTTGCAGGCCACATTCAACACACTCAGCGATAATTAGAGACGCTCGTTTACCAAGCATGCAACGCCCTGAACTCAGGACACAAGGACCCTCTGCCGACTGCAGAACCTTTGCCAGCCCCCAGTCTGGCAGACACTAACCAGGAGCTGTGTGTCTGTGTGTGTGGAGCAGGGAGAGGGTTCTAAGGCCACACACACCCCCAGGCAAGCCTTTACGGAAAAATTCTCCCACTTTTGAAGAGCGTTTTCAAGGAAACAAATATGACAGAGAGATGGAGCAGAACGCCCTGCGCAGCCAGAGGGTCCCACTGTCCCTGCCCAGGCTGCCTGGCGCTGCAGGGCTGCCAGAAGCAAGCGGCACCTACAGGCTCAGGGCGAGCTGGGCGAAGGAGGCCTGAGACCGCTGCCACCGGTTTCCTCTCCATCCTTTACAAAATGTGCAAAACCGGCCAAGCTGGGCTAAACTGAATAGGAGGGACTCTGGAGCCATGAAGCAGGAGCCCAGACTCCTCGGACCTGCAGGAGGGAAGAGGTCAAGGAGGCCAGGAACAGTCAGTGGAGCAGAGTGGTCTCAGGCGGGACACGTGCCTGAGAACACGCACTGGCACACGTGTGAACTCAAGCTCCAGCGCACACACATGCACGGTGGGGGGGGGAGACGTGAAAGCCGACACTGATGCGCATTCGCCTACACCCGGCTCATATACGCGCGTGCTCACACTGGAACGCGTGCACGTGCGTTCACACACACATGCCGTCAACAGGTGTAGAACACGAGCTGGGCTTGTAGCCGGGCCGGTGGACGCGCCTCTGCTGCGCCCTCAGACTCCTGGAGCTAGTAGCACAACTGCGCAGTCCCCGACCTGGGCCGGGACCAACCCGCGACCGCAAAGCCTCCGCGATCGATGGCTACACCTAGGCCCCCAGCAGCCCCGGCACAGGCCAGTCAACTGCTGCCCAGACCCCAGGGCCAGGAGCGCAGCTACATCCCAGGAGGACGAAGCTTCCTCGACCCCCCTCGTCTCCCATCACTTCACAGACTCGAGAGAAAAGCACATTCGTGTATACTCAGATCTGCGCATCCCTAAGGAAGTCCGGGCACCCCTGCTTCGCAGCTGATCTCCCCACGGGGCGGGAGGGCGGACCCAGCGGGACCCAGGAGCCGTTCTGCCACATTCCGGCGGGCGGCAGGTGTCCGGCCATTGGATGCGCCGCTCCGGCCCTCGGGAGTGGGGATCGGGGCGCAGCGCGGCGAGGTGCCAGCCAGTGCAGCCGTGCGTGGACTGCAGGTGACCCCACCTGCTGACGCCGCCGCCCCGCGCTCGCGGTCCCCTCTCCACCCGCGTGCCCCCGGGACGGACGGCAAGGTGCCGACCGCTGGCCAGCGAACGCCCGGGTTCTCCCCGGTCCTCCTCCCCTCGCGCCTCACCCCGCCGCCCTCTCTCGCGCCTCTGTCGCCCCCCTCCTTTCTCCCCTCGCTTCGTCGCCCTCCCCTCCCCTGCCCTCGCCCTCCCCCTCCCCCGCTCTCCCACGGTGCGGGCGGGTTCTCCGCCACCGCCCCGCCGCCGCGGCCGCCACTCCGCCCCCAGCGCGGCGCGGAGCCGCAGTAATAACCCCGGCGCGGGCGGCGCAGTGACTGCGGGCATCGTCCTGCGCGCTGGTCGGGCTGGTCCTCGGTGCCCGCTTGCACAGTCGCGGGGCTGGGTAGCATCCGCGGCCCCGGGCCCCTGCGAGCGCCCCTGGATGGAGCCGTGCGTCCTCCCCGCGGGGGCGCAGCGCCGGCTGCGGGCGCAGGGCGCGCGGGGCAGCCCGGCCATGCTGGCCCCCGGCTGCGCGGCGCTCTGCCTGCTGCTGCTGGCGCAGGTGGGTGTGCAGGTGAGTCCCCGACTGCGGGGGCAGGGTCCCCCGAAGCTCCCCTCGCGCAGCCCCCGTCTCACCGAGGTGTCGCCGCTGTTTTCCAGCAGGCACCTGCGTGCGCCGTGGGACCCACAGCGGCCTCGCCGGGGAGCCCGAGCGTCCGGCGTCCTCCTGGCCCCGCGGAGTGGCCGGGCTGGGTGGAAAAGGGCGGTAAGTGCGCGAGGGGGGTTCGAATCCTTGCAGTGCAGCAGCTTGTAAACCCTCTAAGGCTAGTTTACCAGGCTCTGCAAATGTTCATAACTCTGGGAATTCTCTGTAAGGTGCTGCCGTGCTTCTTTCCAACCGTAAGAGCGAGCGCCTCTGAGTCAACTTTCACCAATATTTATATTGTTTCCCTGTAAAACAGAAATGGCTTACCAGCGTTATTACCATAAACATTAAGGAAGAAAGCAAGGGAATGTATTTATTTAAAAAGCAAACAAACACACACACACACACACAATTAAAGAAGGAGGAAATAATCTAGGAGTTGCATTAATGTATACACAGCAATTATAAAGAGCTTATTATGCCTTTCTTCATCCCCTCGTCCCCTCCCCCTCCTGTTCCCCCTCTGGCCTTTTAAAATGAACATCCTTCACTGTCAGAGCACGGGACAAAAAGACAGTCATTTTGCTCAGTATTTATCACCTTCGTTTCAAAAGGGAGGTCTTCAAGGGTTGGCAGAATGGGTAATTAGCGTTTTGTGACGTCACAAGCAATGTCCAAGTCCTGTGTCATGATTTGCCAGAAAACAGGTCTGATCTTTCTGCAGTGTGTGGTTTTACTTTCACTGCTCACAAGCGGCATTTATCATTTCATGCCTCAGGGGATGGACCTCTCTGTCCTGAACTGCTTTTGGGTAAACCGGAAAGCAGGTGTGGAATGTCGGTAGCTACCGGGTTTTTAATCTGAACCCAGTCCACTGGCAGTTGCTAAACATGAGTACTTTTCATCAATTCCAACAATGCGTTGCCATCTCAAATGTTATTAGTGACTTACAGAGGAAGAACTAGGTTTTATTATCCCAACCTATTTTCAGAAAACCTAGAAAATTTGAGTTAATAATCAAGAATCTCTGAGTGTAGTTTCTTCATATTGATAAAATTCCATAAAGACAATCATTTAATATATGCATTAATTATTGAAATTCTCTCCTCCCGAGGGCTGTATGAAGAGTAATAGTGATCAATCCGATGAACGCGGGAACATAGGAACTTTTCCGCGACCACCAGAGGGCGCTAGATGTAAATAATAGAAAAGTTTAAAAATTACTTGTCACTATGTATTTGCAAGAGAAAGTTATCTATTTAAAGCTCACTTCCTTGGTCTTGCCCTTGTCTTCTTTAATGTTTCTCTTACGATTCATTCTAGTATGTAGTTATTTATATTGTAGTTAGCTGTCTTCTTCCACTTAAAAAAAAATTGTTTGTGAAAATTCTAGTTTTCTAAAATCATGAAAATTCCTGAAGGTCTCAGGAGAATTTTCAGAGTGTTTTCTAGTAGTTTTGGGGTTTTCTGTGAGGTAAGAGCATTAGAGATAGAGAACCACTTCCAGGAGGAGAAGCCAAGACTTCCTGCCCGAGGGTGCCCTTCTCCTAGGGAGAAGCGTCCTGCAAGCTGGACTCCAGCCTGGCTGGCATGTGGCTGTAATCACCTGGCACCTCAGCTGGTGTCACAAGCCCAGCGTTCCCATGACAACCACTTAGCTCGCTTGGTCAGAACCTCAGGGGGAAGGTGGGAGCCATCATCATTGAGGTTCTCGCCTAGTGGACACACCACTCCCTCATCCCTCACGGTGCAGGTGTTTTAGGTCTTTAATTACAAAAGGCTAAGTTGAGAGAGTGGGTTTCAGTGGAAAGCTTTCACACGACCAGAGAAAGACTCTTTATGCTCGGCAATGTTACCTCTTTTGACCTAGGATAGCAGATGTGGAATAGACTTTGTGTGATGCTGTGGTTACTTTACTGTTGCATGTCTGGGTATCCCTTCACAACACAAATGTGCCTTTGAAATAACTCTTTGGCCATAAAGTTTGTTTAACACATAGTTCAACCTATATTGCCAATGTTCCTGGGAGTCTGGAGTAATTATGCAATAAGATAGAGAACTCCATGTATTCTGTGAGGCAACAATAGATAACTTCATTGAGGTCAATTCTATTTTCAGACCTTCAGTACACCCATTTCATTTTGGCTGATTCAACATAGCTTTTCCCTAATAGGAGCCTCGAATGCTTTTCCTACAAATTTACCATTGTCATAATAATAGTGGGTTTTGTTAAGAGCAAACACATAGCACGAGTTTGTTAACTTTTAAAAATCTAGAGTGAATTAAGCTTCCAGGTCAAGAGTCAGAAGTTCTTTAGAACTTTGTTTCATTGGACATGAGAGATCTGTGTTTGTGTGTGTGAATCTAAAGTATATATTGATTTATAGTCACACATTCACGTGACTTGAAACGGGGCAGGTTGGCCCAGGGATCTGCTAGTAAATGTTTAACAACAGATTCTCCAGGCCTCTGATTTTGTAACATTTGCTGGTTCCCATGGGGTAAATACTCCCACCATGGCTGATTTCAAGCTGTGGATGTGATGCCATTGAACACAGAGTTAGGACTTGATGTGCAAAATCTGTTCTCCGCAGCTGGTACCAGCAGCCCCTAGCATGCTCACAGGTGCTCCACACCTCATGCCCTCAGTCTGGAGCTGGAGTCTTCCTAGACTTGATGCTGTGGTCAAAACACCTTTAGAAATGAAGTAGATCAGGGTGCTGACTGAAGCAGCCATGTGTGAATTTCTCCTCCTTAGAAAAACCTGTGTAGGACGGAGGTCTTGTTTCAGGGATTCTCAAGGATCAGGAATCTCACAACTTCTTTATTCTTGAAATCACAAGCCGGTAGTTTGGGGGATTACAATCTTAAAACATAAGCTTGAGAGTTAGTTTAGAATTGTCATTTTATAGCAATGATCTATTGCCTTCTGCATGGGGAGAAGCTATGCTTACTTTGTTCATTCATAGAATTCTTCAGCTATGACCCTTTTCACATTTATTTATACATAACCGACAGTGCATATCTGCACTAAGGAC